>NC_067247.2:374951149-375254179 GCF_019359855.2 Lolium perenne | reverse complement strand
TTTGTTACAGCAAGCCGGTGAGATTGACAACCTCACTGTTTCGTTGGGGCAAAGTACTTTGGTTGTGTTGTGCAGGTTCCACGTTGGCGCCGGAATCCTTGGTGTTGCGCCGCACTACATCCCGCCGCCATCAACCTTCAACGTGCTTCTTGGCTCCTCCTGGTTCGATAAACCTTGGTTTCTTTCTGAGGGAAAACTTGCTGCTGTGCGCATCATACCTTCCTCTTGGGGTTCCCAACGAACGTGTGAATTACACGCCATCACCCATCCCTCCGTACCTGGACGGATTCCTCGCGCCCTCAGCTCGTTCTCCATCTTCTCCCACCTAGGCAGCCAAAAGCGATACCCTCCTGGCCCCATAATATGATTGTACTCCTTCTTGGCCGCATTTTCCTTATTTTTTTCGATATTTCAAGGAACTGCTCCGATTTCTTTTGCTTCACAAATTCTGGCCAATCATGTTGCAGTTTCTCATATTGTCCTTTGAAATCCGGAGTCTTGCCCTGCTTGACAAAGTCATGGGCTAGATTTTGCTTGTATTTCCGGAATGCGTTGGACATCTTAGAAAGAGCGAACTGTTTGACTAGCTTGCACCTCTCCTTGTTTTCCTCAATCTTGTTACCCTCCTCATCGTATTTGCGGTATTCCGGAGGTAGAACGAAATGTTCCATAAGCTTGTTGAAGCAATCTTTTTTTGTTCTCTTATCGACAAAAGTGAAATCAAGACGTGCCTTCTTTGGCTCATTCCACTCCTGGACGGTGATCGAGACGTTGTCTCTAACAACGGCTCCGCATTGGCTGATAAACTTGGTGGCGTTCTTGCTGGGCTCCAGCGGCCTGCCGGTTGCTTCCTCGACAACCTCGATGGTGCATGTTTCTCCTGGTTTCATCATCTTGGTTGCGCCACTCTTTGACGACGTACTCGATTGTTTCGACGATCCGGCCGAGGGCTAAAATAAGAAAGAGAGTCGCGCGCGTTAGTACACACATATTTATTCAAATCGATCAGTTAGTTTGTATCACCAGAGGCTCAATGTATATATATACCTCGGCGCCGGAGGTGGTTGCTACTTCCAATTGAAGATCGTCGTTTATCGACGTTTCTTCGGCATCATCTTGCTGACGGCGCCCTTCATCTTCACCCTCAAGGTTCAGATAAGAAGAGATATCATCTTCTTCTTGTACGGTCGGCACATATAGAATATCGCCGTTTATGATGCCGAACATATGGTCTTCAAGGTCCGGATCATAGTTGTCCATAATCGGGTCAGCTCTATCGTCCGCCATATGTCAGTCCTGAAAACATGTAGTCAAAACAAATTAATTGTGTATATGCATTATCACATCTCTTCTACATATAAACAGAGAGGGCGACGAGAGGGAGGCGAGAGGGGGGACGCAGTGACCGCGTGACCGAGAGACCGGTGGCGGTGGCGAAAGGGCGGTGGCGAAAGGGCGGTGGCGGTGGTGGTGACGCGTATTAGATGTGTATATGCGGACGATCGACCTCGCCTCGCAGTGACCGCGTGACCGAGAGACCGGTGGCGGTGGCGAAAGGGCGGTGGCAGTGGAGGTGGCGGTGCCGATCCTCTCTCTCGTAAAAAAACAAAAAAAAAACCCGCGCGTATACGGAGGGGGCGGCGAGGGCCTCGCCGCCCCCTCCATATACACGCAGGGTCAGTGGCGAAAGGTGCTGGCGAAAGGGGGGCGGCAGCGGCGGCGGCGCTCTCGGCCTCGCCGCCCCCTCCATATACACATGTACGTATAACCCTCGCTGCCCCCTCCATATACACGCGGGGTCGGTAGCGAAAGGTCGCTGGCGAAAGGGGGCGGCAGCGGCGGCGGCGCTCTCGGCCTCTCGCCGCGCCCCCTCCATATACACATGTACGTATAACCCTCGCCGCCCCCTCTCGATCCAAAAAAAACACCGCGCATATACGGAGGGGGCGACGAGGGGCTCGCTCCCCCCTCCGTATACGCGCGGTGGTTAAGTCAAATTTTGTAAGTCAAATTTGAGTTCTTTTTTAAGTGAAATTTTAATTAGTTCATTTTTTAGACAAACTTAATTTTAAGTGAATTTTTTTTACACAATCTTTTTAAGTCAAATTGTAGTTCATTTTTTTTACACAATCTTTTTAAGTCAAAGTTCATAATTTGCATATCAAAAAATTAGGAAAAAAAAAGAAAAAAATACCGCCGGGGCGCACCCGGCCGCCTCTCTCCTCTCTCTCTCTGTAACCGCGCGCAAGGTCTGGCCGGCGGCGGCGCGCGCAAGGTCTGGCGGCCGCGGCGGCGGCCGCGGCGTGCACAGGGCCGGGGTTCGGCGCGCGGCGGCGCGGCGGGCGACGAGGGCGGCGACGGCGCAGAAGAAGAAGATGGCACAGGCCGGGGTTCGACGTACGGGCGACGAGGGCGCAGGAAGAAGAAGGAGGCGGCGGCGACGAGGGCGGCGACGACAGCGACGAGGGCGGCGCGGCGGAGGCGAGGTCGACGAAGAGGCAGCCTGGCGGTTCGACCGAGGAAGGAGAAGTGCGATCCTGCGCGCCGCCCGCGCGCGGTATTTATACCGTCGGCACTTTAGTCGCGGTTGGGGTCACCAACCGCGACTAAAGGGTACTTTAGTCGCGGTTGGTGACCCCAACCGCGACTAAAGCATTTTTTCGCCCCATTTTCGGTTTCCCGCGGAAAACGACTGACATAGGCATCCCAAATGGGCCTGCCGAAGATAGTACCCGGGGTTTACTGAAGGCCCACTACCCGAAGAATAAGAAGATTCGGGAGCCCAAGATATATTAAGGAAAGTTAAGAATTGTAATAGGAAGTGTTATTTGTAATCTGGCGGGATGAGTTAGAAACCGTCCCGGACTCTGTAATTTGTATAGCACGAATCCCTCGGCTCCACCTCCTATATAAAGGGGAATTCGAGGGACGAAGAAATAATCGAATCATTGTCCGCAAACCCTAGTTTTCATAATCGTCGAGTACTTTTCGGCTGAAACCTTCGAGATCTACTTGCCCTCTACTTCTAACTAAACCCTAGCCTACAATCCATAGGCATTGACAAGTTGATACCTTGTCAATTGGCGCCGTCTGTGGGAACTAGAGGCGTAAGGATCTGATCTCGATGGTACGTTCAAGATCTTCGACATCGTCAACCGCAAGCAACACAATGGATCGAGGTAAACAGATCGCTGCTGGTCTTGTCGATTTTGTTCCTCACCCACCCTCCCGTTTGGATGCATATGCGTATCTGGCGGAGCCCATGGAGATGACGTTCGGAAGGTTTCACTTTCGCGTCGAGAAGGAGGGATCGTATCGTGTCGAAATTCCGAATTCATCGGGATCGTCGGCGGTCGATTCCGATTTTTCAAGCTATGCATCGTCAACCGAGTCAGGAGAAGAAGAAACTTCGGCGACACGCTACGTCAGCACCAGAGCAAGAGAGAAACTCGCCAAGTTCTTCAACGACATGTCGTTTGAGTCATCTGCGGACTCATATATAAGCGATGGCTCAAGCGATGTTGACAGTTATGACTTCATCGACAAATCTATCACAGTGGGCAAGGTCTTCATCAATCTCAACGATGATGTCACCAAACCCAACATAGATCTGAGTACAAAGTATCATCAGATTTATGCCATTGAAGATCAAGAGGAAACATCTGAGGCTTTCGACGATCTGGGAAATCCATACGTCGATCCCTCCAATCTACGACAAGGCCTGGGCAACAAATACGTCGGGCCAGAGCCGCGAGATAGAGTTCAACTTTCACAAGCAGCGTGGGACAGAGCCGCGAGAGCTATGAACGGTACAGAACCAATGGCTACCACGGCCACACCAGAGGAATTACAAGCATATCAATATAGGCTCGCACGAGCTGTCAGGGAATTGGAAAAACAGACAGCTGAGTTGAACAGGAGAAAGGAGGCAGCTTCTGCATCCAGCAGGAGAAGGGCAGATCTAAGTCGACAATCTAGAACTTCGGGTGATAGCCACAGGGAGGCTCGGAACAGAGGAAGATCAAGGTTACAACACATACCCGAAGCAGAAAGAGAGCACTTGGTTCAAAACCTCGACATGTCCTTTATGTCGATAGACACAAGAGGAAACATTATCCCTAAGACACCAGAAGCTGGGTATATGGCGACACAAGCTTTTATCCTCGCGTGTAAACCACCTCCAGGTGATCCAAGGGAAACACTATACAATATGGCGATAGCAGGAGTTGGAGCTATGGGGACAGCGTTCGTATCAACGCCTCCCGAAGGAGCGGCAAGGCAAAATAGTCCACGACCTGCAGCAGCAACGGCGGCAGCCCCTGAAGGGCCAAGCGGAGCAAGAGACACGGCAGCACAAGCAAGAGTCGACAGAGCGCGGCAAAGCAGAAGGGATCATCGGCAATCTCTGGAGCTTAACGACGAAGATATGTGCGGCTTGCCATGCTTCACGAGGAGAGTCCGAAAAACTCGAGTCCCCTCAGGATTCAAGTTACCCGACAACTTCAAGAAGTTCGACGGCCTTCAAGATCCAGAGGATTGGCTAATTGATTATCTCGAGACAGTAAAGCTCACGGGAGGAACCAGGGCAACAGCTATGCAAAGCATCCAGGTGCATTTGAGTGGAGCCGCACGATCTTGGATAAAGAAACTCACTCCAGGATCTATCGACAGCTGGGAAAGTTTTGAGGACGTGTTCGTCAAGAACTTTAGATCTACGTGCAAAAAACCTGCGTCGTTAGAGGAGTTGAGAGCATGTCGACAAAAGCCAGATGAGCCAATGAGAAAGTACATCCAAAGGTGGAATATCATCAAAAACTCGGCAGAAAATATATCTGACGAGAGAGCTATAGATGCGTTTGTCGCAGGAGTCAGGCGTGGAGATTTTGTCGAGGACTTGGGAAGGACCAATCCAAAGACAGTATCCGCATTAATGGAGATAGCAAACAAATGGGCAGATGGAGAAGACGCTGTCCACAACAAACGACACAGGTCGCCAGAGGAGGACTGTGGTCGAAACTATCAACCGAGGCGACGATTTCCTCGGCAGTACCAGAATTATGACGCTCCAGGACAAATTTCGGCAGGTTTTCGGACAAATACAGGAGGAAACAACAGAGATGATTATCAGAGAAGCAGTGAGCAGCGAGGCGACAACAGGGACGATTCTCGCAACAACAGACAAAATAGCGGGCCCAGGTTCCCGAGACCTTTCGTGTCCCCCGAAGAAATGATGAACGGACCGTGCCAGATGCATTTTTTCCTCGACAGTAACGGGAAAAGACAGTCAGGACACCTACAGAAAGATTGTCGTAATTTCCAGGCAATGTTAAGGTATGCAGAGCACGCTAACGCTCGAGCAGCACAGAGACATCCTCGGGAACCCAGGAGCGAGATTCACCTGCCACCACCTCCCGCGATTACGGCATTTACAATCGACACCAGCTCAGAATAGCGGCAGCACCTCCACCACCACCTTATGTTGATCCCAACTCTCACGGAGCGGTGTCGATGATTCAGAAGGCAAGGCTATCAAATAGAGCTCAGAAAGTAATCTCACGACAAGTGTTTATGGCAGAAAAAATGCCTCCACCAACTGTCGAATATCTTAATTGGTCAGGGCAAGATATTGGTTTCACCATAGCAGATCATCCACAACAAGTTCCTCGACCAGGGCAGTCAGCACTTATCCTGCCAGCAGTCATTGCGGGATTTGATGTCTCTCGAGTGTTCATAGACGGCGGCAGCAGCTTAAACCTCATGTATGCAGATACATTGAGGAAGATGAACATATCCTTAGCGAACCTGAAGCCAACAGACACAAGGTTCCACGGTATCACACCAGAGAAGCCAAATTATCCATTGGGAAAAATCAACCTCGACGTTCAGTTTGGAACCCGAGAGAATTATAGAATCGAGAGGCTGGAATTTGAAGTCGTGGATTTTTCGTCGCAGTACCACGCGTTGTTGGGACGACCGGCATATGCTAGATTTATGGCGGTGCCACACTATACATACCTGTTGTGGAGGCTGCCTGGACCAAGGGGACCAATCACAGTCAAAGGAAGCTTCGCTTTAGCCGATAAATGCGACAAGGATTTTCATCGGCTATCAGAAACTTTCGGGATGCAAGCAGAGTATTTGGCGTCCAAAAGCATGACTGATTACGACGTGCTGCCAGATGTTGGAAGGCCAAATAAAGAATCAACTTTCAACACCGAGAAAAATTCCAAGGAGGTGCAGATTCACCCGACAGACCCGAAAAAGACGACGTCCATTGCAACAAATATGGATATCGCATAGGAAAGCGCGCTCGTCAAGTTCCTCCGTGAGCACTGGAAAATCTTCGCATGGTGTCCAGCTGACATGCCAGAGTACCTGTGGAACTTGCCGAGCACCACCTCAACTTAGATCCTCTCGCGAGACCAATCAAACAACCCTTGCGGCGTTTCTCGGAACCAAACCGCAAATCTATGTTATCAGAAATAAATCGACTTGAGGAAGCTGGTTTTATCAAAGAGATATCCACAGAAGCCACATGGGTAGCTAACCCAGTGATGGTGCCGAAGAAACACACGACAGTCCTTCGCATGTGCGTCGACTTTACGTGTCTCAATAAACATTGTCCTAAGGATCACTTTCCCCTCCCAAGGATCGATCAAATCATCGACTCCACGGCAGGCTGTGAACGTCTTTCCTTTTTGGATGCATACTCTGGTTACAACCAGATCAGATTAAAAGAAGATGATGAAGCCAAAACAGCGTTTATTACACCTTACGGCGTGTTTTGCTACAGAACAATGCCCTTTGGTCTAAAAAATGCGGGAGCAACATATCAGAGGATGATGCAAAAGTGTTTAGCGACACAGATTGGGAAAAACGTGCAAGTATACATCGATGATGTCGTCATAACGTCAAAAAAGGGAGCAACGCTGATCAAGAATCTCAAGGAAACTTTTGACAACCTCGACAAATTCTGCCTCAAGCTGAAACCGACGAAGTGCTCTTTTGGCGTCCCAGCAGGAGAACTTCTGGGGTTTCTAGTTTCAGCAAGAGGGATTGAAGCAAATCCCGACAAAATACAAGCTATAGTAACAATGAGGAAGCCAACAAAGTTGAAAGAGATACAGCAGCTAACTGGGCGAGTCGCAGCTTTGAGCAGATTCGTCGCCAGGCTGGGAGAAAAAGCGTTACCATTTTACGCCCCGATAAAGCAAGGAGATAAATTCCAATGGAACGAAGAGGCCGACAGAGCTTTCGAGGATTTGAAGCGCACAATTTCGACACCACCAATTTTGGTGGCGCCAAAGGAAAAGGAACCTCTCCTGCTGTATATTGCAGCCACACCCCAAGTGGTTAGCACGGTGTTAGTTGTTGAAAGAGAAGAAGAAGGGAAAATCCATTGAGTGCAGAGGCCAGTATACTTCGTGAGCGAAGTTTTGTCGCCCTCAAAACAAAGGTACCCTCAGTACCAAAAGCTAGCATATGGAGTGTTCACAACAGCATCAGTAAAGGAACCTATCAAAACAACGAAGCAGAAAAATTTTAAGAGACGTAGCATGAAGACGGAAGATATTAAGGTTGAAACAAGCATACCCGACATATCCGCACTGGCTTCATTCATCAACTCGAGCATAAAATTTTCTCGAGTAGTCGCCTTTTCAGCCTCGGAAGCAGCGATTTCCTTGGCAGCCACGGCCTCACGAGCTTGCTGAAGTGCAATTTCTTCGGCTTCAGATGACTTGCGAGATTTTTCCATCATCACAAGTGTTTGCTTCTTCGCATACTGAAGTTGCTGTCGAAGATCATCCAGTTCTTGCGACAAGGTATCTTCGACAGGTGCAGTATCAGCAAAAGCTCTCCTCGAGCGAGAAGAAGAAGGCGAAATATTGGAAGGAGCGGAAGACGGAGTGTAGTTATCAAATATCAACTGAAATTTAGACAAGACAACATCAAACAACAAGCAAAGATAGAGTTTTCATTAATCTCTCGGAATAATTACAAAGGCATTACAGTGGAGCTAAGGAAGTACGTGTCGCCAAATGACTACTTTGGCGACAAGAGCAAAAGAAACATAGAAAGAAAAATAAAGAGGCATGCAACTAGACCTCCGGCCTTGATGAGCTAGGAGTCGACGCTGGTTTGATCCCGAGATAGGCCAAGATCTTCTTCGTGTTGGGCTTGGCTGCCTTAATCAGCGACCTCCATCTTGATTGCTCTATCTGCTCGGTGTCGCCAACTTTCATCCAATCAACAGCCTGTTGACTGTCAGCAACCAAAGCGACAGTGCTTTCGACGGCAATTTTCATATTTTCTTGGCGCATCTTCAGTCCAAGGTCTTCTGGTGAATTGAACATCTTGGCAAGGTTAAGGAAAGTCGAGGGCTCCTCTTTCTTCGGGAAGAAGTAGGGGAACAACGCCGACAATCCTGCATTTGCATTTGCCACGCCTTCACGAATTTCGGACCCATGCAGCTCCAGATAGGAAAGTGCGTCAAGGAGAGGGTCATCGACAGGATTCGCCAGATCAAAATCTTGGTTTGTTTGGTCTGTCAAGGAAACAAAGCATTGGTCAAACAATAAGAAACAACGGCTCTCATAAAAATAGAAGAAATCAATAATATTACTGAAAGTGCGGCGACTTTGTGTTTTCAGGCGCTTGAGAATCCCCTGTTCACGAGAAGCTTGTGCAGCTTTGTGCTCGTTTAAGGCAGATGCAGTATCCTCAAGTTTTTTCTGCAGTTCCTCGACACTAGCAGCTTTTGCCTTGGCTTCATCAGCCTCGGCCTTGGCCTCGCTAGCAACAAGTTCGGCTTTCTTACGAGCCGCCTCACTTTGCTCAAGTTTTTGAGCAAGTGCGTCGGCACGTTTGTTGGCCTCTGCAAGTTTCTCTGTCGAGATATAAAAAAGGGAGAGAAGAAAGATCAAAAATCGCGACAAGCAACAGGAGCAAAAAGTCAAGGAAAAACGGCAAGTATAAAATTTGTTACCTTCGGCTCTGCTAGCATACTCACGGTACCCAATAAATTGGGATCCGATGCGGAGAAGCTCTTTGATCATGGGCTGTTAAAGAAGAACACAGCAAGAGAAACATAGGCATGAAAAAGAGAGTGAAGGCGCGAAGAAGCAAAATAGCGGAAATATAGATATCGACAAACTTACATCATCTAAGAGCAGAGTCGACGAGCTGCCCAATTGAAGGGCAGGTTCAAGACTTGTTTCAATCCTTGTCCTTTTTGGTGAAGGAGCAAGGGGGCTTGCTGGTGGAGTTGTGGTGACGACGTTTTGTTGAGGAGGCGAGGATTCTTCTCCTTCAACTAGCGTGTCTGAGGCAAGTACAGTATATGACGTGCTTGTCCGAGGAGCTACGTCAACAGTTGGTACTTCTTCCTCATCATCACTGTTGATCAAAAAATCGGCAGCATAAAAAGCAAGACAAGATAAATATTTCGAGCACAAACATAGGGAGAAATAAAGACGACTTACGAGCTGACGAGGGATTCAATATAAGGATCATAAGCTGCCTTCGGATGAGAAGGAACAACTTTTTCAGCCTTAGAAGTGCCCGAATCCTCGGCATCATTCCTTTTCCTTTTGTTCCTTGGGGAAACAGCAGGAGGAAGGGATTGCGTCGACTCACTGGCTTCAGATTCAACTTCTTTTTCATGGGAAGCCGCAGATTTGTGAGAACCTGCGACTTCACTTTCAGGAATAGAAGAACCTTGGGTGTCTTCGGCAACGATAGCCTGTTCTTCGACTTCTCCATCCTCAGGAAGAGGAGGAAGGGAAGTCATAGTAGGATGGTTCTGCAAGAAAATAGCGACAAACGAAAAATTAGAGCGATACCAATACAATGAGATGCAGGGAAAATTCGGAACAAGATAGGAACTCGAGAAGACAAAATACCTCGGGGAGAGGATTGGCGGAGCTGTATGGTTCCACGCGACAAGAGGAGGGAATAGGATCCTTCTTGGCCAGGCGGGAAACTCTTCGAATCAATTTCTCCAAGTCCTTTGCAGAAAGATCACTGGAGATTCTATTGGCGTCGTTTTCACCAGAATACGTCCAAAGGGGATTTTTGCGAGCCTGAAGAGGCTGCACTCTAATCCTAAGAAAGTAGGCAATGATTTGAACACCAGACAGCTCTTTGCCTCGAGTGTTTTGAAGCTGATGAATACGAGACATGAGCGCCTCTGTCGCCTTTTTCTCTTCATCGGAAGCTTCGGCATCCTAGGAGCGGCGGCGCTGAATTTTGGCACTTCCGTCGAAAGGATCTATGTTGTGTTCAATAGAGTTGGCGCTTTCTTCGTGAATGTAGAGCCACCTGTAGGATAACGTTGCATAGAAAACAAAAATTTTCCTACCGCGAACACGCAATCCAAGCCAAGATGCAATCTAGAAGACGGTAGCAACGAGGGGGTATCGAGTCTCACCCTTGAAGAGATTCCAAAGCCTACAAGATGAGGCTCTTGTTGCTACGGTAGACGATCACTTGCCGCTTGCAAAAGCGCGTAGAAGATCTTGATCACGATCGGTTCCGGCGCCACGAACGGGCAGCACCTCCGTACTCGGTCACACGTTCGGTTGTTGATGAAGATGACGTCCACCTCCCCGTTCCAGCGGGCAGCGGAAGTAGTAGCTCCTCTTGAATCCGACAGCACGACGGCGTGGTGTCGGTGGCGGTGTAGAAGTCCGGCGGAGCTTCGCTAAGCAAACCGGACAATATGAAGTGGAGGAGCAAAGCTAGGGTTTGGGAGGGGGTGGCCGGCCACGCTATGGTCTTGGGGTGGCCGGCCCCCTCCCTTGGCCCCTCATTATATAGGTGGATCCCAAGTGTTGGTGTCCAAGTCTTCGAATAAGACCCGAAACCAAAACCTTCCATAGGAGGGGGCAAACCTAGCCCAACTAGGACTCCCACCCAAAGGTGGGATTCCCACCTCCCATGTGGGGGGGTGGCCGGCCCCCTATGGTGGAGTCCACTTGGGACTCCACCCCCACTAGGGCTGGCCGGCCATGGAGGTGGAGTCCCTTGTGGACTCCACCTTCCTTGGTGGTTTCTTCCGGACTTTTCTAGAACCTTCTAGAACCTTCCATAGAACCTTCCGCGACATTTTATTTCACATAAAATGACATCCTATATATGAATCTTATTCTCCCACCATTCCGAACTCCTCGTGATGTCCGGGATCTCATCCGGGACTCCGAACAAATATTCGAACTTCATTCCATAATTCAAGAACTACCATTTCAACATCCAACTTTAAGTGTGTCACCCTACGGTTCGAGAACTATGCGGACATGGTTGAGTACTCACTCCGACCAATAACCAATAGCGGGATCTCGAGATCCATAATGGCTCCCACATATTCAACGATGACTTTAGTGATCGAATGAACCATACACATATATTACCAATTCCCTTTGTCTCGCGATATTTTACTTGTCCGAGGTTTGAACTTCGGTATCACTCTATACCTTGAACAACCTCGTCTCCCGACAAGTACTCTTGACTCGTACCGAGGTATGAGGTCTCTTAAGAACACATTCATATGCTTGCAAGACATTCGACGCCATTCCACCGAGAGGGCCCAGAGTATATCTATCCTTCATCGGGATGGACAAATCCCACTGTTGATCAATATGCCTCAACTCATACTTTCCTGATAATTAATCCCACCTTAATAGCCACCCATTTACTCAGTGGTGTTTGGTTTAATAAAAGTACCTTTCCCAGTATAAGTGATTTACATGATCTCATGGTCATAAGGACTAGGTAACTATGTATCGAAAGCTTATAGCAAATAACTTAATGACGAGATCTTATGCTACGCTTAATTGGGTGTGTCCATTACATCATTCACACAATGACATAACCTTGTTATTAATAACATCCAATGTTCATGATTATGAAACTAATCATCCATTAATCAACAAGCTAGTTTAAGAGGCATACTAGGGACTTCTTGTTTGTCTACATATCACACATGTACTAATGTTTCGGTTAATACAATTCTAGAATGATATATAAACATTTATCATAAACATAAAGATATAAATAATAACCACTTTATTATTGCCTCTAGGGCATATCTCCTTCAGTCTCCCACTTGCACTAGAGTCAATAATCTAGATTACATTGTAATATACCTAACACCCATGGCATTCTGGTGTTGGTCATGCTTTGCCCTAGGGAGAGCTTTAGTCAACGGATCTGCTACATTCGGATCAAAGTGTGTACTTTGCAAATCTTTACTTCTCCATCTTCGATGTACTCGCGAATCGAGTGGTAACGCAGCTTGATATGCTTCAGCCTCTTGTGTGACCTTGGCTCTTGTGCATTGGCGATGGCACCCATGTTATCACAAGAAATGATTAATGGGTCCAATGCACTCGGAACCACACCGAGCTCTACAATGAACCTCTTCATCCATACCGCTTCGATGAAGCCTCTGAAACCGCTATGTACTCTGATTCTGTTGAAGACTTCGCCACCGTGCACCGCTTCGAGCTTGCCCAGCTTCTGCAGCACCATTCAATATAAACACGTACCCAGATTGTGACTTAGAGTCATCGGGATCGGTGTTCCAACTTGCATCGGTGTAACCGTTTACAACGAGCTCTTGGTCACCTCCATAACAAAGAAACATATCCTTAGTTCTTTTCAAGTATTTCAGATATTCTTGACCGCTGTCCAGTGTTCCATTCCTGGATCACTTTGATATCTGCTAGTCAAACTAACGACATGTGCTATATCCGGTCTAGTACATAGCATGGCATACATGATAGATCCTCGCTTAAGGCATAGGGGATGTTACACATCCTTTCTCTTTCTTCTCGCCGTAGCCGGTCCTTGAGTTTTACTCAATACCTTGCACAGTAACATAGGTAAGAACCCTTTCTTACTTTCGTCCATTCTAAACTTCTTTAGAATCTTGTCCAGATATGTACTCGTGATAGCCCTATTAGACGTCTTGATCTATCTCTATAAATCTTGATGCCTAATATATACGATGCTTCACCAAGGTCTTTCATTGAAAAACTATTATTCAAATAACCCTTAACACTGCTTAATAGTTCTATATCATTCCCGATCAATAATATGTCATCTACATATAATATCAGGAATGCTACGAGCTCCCACTCACTTTCTTGTAAATACAGGCCTCTCCATGACCATCAGTATAAACCCGAAGTCTTTGATCACCTTATCAAAGCGTCGGTTCCAACTTCTCGATGCTTGCTTCAGTCCATAGATTGAACGCTGAAGTTTGCATACTTTGTCAGCATTTTTAGGATCGACAAAACCTTTGGGTTGTACCATATACAACTCTTCCTCAATGTCTCCATTAAGGAACGCCGTTTTGACATCCATCTGCCAAATCTCATAATCGAAAAATGCAGCTATTGCTAACAAAATCCTCACAGATTTCAGCTTCGCTACAGTGAGAAAGTCTCATCGTAGTCAACTCCTTGAATTTGTCGGAAACCCTTTGCGACAAGTCGAGCTTTATAGACAGTAATATTACCATCAGATCTGTTTTTCTCTTGAAGATCCATTTATTTTCGACAGCCTTTCGGCTATCGTAAGTCTACCAAAGTCCATACTTTGTTATCATACATGGATCCCATTTCGGATTTCATGGCTTCTTGCCATTTGTTGGAATCTGGGCTCATCATCGCTTCTTCATACGTCGCAGGGTCCTCATCATTGTTATCCACAATCATGACATTTAGACAAGGATCATACCAATCAGGAGTGGCACGTTCCCTTGTCGATCTGCGAGGTTCGCATGGTTTCCTCGTTCGAAGTTTCATGATCATTATCATTAGCTTCCTCTCGTTGCCGGTGTAGGCGGTACAGTGTACAACTTCCGGTGATCGCGCTACTCTGATCAACGAGTATAGATTCATCAATCTCATCGAGTTCTACTTTTCTTCCAGTCACTTCTTTAGTGAGAAATTCTTTCTCAAGAAAGGTTCCGTTCTTAGCAACAAAGATTTTGCCTTCGGATCTGTGATAGAAAGTGTATCCTATAGTTTCCTTAGGATAACCTATGAAGACGCATTTCTCCGCTTTGGGTTCTAGCTTGTCCGGTTGTAACTTCTTTACATAGGCTTCGCAACCCCAAACTTTCAGAACGATGCTTAGGTTTCTTATTAAACCATAATTCATACGGTGTCGTTTCTACGGATTTTGATGGTGCTCTATTTAAAGTGAATGCGGCTGTCTCTAATGCATAACTCCAAAATGATAACGGCAAATCAGTAAGAGACATCATACTACGAACCATATCTAAGAGAGTTCGATTACGACGTTCGGACACACCGTTTCGTTGAGGTGTTCCCGGCGGTGTCAATTGTGAAAGTATTCCGCATTTCTTTAAATGCATGCCAAACTCATAACTCAGATATTCACCTCCACGATCAGATCGTAGAAATTTGATCTTCTTGTTACGTTGATTTTCTACTTCACTTTGAAATTCCTTAAACTTCTCGAAAGTTTCGGATTTATGTTTCATGAAATAGATATACCCATATCTACTCAGATCATCTGTGAAGGTTAGAACATAACGATAACCACCGCGCGATGCTACGCTCATTGGTCCACATACATCGGTATGTATGATTTCCAATAAGTCAGTAGCTCGCTCCATCATACCAGAGAATGGAGTCTTTGTCATTTTTCCCATTAGACATGCTTCGCATCTATCAAGTGACTCAAAGTCAAGTGATTCAAGTAATCCATCAAGATGGAGTTTCTTCATGCGTTTCACTCCAATATGACCAAGACGATTATGCCACATATAAGTAGAATTATCATTTAGTTTAATTCGCTTAGCATCAATGTTATGTATATGTGTATCACTACTATCGAGATCTAACAGAAATAAGCCATTCTTTTGTGGTGCTCGACCATAAAAGATATTATTCATAAAAATAGAACAACCATTATTCTCAGACTTGAATGAATAACCGTCTTGCATTAAACAAGATCCAGATATAATGTTCATGCTCAACGCAGTACATAATAACAATTATTTAGGCTTAAAACTAATCCCGAAGGTAGATGTAGAGGAAGTGTCCCGATCAAGCGATCACATTGACCTTGGATCCGTTTCCAACGCGCATCGTCACTTCATCTCTCAGCAGTTGTCGTTTATTCTTTAGTTCCTGTTTCGAGTTACAAATATGAGCAACCGAACCAGTATCAAATACCCGTACTAGAACGAGAACTAGTGAGATAAACATCTATAACATGTATATCGAGATATACCTTCTTTCTTCTTCTTGACAAGGCCGCTCTTTAGATCAGCCGAGATACTTGGAGCAATTACGCTTCCAGTTGTCCCTTCTCCTTGCGATAATAGCACTCAAGATCGTGCTTAGGGCCGTTCTTAGGTTTCATAGGAGGCGTGGCAGCTTTCTTGCCACCCTTCTTGAATTTTCCCTTAGACTTGCCCTGTTTCTTGAAACCGGTGGTCTTGTTGACCATCAACACTTGGTGCTCTTTCTTGATCTCAATCTCAAGCAGCTTTTAGCATGCCAAAGAGTTCAGGTAACTCCTTGTTCATGTTCTCGCATATTGTAGTTCATCACAAAGTTCTTGTAACTTGGTGGCGGTGATTGAAGGACACGATTAATCCCCGATCTGTTAGGAATCACTATTCCCACGTCACTGAGTTTCGTCGCCTGCCCGGTCCTGGCGAGCAGGGGCTCACTAACGCAGCTGCCTTCTTCCATCATACACCGAAGAAATGTTTCGATGCTTCATAGCATTCCATCGCCGCATGAGTCTCGAATATAGCTTTCAGCTCATTCATCAACTCATGAGGATCATGGTGCTCAAAACGCTTTTGAAGATCGGATTCCGCATCGCACAGATGGCACACTGAACTTGAGAGTACCGAGTTTTCCGAGTTGCGTAAACAGCTTTTACTTCATCGGATTCATCTTCTGCAGGAGGGTCACCTAGCGGTGCATCAAGCACAAATTGCAGATTTCCGCCAGAGAGGAAGATCCTCACATGACGGAACCAAATCGGTGAAGTTGCTACCGTTGCTCTTAAGTTTCTCTTTCTCTAGGAACCGATTAAAATTGATTGAGGACGCCATCTCTACAACATATATTTGCAATAGTTTAGACTAAGTTTATGACAAATTGAGTTCAAATTTTAATTCAACATAATTAAAACCCTAGGTGAACTCCCACTCAAAACAATATCCTCGCATTGTCTTAGTGATCACACGAACCAAATCCACCGCACCTAAACCCGATCATCACGAGAAAAGGTGTGATTTCAATGGCGAACACTCATAGTGTTCATCATATCAACCATATGATTCATGCTCTACCTTTCGGTATCACGTGTTCCGAGACCATGTCTGTACATGCTAGGCTCGTCAAGGCCACCTTAGTATCCGCATGTGCAAAACTGTCTTGCACCCGTTGTATGTACTTATCGAATCTATCACACCCGATCATCACGAGATGCTTCGAAACGATAAGACTTAATAACGGTGCTACTAAGGATGAACACTTTATTATCTTGAGATTTTAGTGAGGGATCATCTTATAATGCTACCGTCGCGATCTAAGCAAAATAAGATGCATAAAAAGGATTAACATCACATGCGCTTCATATGTGATATGATATGGCCCTTTTGTTCTTGTGCCTTTGATCTTCATCTCCAAAGCACGGATATGATCTCCATCATCTTCGGGCATGATCTCCATCATCGTCGGCGTAGCACCAAGGTCAATGGCACCGTCTTCATGTTTGTCCTCCATGTAGCAACTATTACAACTACTTTGAAATACTACTCAACATGAAATTTAAAGACAACCATAAGGCTCCTGCCGGTTGCCACAATACAATAATGATCATCTCATACATATTCATCATCATATCATGGCCATATCACATCACCAAACCCTGCAAAAACAAGTTAGACGTCTCTAATTTGGTTTGCATATTTTACGTGGTTTAGGGTTTTCGAGAGAGATCTAATCTACCTACGAACATGAACCACAACGTTGATACTAATGTTTTCAATAGAAGAGTAAATTGAATCTTTACTATAGTAGGAGAGACAGACACCCGCAAAGCCTCTTATGCAATACAAGTTGCATGTCGAACGAGGAACAAGTCTCATGAACGCGGTCATGTAAAGTTAGTCCGAGCCGCTTCATCCCACTATGCCATAAAGATGCAAAGTACTCAAACTAAAGATAACAAGAGCATCAACGCCCACAAACCATTGTGTTCTACTCGTGCAACCATCTATGCATAGACACGGCTCTGATACCACTGTAGGATAACGTTGCATAGAAAACAAAAATTTTCCTACCGTGAACACGCAATCCAAGCCAAGATGCAATCTAGAAGACGGTAGCAACGAGGGGGTATCGAGTCTCACCCTTGAAGAGATTCCAAAGCCTACAAGATGAGGCTCTTGTTGCTGCGGTAGACGATCACTTGCCGCTTGCAAAAGCGCGTAGAAGATCTTGATCACGATCGGTTCCGGCGCCACGAACGGGCAGCACCTCCGTACTCGGTCACACGTTCGGTTGTTGATGAAGACGACGTCCACCTCCCCGTTCCAGCGGGCAGCGGAAGTAGTAGCTCCTCTTGAATCCGACAAAGACGACGGCGTGGTGTCGGTGGCGGTGTAGAAGTCCGGCGGAGCTTCGCTAAGCAAACCGGACAATATGAAGTGGAGGAGCAAAGCTAGGGTTTGGGAGGGGGTGGCCGGCCACGCTATGGTCTTGGGGTGGCCGGCCCCCTCCCTTGGCCCCTCATTATATAGGTGGATCCCAAGTGTTGGTGTCCAAGTCTTCGAATAAGACCCGAAACCAAAACCTTCCATAGGAGGGGGCAAACCTAGCCCAACTAGGACTCCCACCCAAAGGTGGGATTCCCACCTCCCATGTGGGGGGGTGGCCGGCCCCCTATGGTGGAGTCCACTTGGGACTCCACCCCCACTAGGGCTGGCCGGCCATGGAGGTGGAGTCCCTTGTGGACTCCACCTTCCTTGGTGGTTTCTTCCGGACTTTTCTAGAACCTTCTAGAACCTTCCATAGAACCTTCCGCGACATTTTATTTCACATAAAATGACATCCTATATATGAATCTTATTCTCCGGACCATTCCGGAACTCCTCGTGATGTCCGGGATCTCATCCGGGACTCCGAACAAATATTCGAACTTCATTCCATAATTCAAGAACTACCATTTCAACATCCAACTTTAAGTGTGTGACCCTACGGTTCGAGAACTATGCGGACATGGTTGAGTACTCACTCCGACCAATAACCAATAGCGGGATCTGGAGATCCATAATGGCTCCCACATATTCAACGATGACTTTAGTGATCGAATGAACCATACACATATATTACCAATTCCCTTTGTCTCGCGATATTTTACTTGTCCGAGGTTTGATCTTCGGTATCACTCTATACCTTGTTCAACCTCGTCTCCTGACAAGTACTCTTTACTCGTACCGTGGTATGTGGTCTCTTATGAACTCATTCATATGCTTGCAAGACATTAGACGACATTCCACCGAGAGGGCCCAGAGTATATCTATCCGTCATCGGGATGGACAAATCCCACTGTTGATCCATATGCCTCAACTCATACTTTCCGGATACTTAATCCCACCTTTATAGCCACCCATTTACGCAGTGGTGTTTGGTGTAATCAAAGTACCTTTCCGGTATAAGTGATTTACATGATCTCATGGTCATAAGGACTAGGTAACTATGTATCGAAAGCTTATAGCAAATAACTTAATGACGAGATCTTATGCTACGCTTAATTGGGTGTGTCCATTACATCATTCACACAATGACATAACCTTGTTATTAATAACATCCAATGTTCATGATTATGAAACTAATCATCCATTAATCAACAAGCTAGTTTAAGAGGCATACTAGGGACTTCTTGTTTGTCTACATATCACACATGTACTAATGTTTCGGTTAATACAATTCTAGCATGATATATAAACATTTATCATAAACATAAAGATATAAATAATAACCACTTTATTATTGCCTCTAGGGCATATCTCCTTCACCACCTTTTGCGCCATCCTTGGACAGAATCAGGAAATTTGACGTCGAAGTAATCGACATCAGTTCGGACACAGATAACAACGCCGCCTATGTTATAGGTGGCGTTGTGGGAGCCATTGCGGCGGAGGCAGAAAATGCGTTTCCACAGAGCCCAATTAGGAGGGATTCCGAGGAAGCATTCGCAAAGTGTGATAAAAATGGAAATGTGAAGGATGGAATTTGGGGTCAACTGGTGCAGTTGAATCCCGTAAACAAAAAGAAGGCCGCGGAGGAAATCGTGAATTGGGGCCGAAAGGCCGCGGATGAGGTGATCAACGAAACTAACCCGGTACTCCATTGGAGGGTTGGGGTAGCTTTCTTCGCTGGGAAAGCGGATGGCGTCTTCCTTCTTCATGAGGCCAAGCCTCTTCAGCGTGTTGACGTCCTGGTTGGAGATTTTCGATCTCTCCCACTCAAGATCTTCGGCGGCCATCTTGGATTCTAGAGTGCTGTGGCGAGTGAGTCGCGTGCGCGGTGGCATCAATGGCAATGGGCAAAGCAATGTTCGTGAGTGCGGAAGATCAGAGAGAGTTGGGCGCAGGGGAAGCTTTTGCGAAGAGGAACAGATGTGCGGCGCAAGCGAGGGAGTGAACGGAGGTTGAAGAAAGGTTTATATAAGAATCGGGTGAAGCAATGCACCGTTGGATGAAGAAATCGTGTGGTGACATCAAATCTTCTAGATAAAAGGGTAAAAAGGTATTTTTACAGAGATAAGCGTTACCGTACGTGCGCCAGGAAAAGCGGAGGACGTGTGTCCCCCACTTGCACGACGTGTCAACGTGGTAGAAGCAATGGACCCACAGGGCAGAAAAATCACGACTATTAAACAGAGATGAAGTAAATTTGATTAAGGGAAGCATGCCGACAAGAAAATAAAAGAAGATTGGCGACAGGAGGAGTTATTTGAATACTTCGGGAGCCTTTGATCAAATACAAGTTTTTGCCCAAATGCTCGGGGGCTACTTCGACAAAAAGTAAAATTTCGAGTATGGCAAAGATAGAAATTGCGGGAGCCTACAACCAAGCACAAGTCCTTGGCTGTAGCCTCGGGGGCTACTCCCATCGGGAGCGCTGTTCGCGCACCCGAGAGATAAAAAGAAGATCATATTGGAACATAATGACAATATAGTGACAAGGTGGACTAAAATGTTGAGCTTACAACCAAGCACAAGTTCTTGGCTGTAGCCTCGGGGGCTACTCCCATCGGGAACGCTGTTCGCGTACCCGATGAAGTTCAAAAATAAAAGATAAAAAAGCAAGAGAGTATATTTCGAGTTATAATTAACTCTACATATACTCCCATCGGGAGAGCAATATAAGTCATATTTGACTCGATAAAATGTGCCATTCCAACAGCCGGAAAAGCACTCGATAATATATTCTCAGAACGCCAAAGTTGCGATCAATTTCTGAATGCCGCAAATTTGCGAAGGTAAGACCCCAGATCCGTTCTGTTGGGCGTGGCATCGCCAAAGATCAAGCTCTGCTACTTTTATCCGTATCAACAGATACGAAGAAAAATCCTAACGGACGCGTTGGGTACCCGATAAATTTGACTGGACTCGACAGAATGGTAAGACCTTAAGCGGCACTGTCGAAGTTTACACCGCATCCCGAGATCATGTCCAGGGACGTGATTTTGAAGTAGGTTTTTGCGGATTGCCACTAGAGCAGTTAACTAGTACCTGATCCGTCAGATGAACTAGCCCCAACTACCATTATCCCTGTACAATATAGAATTTTATGTGAAGAAGTATAAAAAGGTTAAAATTTTCGAATAAAAATAAACAGTGGAGATTTTCCTTGACTCTACGATTCAAGCAAAATCTCGGGGGCTACTGACATAGGCATCCCAAATGGGCCTGCCGAAGATAGTACCCGGGGTTTACTGAAGGCCCACTACCCGAAGAATAAGAAGATTCGGGAGCCCAAGATATATTAAGGAAAGTTAAGAATTGTAATAGGAAGTGTTATTTGTAATCTGGCGGGATGAGTTAGAAACCGTCCCGGACTCTGTAATTTGTATAGCACGAATCCCTCGGCTCCACCTCCTATATAAAGGGGGAGTCGAGGGACGAAGAAATAATCGAATCATTGTCCGCAAACCCTAGTTTTCATAATCGTCGAGTACTTTTCGGCTGAAACCTTCGAGATCTACTTGCCCTCTACTTCTAACTAAACCCTAGCCTACAATCCATAGGCATTGACAAGTTGATACCTTGTCAACGACCTTTAGTCGCGGTTGGCCAGGCCAACCGCGACTAAAGGCCTTTTTCAAAATTATTTTCATTTTCTAAATGTGAAAATAAAACTAATTCATTTCTAAATGTGAAAAATACAAATAATATATCAAAAAATTCAGCAAAATAAAACTAATTCATTTCAATATGTTAAAAATACAAATAATATATCAAAAAATTCAGAAAAATAAAACTAATTCAATTCAAAATGTTGAAAATACAAATAATACATCAATAAATTCAGAAAAATAAAACTAATTCAATTCAAAATTTTAAAAATACAAATAATATATCAAAAAATTCAGAAAAATAAAACTAATTCAATTCAAAATTTTAAAAATACAAATAATATATCAAAAAATTCAGAAAAATAAAAATAATTCAATTCAAAATTTTAAAAATACAAATAATATATCAAAAAATTCAGAAAAATAAAACTAATTCAATTCAAAATGTTGAAAATACAAATAATACATCACTAAATTCAGAAAAATAAAACTAATTCAATTCAAAATTTTAAAAATACAAATAATACATCAAAAAATTCATAAATTCAATTAAAAATCTTAAAAATAGAAATCTTTCCGCCTCCCTCTTCCCACCAGTTCTTCCCACCAGTTCTTCCCGGCCGCCTCTGTCTTCTCGTTGGCCCCCTCTTCCCGCCTCTGTCTTTCCGCCGACCCCCTCTTCCCGCCTCGTCTTCCCGCCATTTCTTCCCTGTCTTCCCGCCTCTTTCTTCCCGCCAATTTCTTCCCCCCAATTTCTTCCCGCCTCTTTCTTCCCGCCACTTTCTTCCCGCCTCCTGTCTTCCCGCTCCCATTTTCCCGCCATTTGTCACTACATATATGTAGCCCGACTTGGCCAGCATTATCACATCTCTACAATCTCTCATCACTCTCTCATGGCTTCCACCGCACCCACTCTAACCTACCAGCAGGTGGAGGAGCTTTGCGCCTCAAACTACCCTTGCCCACCGGGCTACCGCGTCCCCGCCGGCTGGAGCCTAAGCGCCGGCGGCGTGCCGGTCCCTCCCGTCCCTCGTAGTGCTTGGCGCCGTGCGGCAATCACGAACCAATAATACCTCGACCTCACGCAGGAGCAGCGGATTAATCCCCGCTGGCATCCCGATAACCAGCATACTTGGGACGCCTTCTTCATCAATCGGCGTGAGAGGGCGCTCACTGTATGAGGAGGACGGTGCCGCCTCCCGGAAACTTCCACGAGGCCGGCCGTCGGCTATGGTGGTACGGCCGGACTCTGCAGAGCGTCATGGACTACATCACGGCCGGCGATATCCCCCGCCCTGCGCTACCCTCAGTTCGAGCCACGAGCGCCGCCCCGACGATAGCCGACGACAAGAGCCGACCACGATGGCGGCAACTTAGAAGGCGACGACTACCAGTACAACGGCGGCGGCTATGAAGACTACGAGTATGCATATTATACGCCTAGGCAGGAGTATGACTGAATCACTCCAAATTTCATGTATCATCAGTGCTATCTCGAGTCAATTGAATCATTCGAAAATGGACACCAAACACATCACGGGTAGTATAATTCACATGATCCATTCAACAAAGTTTGGTACAATAAATTATTACACATCATTTCTTTCCTTGTGTCCCTGCTTGCTTACGATTGTGCCGTATCCATGGAGCATCCTCATCATTTAACTTAATGCTTGGGTCGGTGTTCACTTTGAAGGGCGGAATTTCAGCAAACATATTATAATCTTCTGACATGTCTGTCTTGTCCTCCACTCCCACGATGTTTCTTTTCCCTGAAAGAACAATGTGGCGCTTTGGATCATCGCATGATGTACTGATCGTTTTCTTATCTTTCCGTTTCCTCGGTTTGCTACTCATGTCCTTCACATAGAAAACCTGAGCGACATCTTTCGCTAGGACGAATGGTTCGTCAAGGTAACCAAGATTGTTGAAATCCACCATTGTCATTCTGTATTGCTGGTCCACCTTTACCCCACCTCCTGTTAGCTTGAACCATTTGCACCGGAACAAAGGGACCCTAAAGGAGGGTCCATAGTCAAGTTCCCATATCTCCTCTATGTAACCATAATATGTGACCTTTTGCCCATTCTCGGTTGCTGCATCAAAGCGGACACCACTGTTTTGGTTGGTGCTCTTTTTATCTTGGGCGATCGTGTAAAATGTATTCCCATTTATCTCGTACCCTTGGAAAGTCGTTATAGTCGAAGATGGTGTCTTGGCCAACATGTACAGCTGATCTACAACATGATCGTCATTCATTAAATGTTTTCTCAACCAACTGCCAAAAGTCTCCATGTGGGACTTCCTAATCCAGGATTCAGGCTTCCCAGGGTTGTCCGAGCGTAAAATATTCTTGTGTTTCTCAAAGTACGGAGCCACCAAGCTGGAATTGGTCAGAACTGTGTGGTGTGCTTCAGTCAGAGAATGGCCGTCCATACATATCGTTGATTTCCTTCGATCGTCCCTTTTCCACTTAGTCTCCCCTCGTGCCGCGATCGAGGAAGACCAATCGGCTTAAGGTCAGGAACAAAGTCAACACAAAACTCAATTACCTCCTCATTTCCATAGCCCTTGGCGATGCTTCCTTCTGGCCTAGCATAGTTACGAACATATTTCTTTAATATTCCCATGAACCTCTCGAAGGGGAACATATTGTGTAGAAATACAGGACCGAGAATGGAAATCTCATCGACTAGGTGAACCAGGAGGTGCGTCATAATATTGAAGAAGGATGGCGGGAACACCAACTCGAAACTGACAAGACATAGGATCACATCGTTCTGTAACCGTGGTAGAACTTCTGGATTGATTACCTTCTGAGAGATTGCATTGAGGAATGCACATAGCTTCACAATGGCTACTCGAACATTTTCCGGCAGGAGCCCCCTCAAAGCAATCGGAAGCAATTGCGTCATAATCACGTGGCAGTCGTGAGACTTCAGGTTTTGGAACTTTTTCTCCGCCATGTTTATTATTCCCTTTATATTGGACGAGAATCCAGACGGGACCTTCATACTGCTCAGGCATTCAAAAAAGATGACCTTCTCTTCTTTGGTCAGAGCGTAGCTGGCACGACCTTGAAACCGTTCCGGATGCCGGTCAGCAGGGTCTTTCAAACTTTGCTGGTCCTGCCGTGCTTCCTTTGTATCATTTGTCTTCCCATACACGCCCAAGAAGCTTAGGAGGTTCACGCAAATATTCTTCGTAACGTGCATCACGTCGATTGCAGAACGGACTTCTAGGACTTTCCAATATTCTAGCTCACAGAATATAGATTTCTTCTTCCACATGGCTGCGTGCCCGTCAGCTCCCTTCGGAACTGATTGTCCGCCAGGACCCTTTCCAAAGATGACTTTCAAATCCTTGACCATATCAAATACCTCAGCACCAGTGTGTTCCGCAGGCTTCGGCCGGTGATCTGCCTTGCCATTGTAATGCTTGCCTTTCTTTCTTACTGGATGACCTTTCGGAAGAAATCGACGATGCCCAAGGTACACGTTCTTCTTACAATTTGGCAAATGTACACTTTCAGTCTCATGTAAGCAGTGCGTGCATGCATTGTATCCCTTATTTGACAGTCCCGAAAGGTTACTAAGAGCAGGCCAATCGTTGATGGTTACGAAAAGCAACGCTCGTAGGTCAAATTCCTCTTCTTTGTGCTCATCCCACACACGGACACCAGGTCTGCCCCACAGCTGTAAAAGTTCATCAACTAATGGCCTTAGGTACACATCGATGTCGTTGCCGGGTTGCTTCGGACCTTCGATGAGCACTGGCATCATAATGAACTTCCGCTTCATGCACAACCAAGGAGGAAGGTTGCAGATGCATAGAGTCACGGGCCAGGTGCTATGGCTGGAGCTCTGCTCGCCAAAAGGATTCATGCCATCCGTACTTAGACCAAATCTTATGTTCCTTGCGTCAGCTGCAAAATCTATGAACTCTCTGTCGATCTTTCTCCATTGCGTTCCATCTGCGGGGTGTCTCAACTCCCCGTCCGACTTACGGTCCTCTTTGTGCCATCGCAACAACTTGGCATGCTCTTTGTTCCTGAACAGACGTTTCAACTGTGGTATTATAGGAGCATACCACATCACCTTGGCGGGAACCCTCTTCCTGGGTTTCTGGCCCTCAACATCGTCACCAGGGTCATCGCCTCTGATCTTATAACGCAATGCAGTGCATACCGGGCGTTCATTCAAATTCTCGTATTCACCGCGGTAGAGGATGCAGTCGTTGATGCATGCATGTATCTTCAGAACCTCTAAACCTAGAGGGCAGACAACCTTCTTTGCTTCGTACGTACTGGCGGGCAACTCGTTATTCTTTGGAAACATATTCTTCAACATTTTCAGCAAGTTTTCAAATGCCGAGTCAGCTACACCTGCCTGTGCCTTCCATTTCAGCAAATCCAGTGTGCAGCCCAGCTTTTTCAGACCATCATCGCATCCGGGGTACAGCGCCTTCTTGTGATCCTCTAACATGCGATCCAAATTTTCCCTCTCCTTTTCAGTTTCGCAGCGTCTCCGTGCATCAGCAATGGTTCGACCAAGATCATCAACGGGATCATCACGTGCCTCTTCTTCACCTTCCCCTTCACCTTCCCCTTCACCTTCAGCATCCTCCATGAAAGTATCACCGAAATGAGCAAGATAGCTTTCATCGATGAAATCATCCCCTTCTTCATCTTCTTCCATTATAACCCCTCTTTCTCCATGCTTGGTCCACCAATTATAGCTTGGCATGAAACCGTGCCGAAGCAGGTGCATGTGAACATCTCTTGAGAAGAGTAACCCTTCTGATTCTTACAGTTAACACATGGACAGATAACAAAACCCCCCTGCTTGTTCGCATTAGCCACTACGAGGAAATCTTTCAAACCCGTAGTGAACTCGCCGGAGAGTCGGTTACCGTACATCCATTGCCGATTCATCTGCATTATTATAATATAAAATATATAATTAACCATCATGCATTTGTTAAACTAACTAGCTACAAACAATATAAATTAAACAATGAACTACACACATGCATATTTTATCAATGACACATCAAAGGTTCAAGTTGCTAACCGCGATCGAGGAGGAAAAAATAAATGAGAAAGCTCAAGTGTGGCTCCAACACTTCATATCATGTTTGTTTCATGCTCTTGGGGCATTTCATCAAACACCTTATGTGCATAAGAGGAACCAAAAGCAAACCTAACACCCACTTGTGAAGTTTGTGAAGAGAATGGCTCCAAATGGCTAAGTGTTGGCTGCTGGATGGGTATATATAGGGGAGGGGCTTTAGTCCCGGTTGGCCTGGCCAACCGCGACTAAAGGCCTTCGGGCACCTTTAGTCGCGGTTGGCCTGGTCAACCGCGACTAAAGCCCCCCACGTGCACCAGCTGGCCACCGAGCGCCCTGGGCCCAGGCCTTTGGTCGCGGTTCGCCTCCCGAACCGCGACTAAAGGTCCCATTAGTCGCGGTTCCTACAGCTTCGCGACTTATGGGGCTGAATGGAAGCCTGTTTTTCTACCAGTGCCATGCTCGTTACTATGTGCTTTTTTGATCTACTTTCTTATAAGATTCCTATACATAGGAAGTGGGAATTACGGAAGTGCTTGAACGGATCATCTGTTACCACGAAGAAAGCGATGGACCCAGATGTAAAACATTTAGCCAATACAAATGGCAGGCGCCGCATGAAGAGTCAAAGACGCAGTGAAGAGGAACCACGAAAATGCACGAATGAAGAGATTGGTACGCCTCTAGAGGCCAGCTATCCAATAGCGCAACTTGCACCTGGTGAAACCGATGAACGCTGCACGAACAGCCAAGAGTATTGCCTGACGTCTACATTGACAAATTCAGGGCAGTCTTCTGGCTTCCTTACCAATGGCCAATCAGGTCTCACCAGTTTTAAAAAACTGAAGACCTCAACTGAGCGTGCATCAGTTGAGCCTCCATCTCCTGACACTGTTGGTGAGGCTTTGATGGATCTGGAGGAACTAGCACACCAAATCAGAAGGGCCGAAGATCTCCTGCAATCTATCGCCGATGCTCCATCAAGCAGTGCGGTTGCACCTTCTTGGAGGTTTGGTCGGTAAAGCATAACTGGAGTTATGTTTGTAAAGGTAACAATCTTGTCTTGTCTTGATGTAGATTTACTTTATCTAGAGGGGAGGTTCTCTATACCAAGCATATAATTTTGTGTTTTGTTTTGTCGTGACATGTTTTTTTTTGATAGTGCAGTGCCTGTGAACTCATCGCAGACAGACTGATCTTTGACCCTGACTCACCCGATCCTGTTCATGCTGTGGATAGTGCTTAAGTGAACTTTCGGCAGCAGTTTCATTGCTGATCCTAGATAGCTCGTTGTATCATTTTGTCGGTATTGCTACACGCATGCATGAAACCGTAACATGTTGTAGCAACAGCTAAGCATTAGTCTAGACAAAGTTGCGATACTTATTTTGAAAGGGAGGTATTATTAATTTATTATCCAGGGCTGCCGTCCACATCTTCCATGCGTGATCAGGGTATGACACTAGAGATAGTCTAGTTACTGGTTGCAATGTAAGTTAGTTTCAAGTGTTGTGTTACCAGTGCATGCAATCTTCTTGGTTTGAGAATGGAGTTGATCTCAACCTGCGCAATCTTCTCTGTGAGAGACATTTTCATTTTCTGTCTGTGCAAAGGGCTACTTTTGGACTTGAGCTTTTCAAATCCCATTGTTTACACTTTGGGCCATCAACCCAGAAGGTCGGTCATTTTTCCAGGCCTCGTTCAACTTATCTCCCTTGGCCTAAACTTTTTTCTCATTTCTTAAGTTTTTTTTCTTAGCAGTAATTGTTCAGCTTTTAATTGCTCATGGCTTCAATGTTACAACTATCAGCACTTGTCATATTTTGATGCGGAGACTAAAACTGTAGCTAGTCCTGCATGTAGTACCATTAAAGTTTTTTTGAAACAAATATTTTAATGTTTCAAAAAATTCTGAAAAAATCTAGACCATAGTGACGTACTCTACCAAATTGTAAAATCTCAACACCTTGTATTTTGGGCCACAGAAAAAATGACAAACTCTGACATTTTTGGAGGTCTCAAAATCTGCACTACTTTAGATTTCGACTTCTGTTATTTTTTGCACAGCCTAGTATATAAGATATTTTGAGTTGAAATTTTACAGGTTTGTAGAATACATCGTTGTCTATATCTAGGATTTTTTCAGTTTTTTTTAACTGTAAAATGTTGTTTTCAATTCTTAGAAAGAAATCCTATATGTGGAACGAGCTGCATTTGTAGTTTTCTCATAGGAGTGCGGCATTTTGTAGCATGTAGCCCGTTTTTTCCCCCTTTGGAGCAAAAATGTTTCCTTATTCCTCAACACTGTTCTTAGTTTATAATTGCTCGTGTCTCCAAGGCTCCACGGAAACAAAACAAAAAAAAGCACCTGCAGGCTGCAATTATTATGGATTATCTATCCTCTATGGCCTTCCTGGTCCAAATCTCTAGATAAAAACTACTAGTCGAATCATTATCCAAGACAGAGATCACCCCAGCTGACTTGCACGCTGGCCTGATGAGCAAACAGATAATCTGGTGCCGCACATTTCAGTCGGGTTAGAGTTATCAGGGTGGAGCTAGGTAAGCCCTGCCACATATGACTGGAGACTCGACCACCAGCTTATCAACAGCGCATGCATTTTCCACCCGACTGAAGAGGTAGCCACTCCCCTGAACTGACCTTCCTTCTATGGTTACCTATGCTGTCGATTAGGTAAACGTTAGCAAGAGGCCACTGACCGGTGCGTTGCTTCGTGGGACACGCGTGGACGGATAACAAAGCAGATATATATTTAGGGTCTACGTACAAAAGATTGCCACTGAATAGTCTATATCAGAACAGGAAGAATGGGGGAGGTGGTCTTCGGCTCTGGAAGTGTTTATCTGGGACTTCGTCCCCAGATAACAACTCCCCAAACGGGTAACCTATTGCTCCTACTGGCAGTCGCCTTCGCAGAAGAATACCCTGAAATGAAATGTGTGGCTTCTACTTTGGCGGGTATATACTATATGCAGGTGCGTACACGGTGGTCTAATGTGTCATGCTGCTCCCTGTATAGAGTATTGGTTCTCTTTTGACTGTGGAAGATTCCGCCGAAGATATGAACAAATCATGGAAGCTTTGGTGGGAGGAGGATTGGTAGTGGGAACGGAACAGATGAACCTGCCATTTTTCAGTATCAAGGACTCATATATGTTCCTGAGAGTTAGGAAATATGTACTCCGTAAAGGCCTATTGTCATCCATGAGATGGTTGAGATCTTCTTGAAACATACTGTTAAGAAGAATATCTTGACCAGTAAATTTCTTCCACTTTGGCCCTTTGAGGCGCGGGGCGCGCAAGACAACACCAATTATGTATGCACATCACATCAGTTCCATGTAAATTTTTTGGAGCTCATAATACCACCTTTTCCCTGTCTGATTAAGCAAACGCGTCTGGACGGTACATGACCTGCATCAGGAGATGGTTATATGCCTGAAGCACGCCCGCATGTGCTAGAAATTGCTATGTTTGAAAAAGGAAGACAACCCTGCGTTATCTGTTAAAGGTCATGTGCCTGCTAAAGTGCTAATGTGTCAATGACAAACCATGGCCAAGGAGGTATATTATGATATTCTGAATTGTGTAATTTAACCCAAATAATACAGTTTGTTCGTACATACTTAGATTTTTAAATTATCTAGATTTCATCGTGGCTCGATTCCTGAAGCAAGAGAAGTTTGCAATGAACGTGTATCTGCATTGGACCCGACTCTTAGTTGTTTCGCTGAAAGATAGTTTGGGGCACTATTGGGGGACAAATGAGCCAAATAGTTTATTTTTGTCGAGATATTCCGATACAAAGATCAAGATATTCAGACATATCGATGATACACTCACTAGAATTATGAGTACAAGATATTGAGCTCATAGCGGATGGTCCGTGATCCATCTTTGACGTCGCACTATGGCGGGAGTAGGACACAGCCCCCTGCGGGAGAATGCCGTGTGGCAGATGCTGTGTGTGCCTCGATCGCCTCGTAGACTTATGTGGTAGGGAACAAGCTGCTAATCTAATATATGATTGTTAGAAGTTTTGCTGAAATCCCTTATATAAATTGTAGATTCTCCTAAACATAGTACTGCAACCTACCTAGATGTCACATTCTTTGGTGCATTTTAGGAAGGTTACAATATTTAGCATGCCATTTTCATGTAAGAAGGGGTGGTGGTGAAATCAAACTCTTACGCAACTAGAAGCACATATAGGCTCCGGAAGAAGAGCCCTTTACCCACTAAGACCGGGATACATTGACATGCATGCATACTTTACGCTCCTCGGTATATAGCCCCTCCCGTCCGCGAATAAGTATATATTTTTTGGAAGTTAAATATATTCATATATAACTAAATATAAAAATAAAAATAGCAACATATGTGACATCAAGTTGCTACTATATTATTGAACTACATGAATCTAATGAAAATATTACTTTCGCGACCGCTGGTGTGTCACGTATGAGTGAATGTTATATTTACTACAAAATCCAGTGCAAAGGATTGCTTAGAAAAAATTCATTTGAAAATGAATTCTATGAATCAAGCAGCCATCACAGTAAAATTTATTATAGGATGTAATCCTACAAATATTAATTCTTTGTATTAAATAGGCCTAGTTTTCTTTTCTGAAACCTGATTAAGGCGACTATCAACTATCATGCTCCTGTCCGTTTCGAAAAACAGTAGTAGTACCAACTATCCTGTATTCTAGTCTTGCCTGCCTTCAGAAACCGGAACAACATATTAGTACCATACCAGTCAATCGCACTTCTGGCCATTAAAATTTCTTCAAACATCCGACCGTTGGTTCCTGTCCAGGGACATCCGTGTGTGCATGATAGATACGTGTGGTGTGGACGACAAATATGTTGTAGAGAAGCACACAGTCACAGTTGTCCCGGGCTGTGCTATGAAAGAATGAGCTGGTTCCGCATGCGACAGGTCCGTGGCGTGGCCGGCCGTGCGAGCCGCTGGGGGTGGCCGGTGCTAACCCCAAGTTTTGGCTTTGCTCGACGACACTTGAACAATTCGTACCATGTGGTGGTCCTTGTAAGTTGTACCACTCTCGGTGCAATGCCATGGCCGCAGACAAACGAATTCCACAGTAGCATGTCATTATGAAATTATATATATACTCTGAGAATTTGCCTAAATTGACACGCTTCGGTGGCAATGACGGTGATGATTGTGGGCACTGTAACCCTCTTAGGGCACTGTAACCCACTTAGGGCACTTATGTAGTGTTGAGGATACCCATGGCGCTAGGACTTCGCGTGAAAACCCTTGGCCGTTCCTGTGCTGGCAAGTCCAGTTTTCCTTGTTCTTTCTTTTTGTTCTTTGATATGCAAGTTTCACTCTTCACTTTCTATTGGTTTAACTGTTTAACTTTATTACTTATAAAGAATGGTGAAAACCTACAAGAAAACGTTACAGTTCCAAATACTCTGTTTATCGTTAAAAAGAACTCATGAGATACAAGTTTGCTCATCGGCGCTACTTGTTAACCTCAATTGACTGTTGAAGAAATAGTTCCACCATTTTGGCACATTTTGCTAAGTAACATTGCTTGTTTTCTACTACCTCGGTTATGTTTCAATCGACGCGGGCATCAACCAGCAGCATCCACATACTCAACTAAGGCCTGCATCGATTAAAAGGGTTCGGAGGGGAGTAGTAAGTTTTACTATTCCAGAATTGCAGCTGTCTTAGCAAATGCCAACAAGGCAAGATCACGTGGCCCTCCCGATGATACGGGTCAAATGTTACTCGGTGCATGGGGCTCCACAGCTGTGCTGGCCCTTGTGCAAAACATGCGCAAATCCACCATGCAAGGGAAAAATAATAATCATGCTCGCTGCAACTTGTCCCTGTAAATAAATTATATATCCGACGATAGGGCAGTGGGTCAGTTTTGTAGGGCACTGCACCTTTTGCCGTTCTTGTCCGATGGATCATGCGTTTCGATCTGGCTAATTAATTAAGCATTGCTCATTGCTCACGGCTCACGCTGTACAACTACGTGAGAAGTATATGTGTTTGTGACCTGATGTTTGATTAGAGCCAGCTGAGCAGGACACACAGTTGCTTCCTGTCAGCGAAACTACGTTTAACGGAGTATATCTGTGGACGCAAAACAAAAGGTTCTGCAGTGCACGTGCCTAAAAAAAAGAAGTACGTACTGCCTGAATTATGCTTCTTCCAGAAAAAGAAAAAAAAAACACACTGGTCGCTAGCTAGCGGAGACCAAACGCGGGAAGAATGACCAAATTCAGAGATTCGTTGGATGCATGGTTACCACGCAAAAGAACGAAACATAGAGCTCGAGAAAAGGAGGAACGATCGCACGAATAATTGGCTCGTCAAACTAATTATAAATCGTTGCGTGAGTTGCGTCTTTCTTTTCCTGACTGATGGGACGTCTCGTAGCTAGCCGCCCACATCGCCAGTTGCTCATGCGGCATGGATAGGTCCACGCGGTACCATGAGTCCGCGGCGGCGCGTTTTTAGGGCATGCGGGCGAAATGGATGGAACGGTCGACAGACATGGTACCAATTGCCTAACAGTAGTAATTAACAGCTAGCGACTGGTGCGAGACAGATCACCGGGTGGATCACAATTTTAAAAGGACAGCGCTAGTAATCCTCCGGAGGCCACAACCAACCGAACCTCCGGCTTCCCTGCATGACACGTGTTCAATTTTAGCCAAAATTCAGACTTTGCTTCGTCGCAGCAAAAAAAGGCCCGCTTTTGCTTCATTAAAGCAGAAAACGGTTCGCCTAGAAACAAAAATGAAAAAACTCATCAGAAGGCAGAAATTCAGGCATTGCTTCGTTGTAGCAAAAAAAAGTCCGCTTTTACTTCATTGAAGCAAAAAACGGTTCGCTTAGAAATAAAAAGAAAAAAATGTTGGAGGCAGATCTCGCCAGAGACATCGCCGGAGCCTTGGTAGCAACAATTTTATACTAAAGTACCAAACCAGCAAAACATTTGAAGCAATAAGTTTATACTATCGTAGCATCCTCCACTACTCGCCGGAGACCTGACGGAGACCTCGCCGGAGATCTGGCAGCACAATTTTATACTAAAGTAGCAACAACGCAGAACAATTGTAGCAAAGAAGATATACTATTGTAGCATCACAATTTTTTTTACGAGATCTCCGGTGAGGTCCTCGCAGCAACCGCGGCAGCACCAACCTATTCCATAGTAGCCCAGTAACATTGCTTTGCAACATCGACGACACCCATTCGCAGCTCCGGTCACTGTCTATTATAACATTGAGCATCCGACGGCTAGCTTTGTAGCTCTATCCAAAAGCCTTTGCAGGTCCACCCGGTGGTCTTTGTAGCAAAATTGTTGGCGGTTTGCATACTTGCGTTTCATAGCACCAATAGCATCAAGCATTTGCAACTCCGCACGGAGGCCTATGTAGCAACGACGTCAACCGTTTGTAGCAACATGACTCTGCAGCTCCACCAATATGGCTGGTAGCACCGCCGGACATGGCCGGTACCATATGAATCTTCGCCGCACACCGGTCACGCCGTCACCACCCGAGCCTCGCAGCACCGTCGTGCGCATGATCCTCTTGCAGCAACACCACCGTGAGGAACGGCCATGGCGCTCCGTAGGGACGGCCGGCGATGAGGCCGTTTCGGTTGCAGGAGTTGATGAGGAGGACTTCGGGCCTCCGCCGCAGCCACCATCTCCGTCGACGGCGGGATTCGTGGGAGCAAGGCGCCGCCTCGATCTCCGGCGACAGCGGAGCGTCGTGGCCGCCCCGCCCTTCCCAGGCGGCGCACTACTTGGTGGCGGCCGGCCATGCGACCACATGAAGTGGCGGCCGGCCATGCGCCTGCGCTAGTGCAGATGCAGATGCGGAGCAGTCGGGTCGTGGATCTGGAGGAGGAGATGCAAGATGGCGGCGGTCGGGGACGTGTGGGACGCGAAGGGAAACAAGGCCGGCGATGCCCGAGCAGCAAGGACGCGCAGCCATGGCGGGATGAGAAAAGTAGTGGTTTGGGGAAGACGAAGTAAGATAAGGTGGGGCCGATTTGTTTATGGTTGGTTGGGAAAACGAATCGCGCGTGGGCGGATCGGTGAATCGTACGGTGCAGCGCCCGGAGGCTGCGATCTCCCGTGCCTCCGCCTGATACGGAGCATTTTCCATTTTAAAATCAGATCACACGTACGCAGTGGCGGAGCCAGAGCAATAAAGCTGTGATGTCAACTATATTAAATCTCTAAATTTTGTATTATTTCCTGAATTTATACATCACTTTGTGTGTGTTTTTAAGGTTTTGCTCAAAACCTGTATAGTCAATTGACTACATAGCACGTATGAGAGTGGTGTTTTCTGCACAGGACATCGTTTTTTTTGAAAATCCAAATCTTTATTCTGAAAGTTCAAAAAATCAGACTCGATGAAACATGATGGAACCCAAGTTCCATGTCAATCACTGTAAAAGAGCTCATATTCTGAAAGTTGAAAAAATACACAAGTGCGTATACATTTTTTTATTGCTGCGTACGTTTGTTGATTGGAGATATTTCTTTTGGAGAATCCTTCTGTAATCTAGTTGTTGTCTAATGTGGTGGTTAGAGTGTGGTTCTTGCAAGTGTTTCATCACCACAACGGTTTTTTTTTTCATTACATGTGTGTATCACTGATGTCTTTAGACATCTTGTTGGTGCAAAAACTAGATGTAATTAGTATTGAGAAATTCAATTTATACAAAAGGTTAAACTTTTCTTATCTTGTTGAAAACCCATCATGACTTATCCTGGTCGAGCTAGACAAACTACTCTCACATGGCTGAAGATTCCACCACCAACTTATCAACATCACATGCTCAAGAGTTAGCTAGCCACTCCCCCACACAGACCTTCCTTTTATAGTTCTATGTGACACGCGTGGACGGATAACAAAACAAAGATTTGGAACTCAAGTCAAGCTTACCGGTTTCCTCTGAATAATCAATCTGAATCTGAAAGAGGAAGGGGAGGTGGTCTTCTGCTCCGGAAATGTTCATCTGGGACGTTGTCCCCAGATAACACTGCCCCAAAAGGCTAACATATTACTCTTGCGTGCAGTCGACTTCGCAGAAAATATAAAGAGAAATGTGTGGCTCCATCTTTGACCGGTACAGCATATGGAGGTAGACGCCGTGGTCTAGAGTATTAGTTATCTTTTGAACGTGACCTAAAATATGGAAAAAAATCATGGGAGCTTGGCCGTTGGAGGAGGGGTAGGAGTACATGCCAATGGGAAAGAGAAAGCTTTGGAGAATCTGAAGGAGATGAACTTGGCTGCCAGGAAAGATGTTACTCTACTCTCTTTGGCAACCATGACATGTTTAAACTTCTAAGGTGTATTTTTGTCCATACAATAGATGAATAGGGTAAGTTCAGATTTTTTGGTACGTACATTTTTTCATCTCTGTGGCGTGCAAGACAACACCATTTCTATGTAAGCACACCATATCAGTTGGTTGAAACTAAATGGAGGGCACAACAACTTTTCTTGTCTGATGCGCATGTGATGTATCCTTCCCTCCACTTCAAGAAACTGAACGGAAGATACAATCAGAAAAAAAACAAAAGCAAAGGGCAGAAGCTTTCCAATGGATGAAGGACAAAATTTTGCCAGGCAACGTTGGTTGTTACTTGACTGATAAGGTTAAGTGTGGATCCAATGACAGTCGGTGTCACGGTACTCCAACGATACAAGCTTATTGTTATATGTGTGTATTTTGTATTCAACGAATATTTATTAATGCTAATTGATCTAAACATATAATTTATCAACATCACTTTTTTTCAGCCATTCAATTGTCCACATCATCCCTACTATCATTTATTAATGATTGTCTATATCTACATGCATGTTATTCGCCTCATCCAGTTTTTAGTCATCTAATTATCAGTCATCCTTGTTGTAGTCATCTTGTTGATGAATCAAACGAACATGGTATGAAATTACACGGTTCAAATATGTGCAACCAGGACACCATAATAATTTGCAGCCTTAATCATTTCTGTCAACCAAACATATTTATGTTGATTGTTCTTAGTGATCAAAATCATGTAAATATTAGTTGAGAATAAGCGATCTTCTATATCTAACCAGTTAAGAAATCCTCAAAACATTATTGCGGCAACAAGCATGACTTCTCTTCATGCAAGATATCAACATCTCAGTTTCCTTGGCCCGTTGATTTCACCTTATCTGCCTGAATGAGGTATATTCCTGGAGTTTAACGACCTTTAATTTGTCAAATAGACAAACATTTCACTCCTATTAAATTTAGTATGTCGTCTACTGTGACTAATTGAATTTTACATAATATAGACAACTTCATGTTTCATGCATCTTATACCTTTTCATTTACATAGTAGAGCTCTTAAAAACATTCCCGCTGCAATGCATCCGGTGTTTTTCTAATTGTATTTGAATTTAACATGGAGGATACAATAACTAGATAAATTGACTATTTTTAGTTTCCGGTGCTCCTGTTTTTTGAATTGAGGAAATATATTGGTAACAAGATGGTATCAGTTACATACCCAATGTCTTTACATCACCGTAATCTGAAAGCATTAGTTGAGACATCAATCACTAGTAGAAAAAGAGGTTTCCGTCCAGCCCCTTTAGTCCCGCAAATATAGGAACCGCGACTAATGGTGTCTTTAGTCGCGGTTTGGGAGGCGAACCGCGACCAAAGGCCTGGGCCCAGGGCGCTCGGTGGCCAGCTGGTGGACGGGAGGAGCTTTAGTCGCGGTTGGCCTGGCCAACCGCGACTAAAGGTGCCCGAAGGCCTTTAGTCGCGGTTGGCCAGGCCAACCGCGACTAAAGCCCCACCCCTATATATACCGTTCAGCCCACATCACTTAGTCATTTGGTGCCACTTTTCTTCACAAACTTCACAAGGGGGTGTAGGTTTGCTTTTGGCTCCTCTTATACACACAAAGTGTTTGATGAAATGCCCCAAGAGCATGAAACAAACATGATATGAAGTGTCGGAGCCACACTTGAGCTTCCTCATTTATTTTTTCCTCCTCGATCGCGGTTAGCAACTTGAACCTTTCATATATATGCGTCATTGATAAAATATGCATGTGTGTAGTTTATTGTTTAATTTCTATTGTTTGTAGCTAGTTAGTTTAACAAATGCATGATGGTTAATTATATATTTTATATTATAATAATGCAGATGAATCGGCAATGGATGTACGGTAACCGACTCTCCGGCGAGTTCACTACGGGTTTGAAAGATTTCCTCGTAGTGGCTAATGCGAACAAGCAGAAGGGTTTTGTTATCTGTCCACTGTAAGAATCAGAAGGATTACTCTTCCTCAAGAGAAGTTCACCTGCACCTGCTTCGGCACGGTTTTCATGCCAAGCTATAATTGTTGGACCAAGCATGGAGAAAGAGGGGTTATAATGGAACAAGATGAAGAAGGGGATGATTTCATCGATGAGAACTATCTTGATCATTTCGGTGATACTTTCATGGAGGATGCTGAAGGTGAAGGGGAAGGTGAAGGGGAAGGTGAAGAAGAGGCACGTGATGAGCCCGCTGATGATCTTGGTCGGACCATTGCTGATGCACGGAGAAGCTGCGAAACTGAAAAGGAGAGGGAGAATTTGGATCACATGTTAGAGGATCACAAAAAGTCGCTGTACCCAGGATGCGATAATGGTCTGAAAAAGCTGGGCTGCACACTGGATTTGCTGAAATGGAATGCACAGGCAGGTGTAGCTGACTCGGCATTTGAAAACTTGCTGAAAATGTTGAAGAATATGTTTCCAAAGAATAACGAGTTGCCCGCCAGTACGTACGAAGCAAAGAAGGTTGTCTGCCCTCTAGGTTTAGAGGTTCTGAAGATACATGCATGCATCAACGACTGCATCCTCTACCGCGGTGAATACGAGAATTTGAATGAATGCCCGGTATGCACTGCATTGCGTTATAAGATCAGAGGCGATGACCCTGGTGACGATGTTGAGGGCCAGAAACCCAGGAAGAGGGTTCCCGCCAAGGTGATGTGGTATGCTCCTATAATACCACGGTTGAAACGTCTGTTCAGGAACAAAGAGCATGCCAAGTTGTTGCGATGGTACAAAGAGGACCGTAAGTCGGACGGGCAGTTGAGACACCCCGCAGATGGAACGCAATGGAGAAAGATCGACAGAGAGTTCAAAGATTTTGCAGCTGACGCAAGGAACATAAGATTTGGTCTAAGTACAGATGGCATGAATCCTTTTGGCGAGCAGAGCTCCAGCCATAGCACCTGGCCCGTGACTCTATGCATCTACAACCTTCCTCCTTGGTTGTGCATGAAGCGGAAGTTCATTATGATGCCAGTGCTCATCCAAGGTCCGAAGCAACCCGGCAACGACATCGATGTGTACCTAAGGCCATTAGTTGATGAACTTTTACAGTTGTGGGGCAGACCTGGTGTCCGTGTGTGGGATGAGCACAAAGAAGAGGAATTGGACCTACGAGCGTTGCTTTTCGTAACCATCAACGATTGGCCTGCTCTTAGTAACCTTTCGGGACTGTCAAATAAGGGATACAATGCATGCACGCACTGCTTACATGAGACTGAGAGTGTACATTTGCCAAATTGTAAGAAGAACGTGTACCTTGGGCATCGTCGATTTCTTCCGAAAATTCATCCAGTAAGAAAGAAAGGCAAGCATTACAACGGCAAGGCAGATCACCGGCCGAAGCCTACGGAACGCACTGGTGCTGAGGTATTTGATATGGTCAAGGATTTGAAAGTCATCTTTGGAAAGGGTCCTGGCGGACAATCAGTTCCGAAGGGAGCTGACGGGCACGCAGCCATGTGGAAGAAGAAATCTATATTCTGGGAGCTAGAATATTGGAAAGTCCTAGATGTCCGCTCTGCAATTGACGTGATGCATGTTACGAAGAATATTTGCGTGAACCTCCTAAGCTTCTTGGGCGTGTATGGGGAGACAAATGATACAAAGGAAGCACGGCAGGACCAGCAACGTTTGAAAGACCCTGATGACCGGCATCCGAAATGGTTTCAAGGTCGTGCCAGCTACGCTCTGACCAAAGAAGAGAAGGTCATCTTTTTTGAATGCCTAAGCAGTACGAAGGTCCCGTCTGGATTCTCGTCCAATATAAAGGGAATAATAAACATGGTGGAGAAAAAGTTCCAAAACCTGAAGTCTCACGACTGCCACGTGATTATGACGCAATTGCTTCCGATTGCTTTGAGGGGGCTCCTGCCGGAAAATGTTCGAGTAGCCATTGTGAAGCTATGTGCATTCCTCAATGCAATCTCTCAGAAGGTAATCAATCCAGAAGTTCTACCACGGTTACAGAACGATGTGGTCCAATGTCTTGTCAGTTTCGAGTTGGTGTTCCCGCCATCCTTCTTCAATATTATGACGCACCTCCTGGTTCACCTAGTCGAAGAGATTTCCATTCTCGGTCCTGTATTTCTACACAATATGTTCCCCTTCGAGAGGTTCATGGGAGTATTAAAGAAATATGTTCGTAACCGTGCTAGGCCAGAAGGAAGCATCGCCAAGGGCTATGGAAATGAGGAGGTAATTGAGTTTTGTGTTGACTTTGTTCCTGACCTTAAGCCGATTGGTCTTCCTCGATCGCGGCACGAGGGGAGACTAAGTGGAAAAGGCACGATCGGAAGGAAATCAACGATATGTATGGACGGCCATTCTCTGACTGAAGCACACCACACAGTTCTGGCCAATTCCAGCTTGGTGGCTCCGTACTTTGAGAAACACAAGAATATTTTACGCTCGGACAACCCAGGGAAGCCTGAATCCTGGATTAGGAAGGCCCACATGGAGACTTTCGGCAGTTGGTTGAGAAAACATTTAATGAATGACATTGATGTTGTAGATCAGCTGTACATGTTGGCCAAGACACCATCTTCGACTATAACGACTTTCCAAGGGTACGAGATAAATGGGAATATATTTTACACGATCGCCCAAGATAAAAAGAGCACCAACCAAAACAGTGGTGTCCGCTTTGATGCAGCAACCGAGAATGGGCAAAAGGTCACATATTATGGTTACATAGAGGAGATATGGGAACTTGACTATGGACCCTCCTTTAAGGTCCCTTTGTTCCGGTGCAAATGGTTCAAGCTAACAGGAGGTGGGGTAAAGGTGGACCAGCAATACGGAATGACAATGGTGGATTTCAACAATCTTGGTTACCTTGACGAACCATTCGTCCTAGCGAAAGATGTCGCTCAGGTTTTCTATGTCAAGGACATGAGTAGCAAACCGAGGAAACAGAAAGATAAGAAAACGATCAGTACATCATGCGATGATCCAAAGCGCCACATTGTTCTTTTAGGGAAAAGAAACATCGTGGGAGTGGAGGACAAGACAGACATGTTAGAAGATTATAATATGTTTGGTGAAATTCCGCCCTTCAAAGTGAACACCGACCCAAGCATTAAGTTAAATGATGAGGATGCTCCATGGATACGGCCCAATCGTAAGCAAGCAGGGATACAAGGGAAGAAATGATGTGTAATAATTTATTGTACCAAACTTTGTTGAATGGATCATGTGAATTATATTATCCGTGATGTGTTTTGGTGTCCATTTTCGAATGATTCGATTGATTCGAGATAGCACTGATGATACATGAAATTTGGAGTGATTTAGTCATACTCCTGCCTAGACGTATAATATGCATACTCGTAGTCTTCATAGTCGCCGCCGTTGTACTGGCAGTCGTCGCCTTCTAAGTTCTCCTCATACCTGGCGAGCGCCCTCTCACGCCGATTGATGAAGAAGGCGTCCCAAGTATGCTGGTTATCGGGATGCCAGCGGGGATTCATCCGCTGCTCCGGCGTGAGGTCGAGGTAGTAGTGGTTCGTGATGGCCGCCCGGCGCGCAGTACCCTGAGGGAGGGGAGGGACCGGCACGCCGCCGGCGCTTAGGCTCCAGCCGGCGGGGACGCGGTAGCCCGGTGGGCAAGGGTAGTTCGAGGCGCAAAGCTCCTCCACCTACTGGTAGGTTAGAGTGGGTGCGGTGGAAGCCATGAGAGAGTGATGAGAGATTGTAGAGATGTGATAATGCTGGCCAAGCCGGGCTACATATATGTAGTGAGAAATGGCGGTAAAAATGGGAGCGGGAAGACAGGAGGCGGGAAGAAAGTGGCGGGAAGAAAGAGGCGGGAAGAGGGGGTCGGCGGAAATACAGAGGCGGGAAGAGGGGGCCGGCTGAAAGACAGAGGCGGGAAGAGGGGCCGGCGGAAAGACAGAGGTGGGAAGAGGGGGCCGGCGCCGGAAAGACAGAGGCGGCCGGGAAGAACTGGTGGGAAGAACTTTAAATGAATTAGTTATATTTTTCTGATTTTTTTGATATATTATTTGTATTTTTAAGATTTTTAAATGAATTAGTTTTATTTTTCTGAATGTTTTGATATATTATTTGTATTTTTAAGATTTTGAAATGAATTAGTTTTATTTTTCTGAATTTTTTGATATATTATTTGTATTTTTAAGATTTTTAAATGAATTAGTTTTTTTTTCTGAATTTATTGATATATTATATGTATTTTTCAGATTTTGAAATGAAAAGTAATTTGAAAAATACCGTTTGGTCGCGGTTGGGGTCACCAACCGCGACTAAAGGGTATTTTTCCGCGGGAAACGAAAACCCAGCGAAAATACCCTTTGGTCGCGGTTGGGGTCACCAACCGCGACTAAAGGTACCCCTTTAGTCGCGGTTGGTGACCCCATCCTTCCCTATTTAAACTCGCGCGTGCCGCGAGGCGGTTCACAATTCATCTCCGCGCCGATCGATCTGCTCTCTGCCGCGCGCCTCGCCGTCGCCGCACTCGCGAGAAGCTCGCCGTCGTCACCGCCCTCTCCTCGCGCCGCCCACCGAACGTCGCCCCGTCGTCGCCGCCGCCCACCGATGCCCCGTCGTACGTCGCCGCCGCCCACCGAACGCTCGCGCGCGCGCCACGCGCTGCCCCTGCCCCACCGCGTGTGGATTCCCGGCCCGCCGGCGCCGCCATCGTATTGCCGCTGCCCGCCGGCGCCGCCCTGATAGAGAGGGAGAGCGAGGAGCGCGGCGCCGCCTGAGAGAGAGGGCCGGGAGGCGGCCGGCCGCCGTGGCCGCACGCGCGCGCCCGGCCCCCGGCATTTTTTTTTCTTGTTTTTTTGTTTTTTTTTCTTGTTAATTTTAAAACAAAAAATAACTAAAATTTGATTTAAGAGTTTGTCTAAAAAAAGAACTAAAATTTGACTTAAAAAAACTAAAAAATGACTTAAACATTTTGTCTCAAAAAAGAACTACAATTTCACTTAAAAAAGATGTAAAAAATGACTTAAATTTGACTTAAGAGTTTGTCTAAAAAAGAACTAAAATTTGACTTAAAAAAACTAAAAAATGACTTAAACATTTTGTCTCAAGAAAGAACTACAATTTGACTAAAAAAAGAAGTAAAAAATGACTTAAAAGTTTGTCTCAAAAGAAGAACTAAAATTTCACTTAAAAGTTTGTCTAAAAAATGAACTAAAATTTCACTTAATTAAAAAAAGAACTCTAGTTTGACATAATTTTTTTGTCTTAACTAAAATTTGACTTAACCACCGCGCGTATACGGAGGGGGCAGCGAGCCCCTCGTATACGCGCGGTGTTTTTTTTTTTGGGATCGAGAGGGGGCGGCGAGGGTTATGTGTGTTGTCCTCTCGGCACCGCCACCGCCCTTTCGCCACCGCCGCCCTTTCGCCACCGCCACCACCGGTCTCTCGGTCAAGCGGTCACTGCGAGGCGAGGTCGATCGTTCGCATATACACATCTAATACACGCGTCCCCCCTCTCGCCTCCCTCGTCGTCCTCTCTCTTTATATGTAGAAGAGATGTGATAATGCTGGCATATACACAATTAATTTGTTTTTACTATATGTTTTCAGACTGACATATGGCGGACGATAGAGCTGACCCGATTATGGCCAACTATGATCCGAAAGCTGAAGAGCATATATTTGGCCTCATAAACGGCGATATTCCTTATGTGCCGACTGATCAAGATGAAGAAGAGATCTCTTCTTATCTGAACCTTGACGGTCAAGATGAAGGCCGTCAGCAAGATGATGCTGAACAAACGTCGATAAACGACGATCTTCAATTGGAAGTAGCAACCACCTCCGGCGCCGAGGTATATATATACATTGAGCCTCTGGTGATACAAACTTACTGATTTGAATAAATATGTGTGTACTAACGCGCGTGACTCTCTTTCTTATTTTAGCCCTCGGCCAGATCGTCGAAACAATCGAGTACGTCGTCAAAGCGTGGCGCAACCAAGACGCTGAAACAAGGAGAAATATATACCATCGAGGTTGTCGACAGTGCAACCGGCAAGCCGCTGGAGCCCGAGAAGAACGCCACCAAGTTTATCAACCAATGCGGAGCCGTTGTTAGAGACAACGTCTCGATCACCGTCCAGGAGTGGAATGAGCCAAAGAAGGCACGTCTTGGTTTCACTTTTGTCGAGAAGAGAACAAAAAAAGATTGCTTGCAAAAGCTTCTGGAACATGTCGTCCTACCTCCGGAATACCACAAATTCGATGAGGAGGGTAACAAGATTGAGGAAAACAAGAAGAGGAGGAGGCTACTCAAACAGTTCGTCCTTCAAAAGATGGCCAGTGCATTCCGGAAATTCAAGCAAAATCTAGCCCGTGACTATGTCAACCAGAACAAGACTCCGGATTTCAAAGGACAATATGAGAGACTGAAACATGATTGGCCAGAATTTGTGAGGCAAAAGAAATCGGAGCAATTCATTGAAATATCGAAAAAAATAAGGAAAATGCGGCTAAGAAGGAGTACAATCATATTATGGGGCCAGGAGGGTATCGCCTTTGGGAGCCTAGGTGGGAGAAGATGGAGAACGAGCTGAGGACGCGGGGAATCCGTCCAGGTACGGAGTGATGGGACCCAAGGGCCAAAAGCTGGTGGTACGGGCATGGGGGAACGCTACACCCGGAGACAGGGGCGTGTGTTCACCGGAACGTATCGTTTAAACCCACCCAAGCCCTTATTGACGCAATGAGGGATGCTCAAGAGGGGAAGATCAAGTTCAACAGAGAGAACGACGCGCTGACAAAAGCCCTCGGGAATCCTGAAAACGGAGGACGTGTACGAGGCATGGGGAACATTCCGTGGAAAATAGGGTTCTCCCAGAACGATGACCCGTACGGTTACAGAAGCCGTAAGAGAAAGATGGATCGGGATGCATATGTTGTGGCGCGGTTGGTATCGGAATTCGATACGATGAAGAAAACCGTGAGTATACTACTACAAGAAAGATCGGCAGCTGGGGCGCATGAAGATCATCCAGCGGATCTCAGAAGCCAGCAGCGGATGAGAAGCAGCGTGGCTTCCACGGAGGCCCCGCCGGCTACTGATAATGCACCGGCGATCGATATTACTGCACCGGAGCCTCCTCGCTACCCTGTGGACGATGTAAAGGAGATGAAAGAATGTCATCTGCATTATCCAATTGGGAACATGTCCACGAAGGTAGCCATCGGCAGTGCTTTACCATGTGAGCCTGGAGCACTCCACCACAACAACCCCATTCCAGATGGCTATGCTCGTGTCACGGTGGAGGAAATAGTCCCAGGGTTTGAGGAACTGGAGATTGACATTGCTACACCCGAAGGGGAGAGAAGACTTGGAGGTGTCAAGCGCCAGTTCATTCTATGGAAAAAGAAGTTAATCAAGTTTCCAGGCGAGGCGCCAAGGCAAACAAGTCCACCCCCTCGGGTGGTGGTGGCGGTGGTGGTGGTGGTTCACCTACACCTCCTTCACGTCAGCCGACGCCGCCCCCCAATTCACCTCCGGCGGGTAATCAGCCGCCACCCCCCAGTCCTCGTCCGGCGGGTGATCAGACGCCGCCCCCCAATCCACCTCCGGCGAAGAAGCAGAAGCAGTCCTGGATTATTAACCCGGACCCTTATGTACCTAAAACCATAAAGGTACCAGAGCCATCACTGAAGCCTCTCCCCACAAGGCCTTGGGAACGTAGTGCCGAGGAAGTCGACGCACACGTGGCTGCTGATTATGAGAAATGGAAGGCGGACTGCAAGAAGAAAAGAGAGCCCGAGCTCAAGCCAGTATTTTCTAACAAGCAAAAGCAGTGGGCTAAGTCATTTTTGAGCACACTGTTCCAAGCCGCGAAGAATCTGCCTGACGACTATGCACGTGAACTTCGTAGGCAAGCACTCACGTTCAAGAGGAACAAAGAGTTGGCGGAGAAGCAGGAGAACAAAGCCTTGGAGGAGGCCGAGAAAGAATTAGAAAGTATAAAAGGGGGGAAAGAAGTTGCCCAGCTCGGGGAACAAAGTAAACAATCGATCGCCCCGGTCATAGTGAAAGCCGCCGGTCCGGATGCCCCCGATATCATAGCAGCTGCGGCAGCACAGTGATTGACTGTAACGAGTGCCAGAGAACAAGCAGCCAACTTAGGTATGACTCTTCGTGCACTGTTAGGCCTTGATGAGGCGCTAGTGAAGGAGGTAGTAATTACATATGTGCGGAATGGGCCCCTCGTCGAGCCTGCGCAGGAAAAGGATCTACCTCAACAAATGAAAAATCTGCTAAATTGGTACAAGGGTTACATAAAAAAATAAAAACGCCAAAGAATATATTTATGCGGAAGTTAGACATGAGCATCACTTCAAACATTACTATGTAACAGTTAATGTGAGTGAATTGTTCCAGCTGTTCAGTCTGCGCGAGCTCGACAAATCTATCATCAGTTGCTATGTTCTGTAAGTGATTTATTTCTACCCCATCTCATTCATTGCCTGCACTATATATATATATATATATATATATATATATATATATATATATATATATATATATATATATATATATTGTCCTAACTATCTTGTTGTGTACGCTATTATGCAGAATGAAGAAGCGGGAAATGCGAATAAGGTGCATCCATGATGTTGGGTTCATTGACCCACACATCGTTAATTCATATGTGTTAGAACACCACCCCGCCGACGTGGAGGAAGACCTGTGGCAGTTTCTTACAAAACAGGAACTCAAAAGTGATATTCTATTTCCTTACCATTTTAGGTGAGTGTTTCTGTCTTGAGCACATTCTCTTTTGTTTACTCCATGCATGGTATGTGGCTAATCGATGAGTTATGCATGACTGTGCATGTATCGTGTCAGCAGGTTCCACTGGATTCTGCTAGTAATTCAATTTCACACCTCCACAGTTCTCGTCCACGACTCTCTGAATATGGATCCAAAGCTTTGGGCCGACATGAGAAAAATGATGCAAAAGTAATTATTTTCATTCATTTGCGCTCTATATCGATCGGCCTATTTCGTTCATTTCCTAATATCAAGTAACTAATTAATAACTCTCTTGTTCATTCAATTTTCTTTGCCTCGTAGGGTTTGGAGACGGTTCGTAGATGAAAAGGTCGGTGAATTCCAAAAAGAGCTACAATTTAAAAGGTCAGTGTCTGGGACTGGGGATATTCAGCCACGAGGGACCAATCTATGTGGATACTATGTTTGTGAGATGATCCGGAGATACACCTCTGAGCGGGTTTCGTGTGAGAACAATATCAAGAGGAATAACCTTCGGAAGATGCTTAGTCCAGAAGCTCGCTTCCGACCACTTCAAGAGGAACTAGCTGGATGGTTCGTGAGGGAAGTCATCAATCCTAAAGGAGAACACTATGTAGAGGACGTAGAACTTCATATGCACTAAATTATGTATGGAAACTTGTTCAAAATTGTATATGGTCATCCGATATTGAATATATATTGTATATTCCTCTTGAATTCTCTTTGGTTCTAATTTCAAATTTGTTTGAAATTGTACATTCATATGCATGTATGTAGTACCGTAGAATATGTGAAACTCCTTCAAAATTAAAATAAAACACAAAAGAAATAAAACAATAAAAAGAAACCAGGTTTAGGGGGGGGGGGGGGGGGGGGCTAAAACCCAAAACCTGCGGCGGCCTTTAGTCGCGGTTGGCCAGAAGAACCGCGACTAAAGGTCCTCCGCCCCGACGGACTGCTGGCAGCCACGTGGACGTGGGTGGCCTTTAGTCGCGCTTAATTGGTCGCGGTTGCGCAACCGCGACTAAAGGCAGTTGCCAACCGCGACCAAAGGCCATTTTTCTACCAGTGAACGATGAACAGAACTAATAACGACATAAAGATCAAAGAAAAAACAAGCTAGAATGGTCGATGACTCTCAGCAGCAGGAAGCCAGGAAACAACCACCACCATTGATAATGCACACACAATACCCAGACATCTTCCCAATCAAGGCATATCTGAATGTATCCATTTTTTCAAATGTAGGGATGTTAGCTTTATTTTCGCTTGTAAAATTTCTATCATTCAAAGTCTATGGTTGCATTTAGAAAGCAGCTATACTGATTAGTGCCGGCTGGCTTATTTTTCTCACTAGATTTGGGAATTAAATTCGTTTTATCTCCTACCAAACAAGCATCTTTCCTTTGAGTTGAGCATCTCCACAGACAAATAACCTGATATTTTCCAAAAAGGGAGATTCCATTTAATTTAAATCTGCATGTTTATCATATACAAGCAGCATGGCAAAATAATCTCAATTTCATATGCTAAATATTAAAATCGTTGTTGACCTAGCGAAGTTCCATGTCGAAATTGAGTGCAACGAGAGGAAGCTAGGGTACCTCGAACCTGTATGCGTTTAGCTTGGTACCATCACCACCAAAGCCACCAACACATTGTTTTCTTTTTCTCATGAGCATGCTCCACCCTGATAATAAAGTGTGAAGTGTCAAGTAGAATTTCATATGTAGCCTCGAGAGAGAGAATATACAGCATGCACATTTCATTGTACATTTGACTTAGCCACATGCACAATCGTTCATGCACGCATGCAAGTGGCGTTTTACTAGCTAGCAACCAAGATCGATCAGTTGACTAGACAGGCAGTGCCGCACGTAGTATAGCATATCTGTGCGCCGCGAAGCTAGAGAAACGAGCCGGCAATGCCAGCAGCTGTTCGCCTCCCCTTCTTGACGGTGCACTCGGCCCGCGATGGGGAGGGCTGGCGTATTCATTTCCGTAGGCAGTTCAGCATGGTCGAGATGGTGGAATGGGATAACCTGACCAGAGAGATTGAGGGGTTTGCGCCCTCTAAGGAGGTGGACGGGGTTTCCTGGAGTTTGGAGGCCTCTGGCGCGTATTCGGCCCGTTCCCTTTATGTCCGTCTATCGCAGGGGGCGGCGGTGACGCACTTTAAGGAGGTTTGGAGTCTGCGAGTGCCGCCGAGGATCAAGATCTTCCTCTGGCAGCTGATCAGAGGTCGGTTACCGAGTGCGGAGCAGATTGCCAAGCGGCATGGCCCAAGCAATGGGGATTGTGGGCTTTGTGGCAAGGTTGAGGATTGCAGCCATATCTTCTTTGGGTGCTCCTTTGCCAGATTTATGTGGGCAGCGATCAGGGAGACCCTGCATTGTGATTGGAACCCGGCAGGGGCCGGCGAGTTCTTAGCGATCGCTCAGGGTCTTTCCGGCCGCTATCGTAGACTTGTTTGGTTTGCTTTCGCTGCGCAATGTTGGGCCCTCTGAAACGTTAGGAACAAGATGATCTTTGACGGCTCGCTTATCAGTAACCCGTCTGACGTTCTCTACAAAATGCTCATCTATATGCAGCAATGGCGGATGCTGGTGAAGTCGACGGATAGGTGCCTGCTGGACGCGGCGATGGAGGAGATCAAGCGTCTTCATTCCAGCCTAAGGGAGCAAGCCCAAGCCTGAGTCTGCTTTCTCTATATTTGTATCTGGGTCTGGACTTGTGTTGGCTGTGCGTGTGTGCTCAGATGAACTGGAAGCTCTCCGTTTTGTGTGTGTTATGTATGCTGGATGGTTGTATGTCTTGAATTCTGCCGGTGTGGCTTTATTAAGTTAAAGCAGGGCCTGAGGGCCTTACCTCTAAAAGGCAGTTGTTCGTCTGTTCCTAAACTATTACCGCTTGCTAGCTAGTTCCTTGTCAACTTGGTAGTAATAGATCATATCGATACCCACGGCATGCTAAATTACTACATATACACAACTCTTCTTATCAGTGGCGGAGCTTGGCAGAAAATCAGGGAGGGCAAATGGCAAAATATGAGCATTTGGGGGGGGGGGGGGGATGCTAGAAAAATTCCTTCTAAGCTGCTCTATTTTGTTTCTTCTTCAGAGTTTGGTACAAAGCTGGGGGGCGGTGCCCCCCTGGCTTGCACTAAGCTCCGCCATTGCTTCTTATCTAATCCATCGAAACTAAGCATCGGTTCTGGTCGAGTCGGTCATCGACACTTGCGTGATGCGTGAATCGACAAGCGAGTCATGCAAAAATTGGAGGGTGGGAATACTCCCACTGTCCCAATTTATGTAGCGCATAATTTTACGTGAAAGTCAAACTTATAAAATTTGACAAATTATATAACAAAATATATCAAATTTTATAATAGAAATCAATATTATTAGAACCACAGTCAAATATATTTTCATATCATGGATAATAACATTTTTTAGCTACATAGCCGATTAAACTTTACGAAATTTAACTTTAACTAAAACTTAGACGCGACATAGTTTGAGATGGATGGGGTATGTCTAATCATTTTTGGCACTCCTCCAATTGGATAAAAGTTTTCTAAATAAATAATATATAATGCCAATTTCACTCTCGGCATCAGATTAGATCGGAGGTGCGGAATGAAAGCACGTGAGCAAATGCCAACCATTTTTGTTCATCATCTACCACCAATGAAGATGAAGAAGGTGCAATCTTCTTTCTTCATGTTGCCGGAAAAGTGCAATTCTACATTCTACAATTACATAGAAACAATGAACATTATATTATCTATACATTTCTAGTTCCAGGCACAAGGCACAAAGACTCAATTTTTTTGTTAATCATGGAGTTTCCGGTAGCTAACCGAGGCTTCTGCATGCACCGAGCTGCTCCTGATCTCCTGCTCTGACGGTCTTAACAGCGAGCGGATGAGCCGGTGTGGGCACGTGGCAGAGAACCGGCGATGGGGAGACGGCGACGGTAGGCAGCGGTGCATCCTCAACGGCGTGTCTTGGAGAGACGCACACTCTCACGCGCACACTCTCCCTCTCTCGGCTCTAGTTTTCTTGATCGATAGATAGGAAAAAGATACTCAGAGCATCTCCAGCCGCGTCCCCTAAAGCGTCTCCCAAAGGGATTTGGGGCGTGCCGGACAAAAAATGCGTTCCAGCCGCGTCCCCCAAAGCCCATTTTTGTCCGGCGCGTCCCGATACGGTGTCCCGCGCCCCGAGCCCGTCCCGGTCCCACAGGGGACGCACCGGGCACGCCGGACACAACGAAAAGCGAGGCGGGGAGTGGCGGGGCCGACCCGTCAGCGGCACGGAAGGCTAAAACCCCGTCGCCTACCTTTGGTCAAGCCACGTTAATGGCGTCCCTGTTTTCCCAGGCGACGCTGGGACGCGTCTCGTCGTGCATGGCCGCGTGGCCGTCCGCGCCGGAGTTATTGCGTGCAACCACCCGCTGCCGCTGCTGTTTTAAGACGCCCTGCAGTTCTCGCCGCTCACAATCCTTCTCGTCGCCGCCGCCTCCCCCCTCCCAGATCTTCTCCTCGCCGCTCCAAAAATGTCGAGCTCGTCCTCCCGCAAGATCGCCGCGGCGAACGGCTGCGGCCGCGGCAGCCTCACCGTGCCGGAGGCGTGGGCGCTGTACCACGCCCGGTATCCAGTCCCGCCGGACATGCGGCTGCCAAGCAGCGGCGGCTGGAAGATGGCCGTGAACGGCATTGGCGTCCCGCCGCCGCCGAAGCCGGGCACGGATCAATGGAGGGATGCCATCAAGGCCCGGCGGGCTCAACTCACCGCCGAGGAGCGGTTGGATCCAACGTGGGCGGTCAACAACAACGACGCCTGGTGGACGACGTACTTCAAGACGAAGTACGACGTCGAGATGCACAGCACCGACAACCTCGTCGGCGGCCCCAACAGCTGGAACAAGGACGGCCGTGCCCTGTTCTGGGGCGTTCCGGAGCGCACCCTCGACAACGTCATCCGCGGCATCCGCAACGACGCTCCAAGGTTGGAGATGCCGTCGTCGCCGCCGTCTCCTCAATGGCAGCCGAGGAGGACGGCGTACTCGTCCTCCTCGCACTCTTCTTCCTCGGGACCGGCGCGATCGACGCCGTCCTCGTCGTACCGGTCGGCACCCTACACCGTCCCCAAACGGGAGGTCAAGGAGGAGCCGGCGACGCCCGTCAACACGAGGCGTGGCGGCAGCGGCAGCGGCAGCAGGCGACAGAAAGGGAGGTGCGGCGGCGCCCTCCTCATCCCGAAGCCGGAGGTGAAGGAGGAGCCGGAGGAAGCGTCGCAGGCGGCGCTGCTGGCGGAGTACGAGCGGCAGCAGCGGCTCATCGCCAGCAGCGACGACCCCGAGGACTGCCCAGGGCTGCGGGCGGCGTTCTTGGCGTCCATGAACGACAAGGACGCCTGGAGGGGCGACCTGGACGCGGCGATCGCCATGTCCATCCGCGACTCCGGCAAGCCGCTGGTGGACCTCACCGACGACGGCGAGGTAGGACCAAGCGGCTTGGTGAAGGACGAGCCCGTCGACGAGCGCGTCAAGCAGGAGGTCGTCACCGACGACATGTACAACTTCCAGCAGTACTACGACGCCTCCGGCCGCCGCAAGTGGTTCTAGATTAGGTTTAGTTTAAATTTAGTCAAATTTCGTTTGAATCTATGTAAGTTTGGACGAATCTAATCGAATCTCGTTAAGTTTAAAATTTCCAAAATTTTGTTTGGGGGACGCGACTGGGGAGCGACGTCCCCAAAAGCGGCACGAACGAAACACGTCCCCCAAACGCTCAATCCGGCGCGGTTTGGGGGACGCGGCTGGAGATGCTCTCAGGCCACGTTAGATTAGGGGTAGTACAAAATTTTATCAAATGTCTGCCCATGCACGCAAGGAACGTCGATCGATTTTTCTACTACTACCGTGGTGCCTGCTGTTAGCGGTCTAATCCTGCACCACAACTTGTGTAGTTGTGTTGCGTTTTAGGGTGTGTTTGGTAGCCCGGGTTAACAGAGAATCCCTCTTTTTCCTCATACATGCTCAGCTTAGCTATGATGAGCTGAGATTCTGGCGTGCGTTTGGCAGCTCGTCTGTCCTCATACCAGCTGAGTTGAGATATTGTTTGGCTGGTTTGTATGTGTTGAGATTTCTTTGGTCCAGATTTTACACAAAGGTCCTTGCACACAAAAAGAAAAAGCAATTGGGCCCCTGCATCCATTCTTGCCCGAGTCTGCATCCATGGAGCCGTGGCTGGCCGTGGCTGGCGGCGGTTGGCGGAGGAGGGCCGGGAGAGGAGACGCAGAGAGAGAAGATGACATGAGAGGAGGAGGAGGACGGGGGAAATGAGGCGTCGGGTGGGGGTCTAGGGGTCTCGCGGGACCAGCCGAACAGTGTTTTGCAGGATGTGCTTGTCCCGGATGAGTAGCGAAGCTCGATTTGAGCTTCTCTCTCGGGCAGGGCTCTCGCCCATTTTTCATATGAGCTGGGCAGTGGGGAGTTGGCCCGAGCCGACCTAACAAACAACTTCTCTTAACAAAAGGTGGGTTGGGGAGGGAAAATCTGAGCTCCCCGGTCTACCAAACACGCCCTTAGATGTTGAGAAAACTGCACAAACCATCAACTCTTGGGGTCATTGTTGCACAAACCAGTGACTCAAATATTTTGTTGCACAAACAAGTGACTCTAGGGGTAATTGGTTGCATGGAGCTCTAATTAACAGATTATGCAATTAAACAACATGCTTGCAGAGAGGACTAAAACGGTTATTAGATGGATAGGCTCCAAACGAGTTTCCCCGTGAGCGGTTTTCAGCCGCGTCCCCCAAACATGTTTTTTGTCTGACGCGGCCCGATACAGTGTCCGGCGCCCCGAGGTCGTCCCCGCTACACAGGGGACGCTCCGGGCACGCCGGACACAATAAAAAGCGAGGCGGGGAGTGGCGGGGCCGATCGAAGCGTCATAGCTTTACCTTAATGGCGACGGAGGGGCAGGCGAGATGTCTCGTCGGTGCTACGCAGCCTCCATGCGTTGCCGGCGTTCGCCCGCCACCGCGGGTTCCCGCGCTTTCTTCCCGCTGTTTCTCGCATCTTCCCACGCTTTTTTCCCGACGCCGGCGTCTATAAAAGGCCCTCCCGGCTTAATGACAGCCACCACAGCCACTGGTATCCCTTTCTCCGCCGCCGCCCAGGAAGAACGGTGGCGGCGCGGGGCGGAGATTTGGCGTTAAGGGTCGCGGCAGCGGCGGGAGGCACTCGAGCAGTGGGTCCCGTTTGGGGGACGCGACTGGAGATTCTCTTAGGGCGTGTTTGGTTTTCGCCCAAAGTTGCCCCGCCAACGCACGGGCCAGCCAATATTTTGGCGCAGCTTTCCGTCGCCCAGGATTTCGCCAACTGCGGGCGTAAAATTGTACTACAGAGGAGAAGGCCAGTGTGGGCACGCCAAATAATTGGCTTCCATTCAAACAATGACCAACAACTTGGTCAACGCTAATTTTTTGGTTTGGCAGGCTGGGGCTTTCAACCAAACATACCCTTAGAAACTAAAATCTGAATGATTTTGTATCACTAGTACATATCCGGCAATTGGAGGAGGTGCGCCCGTGGTTGGGATTTTCATTGGACCACCTCCAAAAATCCATTCTTCAGAGTGGGTGATATAATCGACCGCTTGCACACAGACAGTTGGCTACATATACGGCTGGCCTTTACACCTCCGGGACGCTCGACTTTTTACGGACGTCCCAAAGATATTGGAGTCGGTGTAAAAAAAAAACCTCACCGCCTCTAAGCGGCGGTGATGACCGAGTAATCCATCCGGATCTGCTATATATGGGCCGTTTGAATGTCTACGGGCTATCCATGTTTTCACAGTTGTTGTCTGCAGCCATCGGACTATCTAAATATTATCACACCGCTCTGGTGAATAAGCCGAAGCGTCCGGTATTCGTCGTCGCCCTCCTTGCGATTCCCATTACTTGGGAAAACAATCCTATTGGGTAACGTTGGGCGGAAATTCTAGTGCAACATAGCCGTTATTTCCGGATTTCCGAATTTTTTCGACTAAAAACTAGCCATTGTATACTAAATCAAGACTCAAACCCGGTTTTTATTTGACGCCTCCTCCAAAGAATAAAATCTCTAGGCGGGCGCATTTTCTGACCGCCCCTCAATCGACCCAAGGGGAGGTTTTATTTTCCACCACCTCTGAAAATTATTTTATTGCCGACATGCTAACCGCCTCCAAAATTATTGGAGATAGTTTTAATTTCGAGCACCTCCGAAAATATTTGATTGAAGGCGGTTAATTCCTTACTGGCACCTACTTAAAGAAAACCGCTCATGGAAAACTTGTTTGGAGCCTATCCATCTAATAACCGTTTTAATCGTCTCTGCAAGCATGTTGTTTAATTGGATAATCTGTTAATTAGAGCTCCATGCAACCAATTACCCCTAGAGTCACTGGTTTGTGCAACAAAATATTAGAGTCACTGGTTTGTGCAACAATGACCTCAAGAGTTGCTGATTTGTGCAATTTTCTCTTAGATGTTTGGTGTGCATCTGTTCCAGGCTTCCAGCCCACAAACGGAGCCGTTTTCATTTCAGAAAATCGGTCCAATGGAAGGATGGCTACTCACTTTTATAGACTGTATGTAGTTTCTCTTGTTAGCGAGGGTGATACTGAAGTTACTGACAACTTATCCCTGTATCGTAACGCTGCTAATTGGTAGGCTAGCTGATCTAATATACTCCTACTTCTTCTCCGGTCCATGATACTTGTCACCAATAGCAGTATATGGCCAATATCAGTATATCTACACACTGATTTTACTGTGTATGTTCATTCACTTCAATGACAATTAACAAGTATTGTGATTGCTAAGGGTGTCAGGTGGGATCCCACTTTTGTCCCACTTGTAGTATAATTTGACTTTTTAGTACAAATTTTGACATCAAAATTTGAACTACATAGTACAAAATGACATCCCATGGGAATCCCACCTTGACACATGCGAGAAAGTAGTAGATGACGAATTCGAATCGGAATGGCCGGCCAATACGTACGTACGGAAGCGAGCTCGTGGGAGATGTGATCGTTGCCGCTGTGACGCGCGGAAACGGTACGTTGCGTGTCGTTTTCCATGGCATGGATCGGATGGATGAGGCCGGGCAACCAGGCGGCCGGCAAGGTGCACTTGGGAGTTTGGTCGTGCGCGCCAAGAGAGAGTTGGCAAATGTACCCGTCCAGACATCCATCGCGTGTCGGGGCGATTGGTACGTTCTCTGTTTCACGAGAGCAGCGTTTGGGGTTTTCAGCGACCACGGCCCACGGGTCGGGCTATAGACGAGCACCAGGACTGCAGATTGATGTGTGTACGTACGTACAATACGGTGACTAATTACTTAATTAGTTTGTTAGTTGGTGCATTGCATTAGGCAAGAAGCCTAAACACGACCACATACACGAAGCGCACTGTATGAGACGACAACTGCTTTGATGCGAGACCAAATGTCAAGGAATGGAGCGATATGGATCTACTCAGGAGCTGTTGCTTCTGGTGCGTGACGATTGGTGTTTTTTCTGGGTGCGGCAGTGCAAGTGGAAGATCTGGTGGTGTTTGTCTCGCTATTTGTATGGATTGGATTCTGTTTAGTGGCTTTTGTTTCGAGACACCTCTTGTGTGTCCGTTTGTTTATGTTTTCAATGTTGATAGTGGTATGATAGTGGTAGCAGGTTTTCGTCTCATACTGGACACTTCCACGGCGAAATGTTCTAGGTTTCCTGCTACTGCTCCAACCCGGCCGCTTCTAATTCTCCCTCCCCTTTAACTTTGATGTATGTAAAAGTTACATACTTTTTTATTTTCTTTATTGCAATGGAAAGGGGTTGAACCCCGGTTGGGAAAAAAATGTGGCAACTTAGTATAGTACTCTAATCATTTTGTTCTAAAATAAATGGCTCGGTTTTATTAAACTTATGTATTTACTCTCTTCATCCTCAAATAAGTGTATGTTTTATATATTTTAAGGAAAATTTCATTAACGTTGATCAACTTCCTAGAAAAAAGTAGCAATGTTTATGATACTAAAAAGATAACACTAGATTTATCTTAACATGTACTTGAATAACATAGTAATTTGATGTCACAAACGTTTCTATTTTTTATCTAAAAAATTGGTAAAATTTGTAGAGTTTAACTTCTAAAATGGGAAACATACACTGATTCACGGACAAAGGGAGTATTTATAGACACAGACAAAGGTCTTGAGCGTAGTCCGAATTTAAATTGATGAAGCCAACAGTCAAACGAAGTGCCAAGTACGGTAACAAATTTGAACATACAAAACAAACCGGTATGTGAGCAAAGCTCACGGAAAGGTGTTCCCAAACACCTACAAGATCACCTAACAAGGCACAACTTAAAAATAAATAAATTGCTAGTCCAGGCATGAAGAATGAAGCGTCCTGATCATTCCTATGACTAGCTCCAGCTCCTTCTTATCATGTATTCTAGCAACAAGTTTCCCGGCGTGGCTTATCTAACTTGCTAGTAGCAAGTCACCGAGCTACAATCTTATAACTTGTTGTTGGAGCCGCCAGATCAAAATTGAGTGTTCACTGTAACATTCCTTGTTCACGGAACTGTTTACTAGTACTGTAGCGCATGTTACCAACCATCAGATCAACATCCAGCTGTATAAAATGAGCACAAGTTAGAGATAATGTTCGTCTCTACCTTGTCTCTTGCAAGTTAGAGACTCCGGAGCGCAAATTTCCACACATGCATATAGTTATCATTTTGTATAGGAAATCAACTGATTGTGTGTGAAAGTGTCCCTCAATAGAGAATTTATTCCCAATGTCCAACAAAGAGCCGGACAACAAACCAAAATGACCCGTCTAACTTGCCCAACCGATTTGGTGATCAAGCGGTACATGTTCGCAAAGCAAGATGGATTCCAATCTTGAGAGAGCAGCTTCTTAGGTGCACTCAACAAGAATTTGGCAAGCTAGAGAGCAATCAAAGAAGATGTGGTTATTGTCTTCATGATCACCACTTAAGGCACATCCGCCATTGGAAGGGCCACGACATCTCTTAATGTTGTCATTGCAAGGTAGCCACTTCTGAATCAGTTGCCACATCAAGATCTGGATTTTCAAGGGGACAGAGATCCTCAAGATACCTTGGACGTGTTTCTACGGCTTCCTTGGCAAAGCTTTTGTTATTTAGATTTGACCGAACCTCCCGAGGTTCAAGAGCCCGCCTAAAGGAGATGGATTAGGAAAAAGATACAACACACCAAGCTCATGTAGAAAGTTGAGCGCCTCGTTTTGAGTGGCTCGCCCTAGACCTCCACGGAAAGTATTTGTTGTTCATCATTCTTGACCAACCTAGCCATCGAGATCTCGTGTTGCTCGGAGATGGCATACAAGGGGGGAATCTACCCTTTAGTGGCCCAACCCTGCCACCAATCAAGCCAAAGGCAGGTGGGTCCCATTCTCTACTTTGTGTTTGGCACCCAGGCAAACCACATGTTTTAGTGTCCGTATGGCATTCTAGATCTAGGAACCACGACGGTGCAAGTCCACGAGTAGATCTTTGCTTCTGAGATTATTTGTTGCGGATACTATGGCACACAAGTCTTTTTCCGCAACACGGGACATCAAATTCATTTGAATATAAGGCAGGTGTTCATAATATTAGTTCCAATGATGCCAAAGCCTCCCAAGGTTTTGGGATTACAGACCGCCACCCATAGCAGCCAATAGTACCTACGCTTTGGGCCATTGGCATCTGAACAGAATCTTGAGCGGTGTTTATCTAAGTTACAATGGACCATGTTCGCCAACATGTAGAGTCCTAAAGCATGCATGGAGATGTTCGAGAGACACGCATTGGTGACAATGAGCCATGCCGCCGTCGGCGTAGGTAGAGCTACATCGATGGCTATGTATGCTAACGCCCGCCATTGGCGCAGGTAGAGCTACGCGGATGGCGTGTGTATATGCTAACAGCTACCGTCGGTGTAGGTCGAGCTATGCCAACAACTTTTCTACGCCGACAACTATGTTGCTGGCGGAGGTTTTCGAGGATCTACGCCAACGGCCTCGATAAATGTCATCGGCACGAGGTTTAGCCCTCAGCGGTTAGACTATTTCCTATAGTGTAATGATTCATATGGTGGTCGCGGTGAACTTACTCATGCTTATAGCCAACAATTGGCTATAGTGTTGAACTTACTCTAAACAAAAGCATATACCCTGTCACATAGACTCCACCACCAACTTATCAACATCGCATGCTAAAGAGCTAGGTAACCTCTCCCCCCACACAGACCTTCCTTTTATAGTTATATGTGTGACACGCGTGGACGGATAACCAAAGGAACATTTGAAAGTCAAATCAAACCTAAGATTTCCTCTGAATAAACAATCGGAACCTGAAAGTGGAAGGGGAGGTGGTCTTCGGCTCCAGAAATGTTCATCTGGGACGTTGTCCCCAAATAACACTGCCCCAAGCGGCCAGCATAGGACGCCTTCGTAGAAAAGATAAAGAGAACTGCATGGCTCCTTTCATTGACGGGGCATGGTCTAAGCTGCTCGCTAGAGTATTAGTTGTCTTTTGAATGTGAAAGGTTCCACCTAGAATATGGAAAAGTCATGGAAGCTTGGTACGTGGGAGGAGGGGTACAAGTAGATACCAATGGGAAAGAGGAAGTTTGGAAATTTTGAACAACATGAACCTGCACGCCAGAAAATTTGTTACTCTGCTGTCATTGACATCCATCACTTTCTATGGGAAAAACTTTTTTACCATGTTGGCAAATAACATGGCAAAGGTTTTTCGGAACACGACAAAGATTTCGCCGTGTCCCGACGCAAGTTAAAAGCCACACAGTAAAAAAAGACACGGCAAATGACTTTTATTGTGTGCCTTTCTGCCCGAAACATGGCGTAACCATCAGATGTTGAAACTTCTAGGGCCTATTGTCATCCATGAGATAGATGGATGGGGTAAGTTGAGATTTTTTCAGGTACAATTTTTTCATCTTCCTACGGGCGTGCAAGACAACGCCATTTCTATATATAAGCAAACCAAACCAGATCAGTTCGTTGAAAATAAATGGAGGGCATAACACAGAATTTGTTTCTCTGATGTGCATGAGCTGTATCCTTCCCTCTAAACAGAACGCAAAAGATAGTTAGAAAGAAACAGAAGCAGAGTGCAGAAGCTTTGGAGTAGATGAAGGACTAATTTACACTGGTGACGTAGGTTGTTACTTGACTGAAAAGGTTAACCATGGACAGATCCGTTTTATTCAACGATATATATTTGTTATAAAACCAAATCTCACAAATATTGAGTAATTACAATCCATCTAAACATGTAATTTATCAATATCACTCCTTTTCTCAACAATTCAATTATCCACATCACTATCATTTATTAATGGTTGTCTATATCGACATGCAAGTTGTCCCCATCATCCCTTTTTAATTATCTAATTTTCAATGTCATCGTTTTCCAGACATCCGGTTGATGAAAACAAACCATCATATTATGCAACTACACGGTTAAAATATGTGCAGCAAGGACACCATAATAAGTTGCGTCCTTGATCATTTTAGTTAACCAAGAAGAATTATGTCAATTATTTTCAGTGATGAAAATCATGTAAATATTAGGTGAGAATAAGTGATCTGTTATATCTAACCCCTCAAGAGATTTTTTTTAAAAATGCGGTAATGTGTGTGGCATCTAATCAAGCAAATCATCAACATCACCAGTTTCTTCAGCCTGTTGTTTCACCTTATCTACCCCAGTGAGGTATGTTCCTGAACGTTAACAACCTTTAGTTGGTCAACAAACAATTTTTTCATGACAATTAAATTTATCCTTTCATATATTATTAACAATTGAAATTTCATGTTTCATGTGTGTTACACCTTTTCATATATATAGTTTTTACAAAGATTTTCGTTCCAATGTACCGGTATCCTTGAAATTGTATTTGGATATAACATGTAGGTGATACGTCTCCGACGTATCGATAATTTCTTATGTTCCATGCCACATTATTGATGATATCTACATGTTTTATGCATACTTTATGTCGTATTTATGCATTTTCTGGCACTAACCTATTAACGAGATGCCGAAGAGCCGATTCTTTGTTTTCTGCTGTTTTTGGTTTCAGAAATCCTACAAAGGAAATATTCTCGGAATTGGACGAAATCAACGCCCAGGGGCCTATTTTTACACGAAGCTTCCAGAAGACCGAGGGAGAGACGAAGTGGGGCCACGAGGCGCCGTCACAACAGGGCGGCGCGGCCCTGGTGTGTGGGGCCCTCGTGTGGCCCCCTGACCTGCCCTTCCGCCTACTTAAAGCCTCCGTCGCGAAACCCCCAGTACCGAGAGCCACGTTACGGAAAACCTTACTGAGACGCCGCCGCCGCCAATCCTATCTCGGGGGATTCAGGAGATCGCCTCCGGCACCCTGCCGGAGAGGGGAATCATCTCCCGGAGGACTCTTCACCGCCATGGTCACCTCCGGAGTGACGAGTGAGTAGTTCACCCCTGGACTATGGGTCCATAGCAGTAGCTAGATGGTCATCTTCTCCTTATGTGCTTCATTGTTGGATCTTGTGAGCTGCCTAACATGATCAAGATCATCTATCTGTAATGCTATATGTTGTGTTTGTCGGGATCCGATGGATAGAGAATACTATGTTATGTTGATTATCAATCTATTACCTATGTGTTGTTTATGATCTTGCATGCTCTCTGTTATTAGTAGAGGCTCTGGCCAAGTTTTTGCTCTTCTCCAAGAGGGAGTATTTATGCTCGATAGTGGGTTCATGCCTCCATTAAATGCAGGACGATGTGAGAAAGTTCTAAGGTTGTGGATGTGTTGTTGCCACTAGGGATAAAACATTGATGCTATGTCCGAGGATGTAGTTATTGATTACATTACGCACCATACTTAATGCAATTGTCTGTTGTTTGCAACTTAATACTGGAAGGGGTTCAGATGATAACCTGAAGGTGGACTTTTTAGGCATAGATGCATGCTGGATAGCGGTCTATGTACTTTGTCGTAATGCCCAATTAAATCTCACTATACTTATCATATCATGTATGTGCATTGTCATGCCCTCTCTATTTGTTAATTGCCCGACTGTATTTTATTCACCCAACATGCTATTTATCTTATGGGAGAGACACCTCTAGTGAACTGTGGACCCCGTTCCTATTCTTTACATCGAATACAATCTACTGCAATATTTATTCTTTACTATTTTCTGCAAACAATCATCATCCACACTATACATCTAATCCTTTGTTACAGCAAGCCGGTGAGATTGACAACCTCACTGTTTCGTTGGGGCAAAGTACTTTGGTTGTGTTGTGCAGGTTCCACGTTGGCGCCGGAATCCCTGGTGTTGCACCGCATTACATTCCGCCACCATCAACCTTCAACGTGCTTCTTGGCTCCTCCTGGTTCGATAAACCTTGGTTTCTTTGTGAGGGAAAACTTGCTACTGTCTGCATCACACCTTCCTCTTGGGGTTCCCAACGGACGTGTCGATTGCACGCATCAAGCACATTTTCTGGCGCCGTTGCCGGGGAACTGAAGAAAAGCTACACCACGGAAATTGCCAACTCCCACGGCAACAGCACATTTTCTGGCGCCGTTGCCGGGGAGATCAAGACACGCTGCAAGGGGAGTCTCCACAATCCAATCTCTTTACTTTGTTTTTGTCTTGCTTTATTTTATTTACTTTGTTTGCTGCATTATATCAAAACACACAAAAATTAGTTGCTAGCTTTACTTTATTTACTGTCTTGTTCTCCATATCAAAAACACACAAAAAATTTAGTTACTTGCATTTACTTTATTTACCTTTTGTTTATTTCATCATGTTTCCTCCTAAGTACACTCTAAAAGACATACCGGTAGGACGTGGGTCTATAATTGGGAGAGATAATATAGAAGATTTTTTCACTCATGTTAGTACCACTGAAGATTTTGAAGATAGACACTTGGTAGAACTTGCTCCTACTTATGAAATTGCTGCTGCTTCTTTAGTTCACATGTTGGAAACTAAATTTGTTAATCTTAATCCTATAATCCAACACATGTTTCTCACACTTGGTGATATGGAAGAAGGGGAAAAGAAAGATTTTGTTTTAGAAACCCTTCTTAAAGAATTTGGTGGTGTAGCAAGAGAGGCTAGAAAGGTCTTTATCAAATACAATATGCTTGGTTCTTACACCAACTTTGCTAGTACCCTTAAAAAGATGGACATTGATAGGATAAAGTACACTAATTATGTTAATGATGTGGGGATATTAAGACATCAATACCTTGCAAGCTCGCAGGAATGTTCGAGGCACTAGAAAAGAATTATGATTGGATTGTTCCTAAAAATTTGTTTGATGAGAATAGCAAGCCTAAGAGTAATGAAAAAGGATCCTCTGAAACTTACATAGATAAGATAACATGCATTGTTGAGGCAACTCCCAACACCCCTGGTAATGATGTTGATGTTTCATCTCTTGATAACACTTGATATACACTTTCTGCGCCTAGCTGAAAGGCGTTAAAGAAAAGCGCTTATGGGAGACAACCCATATTTTTACTACAGTACTTTTATTTTATATTTGAGTCTTGGAAGTTGTTTACTACTGTATCAACCTCTCCTTATCTTAGTTTTATGCATTGTTGTGCCAAGTAAAGTCGTTGATAGTAAGGTTCATACTAGATTTGGATTACTGCGCAGAAACAGATTTCTTTGTTGTCACAAATCTGGGCCTAATTCTCTGTAGGTAACTCAGAAAATTATGCCAATTTACGTGAGTGATCCTCAGATATGTACGCAACTTTCATTCAATTTGGGCATTTTCATTTGAGAAAGTCTGGTGCCACTTTAAAATTCGTCCTTACGAACTGTTCTGTTTTGACAGATTCTGCCTTTTATTTCGCATTGCCTCTTTTGCTATGTTGGATGAATTTCTTTGTTCCATTAATATCCAGTAGCTTTGTGCAATGTCCAGAAGTGTTAAGAATGATTATGTCACCTCTGAACATGTAAATTTTTATTGTGCACTAACCCTCTAATGAGTTGTTTCGAGTTTGGTGTGGAGGAAGTTTTCAAGGATCAAGAGAGGGAAATGATGCAATATGATCAAGGAGAGTGAAAGCTTTAAGCTTGGGGATGCCCCGGTGGTTCACCCCTGCATATTTTAAGAAGACTCAAGCGTCTAAGCTTGGGGATGCCCAAGGCATCCCCTTCTTCATCGACAACATTATCAGGTTCCTCCCCTGAAACTATATTTTTATTCCATCACATCTTATGTGCTTTGCTTGGAGCGTCTGTTTGTTTTTGTTTTTGTTTTTGTTTGAATAAAATGGATCCTAGCATTCATTGTGTGGGAGAGAGACACGCTCCGCTGTTGCATATGGACAAATATGTCCTTAGTCTTTACTCATAGTATTCATGGTGAAGGTTGAATCTTCTTCGTTAAATTGTTATATGGTTGGAATCGGGAAATGCTACATGTAGTAATTCTAAAATGTCTTGAATAATTTGATACTTGGCAATTGTTGTGCTCATGTTTAAGCTCTTGCATCATATACTTTTCACCCATTAATGAAGAAATACATAGAGTTTGCTAAAATTTGGTTTGCATATTTGGTCTCTCTAAAGTCTAGATAATTTCTAGTATTGAGTTTTGAACAACAAGGAAGACGGTGTAGAGTCTTATAATGTTTACAATATGTCTTTTATGTAAGTTTTGCTGCACCGGTTCATCCTTGTGTTTGTTTCAAATAACCTTGCTAGCCTAAACCTTGTATCGAGAGGGAATTCTTCTCATGCATCCAAAATCCTTGAGCCAACCACTATGCCATTTGTGTCCACCATACCTACCTACTACATGGTATTTCTCCGCCATTCCAAAGTAAATTGCTTGAGTGCTACCTTTAAATTTCCATCATTCGCCTTTGCAATATATAGCTCATGGGACAAAATAGCCTTAAAAACTATTGTGGTATTGAATATGTACTTATGCACTTTATCTCTTATTAAGTTGCTTGTTGTGCGATAACCATCTTCCTGGGGACGCCATCAACTACTCTTTGTTGAATATCATGTGAGTTGCTATGCATGTTCGTCTTGTCTGAAGTAAGGGCGGTTTTCACAATCAAATGGTTTGAGTATGCATACTGTTAGAGAAGAACATTGGGCCGCTAACTAAAGCCATGAATCATGGTGGAAGTTTCAGTTTGGACATAAAACCTCAATCTCTTATGAGAATATTAACTGTTGAATGCTTAAGCATTAAAAGAGGAGTCCATTATCTGTTGTCTATGTTGTCCCGGTATGGGTGTCTAAGTTGAAGAATGATCAAAAGAGAGAAATCCAATGCGAACTTTCTCCTTAGACCCTTGTACAGGCGGCATAGAGGTACCCCTTTGTGACACTTGGTTGAAACATATGTTATGCAATGATAATCCGTGTTAATCCAAACTAATTAGGACAAGGTGCGGGCACTATTAGTACACTATGCATGAGGCTTGCAACTTGTAAGATATAATTTACATGATACATATGCTTTATTACTACCGTTGACAAAATTGTTTCATGTTTTCAAAATAAAATCTCTAGCACAAATATAGCAATCGATGCTTTCCTCTTTGAAGGACCTTTCTTTTACTTTTATGTTGAGTCAGTTCACCTATTTCTCTCCACCTTAAGAAGCAAACACTTGTGTGAACTGTGCATTGATTCCTACATACTTGCATATTGCACTTGTTATATTACTTTACATCGACACTATCCATGAGATATACATGTTATAAGTTGAAAGCAACCGATGAAACTTAATCTTCCTCTGTGTTGCTTCAATACCTTTACTTTGATTTATTGCTTTATGAGTTAACTCTTATGCAAGACTGATACGTCTCCGACGTATCGATAATTTCTTATGTTCCATGCCACATTATTGATGTTATCTACATGTTTTATGCACACTTTATGTCATATTTGTGCATTTTCTGGAACTAACCTATTAACAAGATGCCGAAGTGCCGCTTTGTTTCAGCTGTTATTGGTTTCAGAAATCCTAGTAACGAAATATTCTCGGAATTGGACGAAATCAACGCCCAGGGTCCTATTTTGCCACGAAGCTTCCAGAAGTCCGAAGAGGAGACGAAGTGGGGCCACGAGGTGGCCACACCCTAGGGCGGCGCGGCCCCCCCCCATCTTGGCCGCGCGGCCCTGTGGTGTGGGCCCCTCGTGCCGCCTCCTGACCTGCCCTTCCGCCTACTTAAAGCCTCCGTTGCGAAACCCCCAGTACCGAGAGCCACGATACGGAAAACCTTCCAGAGACGCCGCCGCCGCCGATCCCATCTCGGGGGATCCAGGAGATCGCCTCCGGCACCCTGCCGGAGAGGGGATTCATCTCCCGGAGGACTCTACGCCGCCATGGTCACCTCCGGAGTGATGTGTGAGTAGTCTACCCCTGGACTATGGGTCCATAGCAGTAGCTAGATGGTTGTCTTCTCCCCATTGTGCTTCATTGTCGGATCTTGTGAGCTGCCTAACATGATCAAGATCATCTATCTGTAATTCTATATGTTGCGTTTGTTGGGATCCGATGAATAGAGAATACTTGTTATGTTGATTATCAAAGTTATGTCTATGTGTTGTTTATGATCTTGCATGCTCTCCGTTATTAGTAGATGCTCTGGCCAAGTTGATGCTAGTAACTCCAAGAGGGAGTATTTATGCTCGATAGTGGGTTCATGTCTCCGTGAATCTGGAGGGGTGACAAGAACCTCTAAGGTTATGGATGTGCTGTTGCCACTAGGGATAAAACATTGGTGCTATGTTCAAGGATGTAGTCACTAATTACATTACGCGCAATACTTAATGCAATTGTCTGTTGTTAGCAACTTAATACTGGAGGGGGTTCGGATGATAACCTGAAGGTGGACTTTTTAGGCATAGATGCATGCTGGATGGCGGTCTATGTACTTTGTCGTAATGCCCAATTAAATCTCACTATACTCATCATAATATGTATGTGCATGGTCATGCCCTCTTTATTTGTCAATTGCCCAACTGTAATTTGTTCACCCAACATGCTGTTTATCTTATGGGAGAGACACCTCTAGTGAACTGTGGACCCCGGTCCAATTCTCTATACTGAAATACAATCTCTTTGCAATACTGTTCTACTTGTTTTCTGCAAACAATCATCTTCCACACAATACGGTTAATCCTTTGTTACAGCAAGCCGGTGAGATTGACAACCTCACTGTTTCGTTGGGGCAAAGTACTTGGTTGTGTTGTGCAGGTTCCACGTTGGCGCCGGAATCTCTGGTGTTGCGCCGCACTACATCCCGCCGCCATCAACCTTCAACGTGCTTCTCGACTCCTACTGGTTCGATTAAACCTTGGTTTCTTACTGAGGGAAACTTGCCGCTGTGCGCATCACACCTTCCTCTTGGGGTTCCCAACGGACGTGTAAACTACACGCATCAAGCAAATTTCTGGCGCCGTTGCCGGGGAGATCAAGACACGCTGCAAGGGGAGTCTCCACTTCTCAATCTCTTTACTTTGTTTTTGTCTTGCTTAGTTTTATTTACTACTTTGCTTGCTATATCAAAAACACAAAAAAATTAGTTACTTGCATTTACTTTATCTAGTTTGCTTTATTTACTGTTGCTAAAATGGCCAACCCTGAAAACACTAAGTTGTGTGACTTCACAACCACAAATAATAATGATTTCTTATGCACACCTATTGCTCCACCTGCTACTACAGCAGAATTCTTTGAAATTAAACCTGCTTTACTAAATCTTGTTATGCGAGAGCAATTTTCTGGTGTTAGTTCTGATGATGCTGCTGCCCATCTTAATAATTTTGTTGAACTATGTGAAATGCAAAAGTATAAAGATGTAGATGGTGACATTATAAAATTAAAATTGTTCCCTTTCTCATTAAGAGGAAGAGCTAAAGATTGGTTGCTATCTCTGCCTAAGAATAGTATTGATTCATGGACTAAATGCAAGGATGCTTTTATTGGTAGATATTATCCCCCTGCTAAAATTATATCTTTGAGGAGTAGCATAATGAATTTTAAACAATTGGATACTGAACATTTTGCACAAGCATGGGAAAGAATGAAATCTCTGGTTAAAAATTGCCCAACCCATGGACTGACTACTTGGATGATCATCCAAACCTTCTATGCAAGACTAAATTTTTCTTCGCGGAATTTATTGGATTCAGCTGCTGGAGGTACCTTTATGTCCATCACTCTTGGTGAAGCAACAAAGCTTCTTGATAATATGATGATCAACTACTCTGAATGGCACACGGAAAGAGCTCCACAAGGTAAGAAGGTAAATTCTGTCGAAGAAACCTCTTCCTTGAGTGATAAGATTGATGCTATTATGTCTATGCTTGTGAATGATAGGACTAATATTGATCCTAATAATGTTCCGTTAGCTTCATTGGTTGCACAAGAAGAACATGTTGATGTAAACTTCATTAAAAATAATAATTTCAACAACAATGCTTACCGGAACAATTCTAGTAACAACTATAGGCCATATCCTTATAATAATGGCAACGGCTATGGTAATTCTTATGGGAATTCTTACAACTATAATAGGAGTTCACCCCCTGGACTTGAAGCCATGCTTAAAGAATTTATTAGTACACAAACTGCTTTTAACAAATCTGTTGAAGAAAAGCTTGGGAAAATTGATATACTTGCTTCTAAAGTCGATAGTCTTGCTGCTGATATTGATCTCTTGAAATCGAAAGTTATGCCTAATGAAAATCATCATAATAAAATTGTTACTACAGCAAATGCCATCCAAGTTAGAATTAATGAGAATATAAGATTAATGGCTGAATTGCGTGCTAGGTGGGATAGAGAAGAAAATGAAAAACTAGCTAAAGAGAAGAATGTAGCTAAAGTTTGGACTATTACCACCACTTGTAATGCTAATGCTACACATGTTGCTGCACCTCCTACTATTAATAATAAAAGAATTGGTGTTAGCAATGTTTCCACTTCTAATGCAAAGCGCGAGAAACTGCCCGAAACTGCTAAAATCATTGAAACTGCCTGTGATAAAACTGCTGAAATTCTTTCCAACATTGGGGATGATGATCCCATTGCTTTAGATTATAATGGTTTGAATTTTGATGATTGCCACATCTCTGAAGTTATAAAGTTCTTGCAAAAACTTGCTAAAAGTCCTAATGCTAGTGCTATAAATTTGGCTTTCACGCAACATATTACAAATGCTCTCATAAAAGCTAGAGAAGAGAAACTAGAGCGCGAAGCCTCTATTCCTAGAAAGCTAGAGGATGGTTGGGAGCCCATCATTAAAATGAAGGTTAAATATTTTGATTGTAATGCTTTATGTGATCTTGGTGCAAGTATTTCTGTTATGCCTAAGAAAATTTATAATATGCTTGACTTGCCACCGCTGAAAAATTGTTATTTGGATGTTAATCTTGCTGATCATTCTACAAAGAAACCTTTGGGGAAAGTTGATAATGTTCGCATTACCGTTAACAATAACCTTGTCCCCGTTGATTTTGTTGTCTTGGATATTGAATGCAATGCATCTTGTCCCATTATATTGGGAAGACATTTTCTTCGAACTGTTGGTGCTATCATTGATATGAAGGAAGGTAATATAAAATATCAATTTCCTCTCAAGAAAGGTATGGAACACTTCCCTAGAAAGAGAATGAAGTTACCTTTTGATTCTATTATGAGAACAAATTATGATGTTGACACTTCGTCTCTTGATAATACTTGATACACACTTTCTGCGCCTAGCTGAAAGGCGTTAAAGAAAAGCGCTTATGGGAGACAACCCATGTTTTTACCTACAGTACTTTGTTTTTATTTTGTGTCTTGGAAGTTGTTTACTACTGTAGCAACCTCTCCTTATCTTAGTTTAGTGTTTTATTGTGCCAAGTAAAGTCGTTGATAGAAAAGTTCATACTAGATTTGGATTACTGCGCAGAAACAGATTTCTTTGCTGTCACGAATCTGGGCTGTTTTCTCTGTAGGTAACTCAGAAAATTATGCCAATTTACGTGAGTGATCCTCAGATATGTACGCAACTTTCATTCAATTTGAGCATTTTCATTTGAGCAAGTCTGGTACCTCGATAAAATTCGTCAATACGAACTGTTCTGTTTTGACAGATTCTGCCTTTTATTTCGCATTGCCTCTTTTGCTATGTTGGATGAATTTCTTTGATCCATTAATGTCCAGTAGCTTTATGCAATGTCCAGAAGTGTTAAGAATGATTGTGTCACCTCTGAACATGTTAATTTTTATTGTCGCTAACCCTCTAATGAGTTGTTCTAAGTTTGGTGTGGAGGAAGTTTTCAAGGATCAAGAGAGGAGTATGATGCAACATGATCAAGGAGAGTGAAAGCTCTAAGCTTGGGGATGCCCCGGTGGTTCACCCCTGCATATATTAAGAAGACTCAAGCGTCTAAGCTTGGGGATGCCCAAGGCATCCCCTTCTTCATCGACAGCATTATCAGGTTCCTCCCCTGAAACTATATTTTTATTCCATCACATCTTATGTGCTTTGCTTGGAGCGTCGGTTTGTTTTTGTTTTTTGGTTTTGTTTGAATAAAATGGATCCTAGCATTCACTTTATGGGAGAGAGACACGCTCCGCTGTAGCATATGGACAAGTATGTCCTTAGTTTCTACTCATAGTATTCATGGCGAAGTTTCTTCTTCGTTAAATTGTTATATGGTTGGAATTGGAAAATGATACATGTAGTAATTGCTATTAATGTCTTGGGTAATGTGATACTTGGCAATTGTTGTGCTCATGTTTAAGCTCTTGCATCATATGCTTTGCACCTATTAATGAAGAAATACATAGAGCATGCTAAAATTTGGTTTGCATATTTGGTTTCTCTAAGGTCTAGATAATTTCTAGTATTGAGTTTGAACAACAAGGAAGACGGTGTAGAGTCTTATAATGTTTACAATATGTCTTTTATGTGAGTTTTGCTGCACCGGTTCATCCTTGTGTTTGTTTCAAATAAGCCTTGCTAGCCTAAACCTTGTATCGAGAGGGAATACTTCTCATGCATCCAAAATAGTTGAGCCAACCACTATGCCATTTGTGTCCACCATACCTACCTACTACATGGTATTTCCCGCCATTCCAAAGTAAATTGCTTGAGTGCTACCTTTAAAATTCCATCATTCACCTTTGCAATATATAGCTCATGGGACAAATAGCTTAAAAACTATTGTGGTATTGAATATGTAATTATGCACTTTATCTCTTATTAAGTTGCTTGTTGTGCGATAACCATGTTCACTGGGGACGCCATCAACTACTCTTTGTTGAATTTCATGTGAGTTGCTATGCATGTTCGTCTTGTCTGAAGTAAGAGCGATCTACCACCTTATGGTTAAGCATGCATATTGTTAGAGAAGAACATTGGGCCGCTAACTAAAGCCATGATCCATGGTGGAAGTTTCAGTTTTGGACATATATCCTCAATCTCATATGAGAAAATTATTAATTGTTGTTACATGCTTATGCATAAAAGAGGAGTCCATTATCTGTTGTCTATGTTGTCCCGGTATGGATGTCTAAGTTGAGAATAATCAATAGCGAGAAATCCAATGCGAGCTTTCTCCTTAGACCTTTGTACAGTGACATAGAGGTACCCCTTTGTGACACTTGGTTAAAACATGTGCATTGTGATGATCCGGTAGTCCAAGCTAATTAGGACAAGGTGCGGGCACTATTAGTATACTATGCATGAGGCTTGCAACTTGTAAGATATAATTTACATGATGCATATGCTTTATTACTACCTTTGACAAAATTGTTTCATGTTTTCAAAATCAAAGCTCTAGCACAAATATAGCAATCGATGCTTTTCCTCTATGGAGGACCATTCTTTTACTTTCAATGTTGAGTCAGTTCACCTATTTCTCTCCACCTCAAGAAGCAAACACTTGTGTGAACTGTGCATTGATTCCTACATATTTGCTTATTGCACTTATTATATTACTCTATGTTGACAATATCCATGAGATATACATGTTACAAGTTGAAAGCAACCGCTGAAACTTAATCTTCCTTTGTGTTGCTTCAATGCTTTTATTATGAATTATTGCTTTATGAATTAACTCTTATGCAAGACTTATTGATGCTTGTCTTGAAGTACTATTCATGAAAAGTCTTTGCTTTATGATTCACTTGTTTACTCATGTCATATACATTGTTTTGATCGCTGCATTCACTACATATGCTTTACAAATAGTATGATCAAGGTTATGATGGCATGTCACTTCAGAAATTATCTGTGTTATCGTTTTACCTGCTCGGGACGAGCAGAACTAAGCTTGGGGATGCTGATACGTCTCCGACGTATCGATAATTTTTTATGTTCCATGCCACATTATTGATGTTATCTACATGTTTTATGCACACTTTATGTCATATTTATGCATTTTCTGGAACTAACCTATTAACAAGATGCCGAAGTGCCAGTTGTTGTTTTCTGCTGTTTTTGGTTTCAGAAATCCTAGTAACGAAATATTCTCGGAATTGGACGAAATCAACGCCCAGGGTCCTATTTTGCCACGAAGCTTCCAGAAGTCCGAAGAGGAGACGAAGTGGGGCCACGAGGTGGCCACACCCTAGGGCGGCGCGGCCCCCCCCTTGGCCGCGCGGCCCTGTGGTGTGGGCCCCTCGTGCCGCCTCCTGACCTGCCCTTCCGCCTACTTAAAGCCTCCGTTGCGAAACCCCCGCACCGAGAGCCACGATACGGAAAACCTTCCGGAGACGCCGCCGCCGCCGATCCCATCTCGGGGGATCCAGAGATCGCCTCCGGCACCTGCCGGGAGAGGGGATTCATCTCCCGGAGGACTCTACGCCGCCATGGTCGCCTCCGGAGTGATGTGTGAGTAGTCTACCCCTGGACTATGGGTCCATAGCAGTAGCTAGATGGTTGTCTTCTCCCCATTGTGCTTCATTGTCGGATCTTGTGAGCTGCCTAACATGATCAAGATCATCTATCTGTAATTCTATATGTTGCGTTTGTTGGGATCCGATGAATAGAGAATACTTGTTATGTTGATTATCAAAGTTATGTCTATGTGTTGTTTATGATCTTGCATGCTCTCCGTTATTAGTAGATGCTCTGGCCAAGTTGATGCTAGTAACTCCAAGAGGGAGTATTTATGCTCGATAGTGGGTTCATGTCTCCGTGAATCTGGAGGGGTGACAAGAACCTCTAAGGTTATGGATGTGCTGTTGCCACTAGGGATAAAACATTGGTGCTATGTTCAAGGATGTAGTCACTAATTACATTATGCGCAATACTTAATGCAATTGTCTGTTGTTAGCAACTTAATACTGGAGGGGGTTCGGATGATAACCTGAAGGTGGACTTTTTAGGCATAGATGCATGCTGGATGGCGGTCTATGTACTTTGTCGTAATGCCCAATTAAATCTCACTATACTCATCATAATATGTATGTGCATGGTCATGCCCTCTTTATTTGTCAATTGCCCAACTGTAATTTGTTCACCCAACATGCTGTTTATCTTATGGGAGAGACACCTCTAGTGAACTGTGGACCCCGGTCCAATTCTCTATACTGAAATACAATCTACTGCAATACTGTTCTACTGTTTTCTGCAAACAATCATCTTCCACACAATAAGGTTAATCCTTTGTTACAGCAAGCCGGTGAGATTGACAACCTCACTGTTTCGTTGGGGCAAAGTACTTTGGTTGTGTTGTGCAGGTTCCACGTTGGCGCCGGAATCTCTGGTGTTGCGCCGCACTACGTCCCGCCGCCATCAACCTTCAACGTGCTTCTTGACTCCTACTGGTTCGATTAAACCTTGGTTTCTTACTGAGGGAAACTTGCCGCTGTGCGCATCACACCTTCCTCTTGGGGTTCCCAACGGACGTGTAAACTACACGCATCAAAGACCTATTGATGCTTGTCTTGAAGTACTATTCATGAGAAGTCTTTGCTTTATGATTCAGTTGTTTACTCATGTCGTTACCATTGTTTTGATCGCTGCATTCATTACATATGCTTACAATAGTATGATCAAGGTTATGATGGCATGTCACTCCAGAAATTATCTTTGTTATCGTTTACCTGCTCGGGACGAGCAGGAACTAAGCTTGGGGATGCTGATACCGACGTATCGATAATTTCTTATGTTCCATGCCACATTATTGATGATATCTACATGTTTTATGCATACTTTATGTCGTATTTATGCATTTTCCGGCACTAACCTATTAACGAGATGCCGAAGAGCCAGTTGCTGTTTTCTGCTGTTTTTGGTTTCAGAAATCCTACAAAGGAAATATTCTCGGAATTGGACGAAATCAACGCCCAGGGGCCTATTTTTACACGAAGCTTCCAGAAGACCGAGGGAGAGACGAAGTGGGGCCACGAGGCGCCGTCACAACAGGGCGGCGCGGCCCAGGCCTTGGCCGCGCGGCCCTGGTGTGTGGGGCCCTCGTGTGGCCCCCTGACCTGCCCTTCCGCCTACTTAAAGCCTCCGTCGCGAAACCCCCAGTACCGAGAGCCACGATACGGAAAACCTTACTGAGACGCCGCCGCCGCCAATCCCATCTCGGGGGATTCAGGAGATCGCCTCCGGCACCCTGCCGGAGAGGGGAATCATCTCCCGGAGGACTCTTCACCGCCATGGTCGCCTCCGGAGTGATGAGTGAGTAGTTCACCCCTGGACTATGGGTCCATAGCAGTAGCTAGATGGTCGTCTTCTCCTTATGTGCTTCATTGTTGGATCTTGTGAGCTGCCTAACATGATCAAGATCATCTATCTGTAATGCTATATGTTGTGTTTGTCGGGATCCGATGGATAGAGAATACTATGTTATGTTGATTATCAATCTATTACCTATGTGTTGTTTATGATCTTGCATGCTCTCCGTTATTAGTAGAGGCTCTGGCCAAGTTTTTGCTCTTAACTCCAAGAGGGAGTATTTATGCTCGATAGTGGGTTCATGCCTCCATTAAATCTGGGACAGTGACAGAAAGTTCTAAGGTTGTGGATGTGCTGTTGCCACTAGGGATAAAACATTGATGCTATGTCCGAGGATGTAGTTATTGATTACATTACGCACCATACTTAATGCAATTGTCTGTTGTTTGCAACTTAATACTGGAAGGGGTTCGGATGATAACCTGAAGGTGGACTTTTTAGGCATAGATGCATGCTGGATAGCGGTCTATGTACTTTGTCGTAATGCCCAATTAAATCTCACTATACTTATCATATCATGTATGTGCATTGTCATGCCCTCTCTATTTGTCAATTGCCCGACTGTAATTTGTTCACCCAACATGCTATTTATCTTATGGGAGAGACACCTCTAGTGAACTGTGGACCCCGGTCCTATTCTTTACATCGAATACAATCTACTGCAATATTTGTTCTTTACTATTTTCTGCAAACAATCATCATCCACACTATACATCTAATCCTTTGTTACAGCAAGCCGGTGAGATTGACAACCTCACTGTTTCGTTGGGGCAAAGTACTTTGGTTGTGTTGTGCAGGTTCCACGTTGGCGCCGAAATCCCTGGTGTTACGCCGCATTACATTCCGCCACCATCAACCTTCAACGTGCTTCTTGGCTCCTCCTGGTTCGATAAACCTTGGTTTCTTTCTAAGGAAAAACTTGCTACTGTCTGCATCACACCTTCCTCTTGGGGTTCCCAACGGACGTGTCGATTGCACGCAACAGTAGACTGTAACAAATAACTGGATAAATCGACTCCTCTTTTTTCTGGCGCACCTATCTTTTTTCAATGAAGGGAATATATTAGTACTAAGACGGTATTACAACAGCATTGTTGCAGAGCAATATTCGAACTATCAAGGATGAACATGGCTACAAAAAAGACATAAAGATTAAGACTTGTGCTTCGATAGAGCCCCAAATCACAAAACTGTGTAAACTCTCCGAAGGGTTATCGCGGTATCATTTAATCTCAGCCATCCTACCTCTAATCCCTAACATGTATCATTTAATCCCAGCTGTCCTTGTGTTACATTCAGAAAAACGTTTCAGTTTTAAGGGTCTATTGTAAGAAAAACCAAAGATTAAAGAAAAAAAACATGCCAAAGTGATCGATGAGTCTCAGCAGCAGGACAACAACCTTTTGTGAAAGCTAGGAAACAACAACCTTCGTTGATAACGCACTGACAACAAAGCAAATATCTTCCCAATTTAGGCATGTAAAAAACTCCAATTTTTTTAAATTAGGGATGTTAGCATGATTTCCCCATGTGAATTTTGTATCATTCAAAGATCTAAGATCAACATGTTCTATAACTGCATTTGAAACAAAGCTCTAGTGATTAGATTCGGTTGGGTTATTTTCTCACTAGATTTGTGAAATGAAGTGAAATTTTCTCACACCAAACAAGAAGCTTTCCTTTGAGTTGAGCATCTCCATGGACAAAAACCTGTGTTGTTGCCTTAAAAAAAGGAGATTCCATCTAAGATCTGCATGTTTATCATGTACAAGAGAAAGTAATCCCCAATTTTGCATTCTAAATATCCATTTTTTTTTATTAATACGTTCGTTCGGTGATGACCTAGCCAATTACAAGTGCTTAGTGGCTCGCCAAAGGTTCCATGTCGAAGCCGAAATGAAGACGGTATCTTGAACCCATAGGCGTTTTGCTTGGACCTATCGCCACCAACACACCTACATATTGTTTTTGTCCACCGGTATTCTCGCCAACTTGAGCAGCATAGATCTAATACAATTTATAAGCGGTATGGAGAATTCCAGATTGAGAGACAGAATATACAATCAGTACGCTGTACGTTTGACTTAGCCACATGCATGCACATCTCGTTCGTTTGGCTAGCAAGCGGTGTTTTATTAGCTAGCAACCAAGATCGATCAGTTGACTAGCTAGGCAGCCACTTACGCAGCTAGTATAGCTTATCTGTACACCGAGAAACTAGAGAAACCAGCACGCAATGCGAGCAGCTGGTCCTAAACTAGTACCGCTCGCCGCTTGCTTGTCAACTTGGTGACAGATGATCATATCGATGTCCAGGGGATGCTAAATTACATTATACTATACGCAACTCTTGTTGTCTAATCCGTGGAAATTAACCATTGGTTCTGATTGATTTGCGACACATGCGACATGAACGGACAACATGCCCGTCAATCCATTTTTCCACTGCCTCCACTTGCTAAGCTAAATCTTATACTATATAACGAATTCGAGTAGTGGGTAACACGGCCGGCCAGTATACGGAGGTTTCTTCTTCATCGTAGAAATTTGATTACCTGCAGACAAGTTGATGTGATTATAAATGAAATCTACTTTTACTTTGGGCATTGTTGTTCCATGATGACACAAAGCATGATTGTCTTAAGATCGACCATCGTCAATTACTTTTACTTTTGATAGGAGCTCTTCGTCACCTTGGTCTTTGCGAGTTCTCCACAATCTGCAACTCAAATTCATGCAGCAATAAAAGCCAATGAATCAATCGAGGTTTCGGATATTTTCTGGAGATGATGTCCTTTTTGGAGCTCGGTGTTTCATATGAACCTGTACTTTAAATCAATTATATAAGATCTTAAGTTGTCAGGAAAAAATACAACAGCGAATTATACTTTCTTAGCCAAAAGAAATTCAATAAAGGAGCATAGCCCCAGCCTCAGCATCAATAGATGCACACGGCTTGCTTTATTAAAATCATAGTATCAAATCTGGAAGAATCCATCCTCACTCATTACAATTATGGAAAAGGTAAGGTCGATACATGATTCAACCAAAAGAAAATACGGCTAACAGAAAAGCTATGCATTTGATATTCTATTAAGATGCCGCCACCCAATAGCCTGGAAATAAAAGCCTTGAGCAACCACTAGCATCCGGTTGCATCCAATAACCATATCCTTCCGCTGCACCGATGAGAGAAGGAAAACCCATTGTTGAATTGTATGAGCAGCTCGCCGGATAACCTGCAAAAAATTAGTTTCACTTTGTTTGTTAAAAATAATATCATTTCTAGTTCTCCAAATAATAACAAATGGCCGAAACTCCAATCTGAATCTTCTGTTTATTACTTTTCCCCACACCATTCAACCATCTACCAAACATATTAGTAACATTAGCTGGTGATGTTATATGTAAGGTACATCATACGCCATATTATCTTCACCAAAGGGCAGTGAATAAACAAATGATTAACGGTTTCCGTTGAATCGCAAAAACAACACTTTTGACATCCCTTCCACTTCCGTTTGGCTAAGTTATCCTTAGTTAGAAGCACCTTGTTACTAAGGAACCACATAAAGATTTTAATTTTCAAAGGAATTTTTAGCTTCCATAGATACTTTCGAAGGTAAATAGTATGTCCATTCATCCAATCAAGGTACATAGACTTGACTAAAAAAATACCCGAATCAGCTTATCTGGTTCAGCCGTTAAATTTATTATAATTAAGATGTAACCATTGTACACATTTATTATCATTCAAGCCTCTTCTAAAAGTAATATTAATAGGATCAATAGCAAGTACCGTTGATACTAACTCATTCTTATGTTGAACAATATTATATAGTGTCAGATATTGATGAGACAAAGGCAAATCTCCCATGCACACATCCTCCCAGAACCTCACAGTTGTTCCATCCCCAACTCTAAAATACCCTCTCTTGAAAAAGTCTTCTTTAACATGCATTAGACCCGTCCAGAAGGGTGAATCAGTTGGTTTAACTTCTACTTGTGCTAGCGTTTTATTTTTGAGGTATTTGTTACAAAGAAGTTGCTGCCACATACCCTCCTCTGAGAGGAGTTTAAACAGCCATTTGCTAAGTAAGCATTTGTTCTTAAGTTCCAACACCTCAATACCCAACCCCCCTTGATCCTTCGGTCTGCACAAAATATTTCACTTAGATAACCTATATTTCTTCTTGTGCTCATCAGTTTGCCAGAACAAATTTGACCTATAATAATCTAGCCTCTTCCTCACCCCAATCGGGATTTCCAAGAAGAAGAGCATGAACATAGGAAGGCTTGTAAGAACCGAGTTAATCAAAACCAATCTATCTCCATAAGACAACATTTTACTCCGCCATCACCCCATCTTGGATGCAAAGCGACTCTCAATAGGATTCCACTCCGCATTCCGAAGTGTCCTATATTGAATAGGAATGCCCAAGTACTTCAAAGGGAAGGTTCCAGATTCACACCCAAAAATATATCTATATTGGTCCTCCATTTCCTTTGCCCTACCGAAAGTAAAAAAATTCTCTTATGAAAGTTAATCTTTAAACCCGACAACTGTTCAAAAATGCATAGGATTAATTTCATATTAACGGCTTTAGCAATATCATGTTCCAAAAATAATATTGTATCGTCCGCATATTGTAAGCCCCGTCAATCAAATGCGGTAGCAAACTCCCTATGTTACCCTCATATCAGCAACAATGTTAAATAAAATGTTAGAATTGACAACATATCAACAACAATGTTAAATAAAATCAGAGATAATGGGTCCCCTTGTCGTAATTCTTTCCTAGTTTGAAAATTATGTCCAATAACATCGTTAACCCTTATTCCCACACTCCCACCTTGCACAAATTGCTTTATTCTATCACATCAAATAGGATCAAAACCTTTCATTCGTAGGACTTGTTGCAGAAAGGGCCATTTGACCTTATCATACGCCTTTTCAAAGTCAATTTTAAAAAGCACCCCATCAAGTTTTTTCCTATGCATTTCATGTATTGTCTCATGAAGAACCACCACTCCTTCTAATATATGTCTGCCAGCGATAAAAGTCGTCTGTGTAGGTCTAATCACTTTATGATCTACATGAGAAATACGGTTTGTCGCAACTTTAGTAAAAAAATAAAACTCACATTGAGCAAACAAATTGGCCTATACTGTTGAATCTGAGTTGCATTTTCCTTTTTAGGTAATAAAGTAATTACCCCAAAGTTCAATTTATATAGAGGCAAGTCACCCTTTTGATAGCGCTCAAATACAAATCATTTTTAATGACCCCCCAAAAATGTTGATAGAATTCCGCGGGGAAGCCATCTGGCCCCGGGGATTTATTATGTTCCATCTGAAAAACCGCATCATGCACCTCCTCCATTGAAAAGTTCGCAATCAACAATCTGTTTTTGTCCGCGGACAATTGGGGAATATCCTCAATTCTACCTTCATCCAAAGAAACAGAACTAGGTTCTAGATTCCCAAATAATTTTTTATAGTACTCCAAAATATACACCCTTAGATTATCATCCCCGACAATGGTACCTTCCTCTTGTTCAAGTTGATAAATTTTCTTTTTCCTATATTTACCATTGGCTATAAGATGGAAATATTTAGTATTGTCCCCTCCTTCCTGAATAAACTTAACTTTAGCCCTCTGCGCCCACTTAATCTCTTCTTGTCTTCGAAGCTTGTTTAATTTTTCATTAGCTAGTTTCAATTCATTTCGCTCTACAGGTAATAACGGAATGGTTTCAGCCTTTATATCCAAATAGTCAATGATGTTCAATAATCTTTCCTTTTCCCTCTTATACTTCCCACTTAATTTTTTAGCCTAACCATGTAAGAATCGGCGTAAATGCCTAATCTTATTTTGCCAAGTTTGAATCGGAGATTTTCCAACGGGGCCGGCCGCCCATTCAGCTGCAACTAGTTCATAGAACCCATCTTGTTCTAGCCAAGCCAACTCAAATGCAAAGCACGCCTTATTACCTACGTGTGCCTGAATCCCCGCATCAATCAAAAGCGGAGTATGTTCAGACCCAGAGCGAGTCAAAGCCCGGACTGAAATCAGAGGAAATTTTTGTTCCCACTCAACACTAGCAAGCACCCTATCTAATTTTTCATAAGTTGGGGTGTCTCTTCTACTCGCCCACGTAAATTGCCGCCCCGACATAGCGATTTCTCTTAAATTTAGGTTCTCAATGATCGCCTTAAAAATAAATGGTCAACGAGGATTAAAATTGTCATTACTTTTATCCTTAGGCTTTCTCAAAATACTGAAATCTCCCGCCAATAACATAGGTATCATTTCAGACTCACATGGCCAGCGAGGATTAAAATTGTCATTACTTTCTTAGCCAAATGATAGTATTTCTAAGGATATTCAGAGTTCGACTAGCATGATGAATAATATTAAACTCTTCACTGTAACGTACACTGTGCAAGCACAATACTGACGATATATCTAGTATCGTCGCAAATTAGTTCAAATATTTGTGCCACTTGGGTGGTGTAGTAACATGTGTTGTGATTGAAGCTTTCTTCGGGTAGTTGAGGGGTACCTTGCAATCATCACCAAAGTGAAAGGGGACATCCTTCTACCAAAGATTTGAACACTTCAGATAAAACTTTTAATGAGCCTTCTATAGAAACCATCATGTCCAAGGAAACCTTTTGTCCCGTTGGCATCTCGCGGATACAATAACCTCTAGTTGGCTTCTAGTTTCCTTTTCCTACTACATACCTTTACCGTACACTAGTGGAAAACAGGCCTAATGTCGCGGGTCGTACGACCCTTTTGTCGCGGGCGGATAGCCGCGACAACGGAGGCGCGACAAAAGGTTACCCTTTTGTCGCGGGTCTCTTACAACCCGCGACATAAGGTCCACCACGTGGCAGCCGCGGGTCGCGCAGGGGACAGGCTCTTTTGTCGCGGGCGGTATTACCACCCGCGACAAAAGGCCCTCAACGTGGCAAGCGCACATCGCTGCTGCTTTAGGGTTTGAGAGGTGCAGCCCCCCCCCCCCCCCCCCCCCGCCACCCCCGCCGTTCGAAAATAAAAGTTGGATATATTTGTACGCTACTAGATCAATGGTACACGTTCATTCATTATATATACTAGCAATGATCGGCGCGGCGGCACGCCGCGCCATATGGTGCTGACTCATGGTAATTTTTTGCTATTCGTGGGCTTCTGTTGTGTTTGAATAATGTAGTTAATGGTTTTGCCCATTCGAAATTGTGTGTGTTCAGTTTTTTCATTAGTCAGATGGTGTGTGTTTTGTTTTTGTACTGAACTGAATACTCGGCTAGTTTTATGTGCTCATACGCGAATAAGTTCATATTGTCATTTGGCCGTGGGTTTACCTCCGTGTATGTTTTAAAAATAAAGGTGAGGGCGAGTTTAGACAGATTGAGTGTGTAGGACTAAGATGTTTTATTTGCTTACATGCGAGTTTCTGCAGATTGTCACTGGGCATTGGATGCAGATGGTGAGTGGTTGTCATTGAGATGTGGGTGATTCAGAGTTCAAGGACGCAGCTGTAGAGCGTTACAGCCTTTCGTGTTTGCCTGTGCAATTTTGGGTCTTTGTAGCGTGCGTTTAGATAGCTAGTGAACTGGCTTTGGTTGATGCAGATAGGAAAGCGTACCAATTCATGAAAAGATGTGTACCTGACAATGGAGCTCGGTAAGTTAAAGAAGGAGAAGAAGCTTTTGCTCTTCTTTTGTTCAGCATATGTTTGCAGCTAATGTCTGTTGCTATGTGTTATGGCAAAACTTGATCAAGGCCATGCAGTGAAGCTAGCCCTGCTGGCAGTTTTCAATTTTCTTTGGCCCTTTGGTTGTCAAGGACTCATGGTACTGCACTGCTGTACATAGTTAGATGGTAGTGTTGCTGGGATGTAAAGCTGCTAGTTTATAAGCGCTTATGGACGGTTGTATGTAAGGTCCTGAAGTCATGCAGATGTGACAAATTTATGAATGGAATCAGACTGTTGAATGTTCCAAATTAAATAGAATCAGATGGTTACATGGTACTCCGACATCAGTGTAGAGCATAATTAATGCAACCTATTTCCTACCCTCTTGATATCAGTTTTGACAACATTGTATAGCAAAAACACTGCTTGGATGCAAATTTCGTTGTAGATATCTAGTCTTCTAGAAAGTAACAGCCCAAGTAGAATAGAACACCAATTCAGCTGGCTCACATTGAACCATCCACAGACATCTATCTTTTAGTAGTAATATGTAATACACATAAAAATTTGTTCGCATGATAAAAAAAAGATACATATCTTGTCTATTTAAGAAGGACAAAAGGTAAAATCAAGATGACTGAGCATCCCAAAAGATAGTAATTCATTCAAGACAAAAAATGGCGTGACTTAAAAATAAAAGAACTCCGATATTCATCGGAAGGCCCCTTCCACCAGAAGGCCCCTTCCGATCTCTTATTGAACTGCAGTCTGAATAAGTACAAGGTCATGCTTGCAACAAATCACTTATATGTAGACACTTCGGAGAAGATCTAACTGTACTTTTCTATTGTAAGGAGAAATTCTCAGACCCAAATAAGTCTCCAAACATATGAATCTTCTTCTCACTCCCTACACCATCTGATATATGCAATAAAGTAGTAACATATACATATGAAAGGTGACAGCTAAGAACTGTTAATTCAAGAAAGGCCTAACCAGTCGATTACATTGCACATACCCAAATAGCTTTATTTCTTATCATTGTGCATACTTGTGGGTATGAGCAAAACAAACTCAAATCTCATGAAGCCAGCAAATGATAAGTCAAAACTATAGCCGACCAGCAACACCCTTACATGTCTGAATCATAGAAATGAAGAATTTTCAAAAGAAAAATCAAAACACATGATAACACAATTACCATAATAGATACTGAAACCTTTTAAACTCAAATAATAGAAAGATAACCTGCACAGGATCTACATAAGATGATCAGGAGAACATCTTCGGGTAGCATCTCTGCAACGTACAAAGAGGAAATAAGCTAATATAGCGAAACCATCTCCAAAATAAAAATAGGTTCAGCATTCACAACTAACAGAGAACTGTTTGCTTTCTAGGTTTCTGATATTTATGCATACTCGTATCATAGTTGTCATACATAGAGAAAATAATAAGAACAGACCAGCAGTTTTATGTTGCACAATGCAGATTGACTGCCATTGGCGAGAGCAGCCTACTGGTTGACATATAATTTATAATGCCTTGATACAGACAGAGTTAATTATTTGTTTCCAATCTGCATATGCTGGCTATACATGATAAGCATCCATATATTAACATTTTTAATAACCAAGAAGTCCTCTCAAATCCTTACACTTATATCTTTGTCACTCCCTTGACTATCTGCCCTAGATTAGATGGTATTTTATCCTCCATCATAATAACAGTAACAAATAAGTAATAAATTTTTGAGCGCACTCCATGTATGAATGCAAATATTAAATAAGTGGTCATTCACCAGAAGCGAATGTCAATGTGAACTAACCTCCACCACGGTTTTTCATTGTGTGCTTACAACTATAGCTTCCATCCTCACTACCTTGACATATAAGAACAATCTGCAGAGTTAAGAAACAAAACGCTGAAATGCATAATGATGAGTGATGGCCATGAACGTCAATAAAAAGAACACATGGAGTATAGGCTGCACAACATCATACCTTGAACATCCAGTCCACAATGTTCAGGCCTAACCCTGCAATTTGTGTTGTCAATGGTCAAGTTCTCTGAAACCAAATAAATAGGAGGGCAGCAAGCATAAATTAGAAACAATACCAGGCGAAGGAGTTTGTAAATACGGACAATAAGGAAGGTAAACAACTTATCAAACATAGCCTGAAACACATAAATGAAAAGAGATTCATCAAGCCTCTCCAGAAACACAATGATATCAAATGATTTGCATTTGACACAATGTATATTGAGTCAATTTGGCAATACAGAGCTATACCATCAGAACTCAAATTTGCAAGGAAGATTACCTACTGTCATTTTTAGAATTTTTTGGCATGCAGTGAGGAAACCTTGATGTGTAAATTTTCTGTACTTAAAATTTTCAAAAGAAATAAGTTAAAGGATTGGTGCTCTCTCTTAGGAAAGATAATAATCTCATGGGGAAAAGAAATTATAGATAGCATTCTTGCAATATTTGACATGGAGGAACACTCATACAAACTCACAGATTAAGTAGTTCATTATCCTTTATCAATCTTCGTTGTCTGAAACTCTGAACTTCACTATTTATCATACCAGATAAACCATGAAGACGCTTTGTTTGATGGACGACAGCAGCACTGTTTTTAATTTCATTAAGAGGCCTGCCAACTGACCGACTATAACCTGATGATTTAGCCTGAAAGTCTACGTCTACTACAAAATCCACTGGTGTAGAAACAAAGATGGTCAAATTGTCCATCACAATACTGAGGTCCTAACAGGGTAAAGATCGTTATAACAAATCTAACGATGCAGATTGTTAAGAAACATAATTCAACCAGAAAGTGGAGATAGGATAAATAAAAAAAACACAAGATTTGACACATTTTAACATAAGCTGGTCATGTTCTAGCTCATTCTAGCTGGAGCGGACATGACACTTACCATTTTCATTATATCCAAAATTCTAAAGAGCTAGCTGTGAGAAAAAACACAGAAAACACCACACATCAAAACAGGAATGTGGATATTGGAACATATCTAGTTCGAGGCTGGTGGTGGAGTGGTAGCATACCTGGGAGCGGAGTGGATGTATTGAGGTTGCCAACATGAACGCCCTGATCTGGCCGAGGACAATCACCCCAAGAAAAATGGCAGCACAATTTTAATTTTCCCACAAATGCCTGCAATGGACTCGATGGACACTATGAATGGGCCAACAAACCAGGAAAAAAAATCAAAACACATAAAACCGAAAAAGCCCAAATAGTAGCTGAAAGATCGATCTGGCTGATGGGTGCATACCTAGCTTGGCCCAAGCATCGGAGCCATCGACGACAAACTGCAAGGGCTGGAGTTGGAGCACCTCCCCCTATTCCAAAAGAGCAGCTGTGGTGTCGACTGCCGGTCGAAAGGAGACTCTGCATACCCAATAACGGAAGCGATTAGGACGCGATGGAAGGAATAAGATCCACGCAGCGCAGCCATCGAGCGGAGTAGCACGCCGGCGGCGAGAGGGCGGCGCGGGTAAACCAGGGACGAACCATCTTCTCTGCAACAGCTTCATCCCCGCTAAGCAGCGTCCCATCGCGCCGGCCGCGGGCCAAATCAGCACCGCCATCCATCCGTAGGAGACGGACAAGGGGAAGAAGAATGGTAACCGCCGCCCCATGTCGCTCTCTGATTTCCCCAAGCTGGCAGGGGATCAGGGGGAAATTCGTGTTGGCAACGGATCTCCATGTCTCTCTCCTCGATCCTCACGGCGTCGCATCTCCATCAGCCGCCGATCTTGACCGTTCTCCACTTGAATCCGCCGCTTCCTCTCCCAGGATAGCCTCTCCACCAGCGCAAAGCACACCGGGTGTCGGCCGGAGCAGCGCGGCTGTCAAAGCACACGAAGAGAGGGGATGGCGGTAGGGAGCAAATCCTGCAGGGATTGCCAGCGGCGATTCATTGGAAAAATAATGAGGACAAAGGTGGAGATAAGTACGGAGTAGAAGACACTGGAAGGTAGCACGCGTCGGGCGTCAGGAAACACAGCCACAACGCCGCTTTGACCGCCCAAGCTCCAACGCTGCGCCATCCTAGACTCTTCCTAGCTATGGGCACACCGATGATACACCAAGCCAGCCCACCACACAAATACCAGGAAGGAAAAATGGAAAATTAAACACGTGTTGGTACGAAAATGAACTGAGCTTCATTAAAAACGCTACCGAGACCAGAAACTGAACACAAAAGAAACAACGGGAGGTATATATCATCTCAAACAACACGTGTTTACAACTTGTTAATCTCAAGAAGGGCTCAAAATTCTATCAAAAATCGAACTTGTTCAGCTTTAGTATAGTAAATATAGATCGATCAAACAAATGTTGGAAGCAAAAGTCGATTCCCCTTACATGTAGATTCCCCTTACATATATATATACATTTAGCTCACGATCGACAAGCGGTACTAACGACCGTCTATTTGGAAGTAGAGCATCTATTTGGACTAAACAAGCCTTTGTTGTTTAGTACTTCTCTAACCAAAAGTCCCGCCAGTTCCTCCGCAATTCCTAGTAGGTGTTCCTTTGGTTGGAGTCTGTCCCGCATGTAGTCGACCTATATACGAAAATGAGATGAGTATGACTATATCAATCTTGATAACGAAATATTGACGATAATAAATAAAGTTTGTGAGTGTTATTGCTTACGTTGAATTTATTGTTGTTCTGCCTCTCAGTGGTTAACATGCGAATGGACTCGCAAACGTAGTATCCACATAGATTCGTCCCTTGTGGCTGCTGAGGGCACGGTACAGGAGTAAATGTTAGCTTCTCTGCCCAGGTACTCTGCTTATGATGGTTCTTGAAAGCTGTCCAAGCCCTGCCAGGTAAAAGAATGATTGAATGAGTGGATAATTACTTGATATCTCACGAAAGATATAGCGCGGCGATGAAGGAAATTACACTTGGAGCAACTTCTGCAAGTCGCTGAACCCGTCCACGCCTCTACTCAGTGGGTCTCTTACTTCAACTATTCCCTTATCAGGTTGAATGTCTAGTAGAATCCAGTGGAAGCTGCACATGTTATATACGTCAGGAATTACACTTAACATCGAGTAAGAAAAATTGGATGTGCATAAAAGATCATTAAGACTCTCACTCGTAGTTGTAAGGAAACAATATTGAATCACAGAAATATTGCTCCCCCAAAAACCTTAGTAGGTTTCCCCCCGTATCTTCGCGGTTATGCTTTACCGTTTCAACATGTATTTTATCTGGGTCCATAAACCCAATATTGATAATATTATTACTTTTGCATTCACTGATCTTCAGTCTGCATAATAGAGAACACATAAGATATAATGAGTATATGCAATGAGAACGAACATGAACTGAATGAAAATGAACTTATATGTAGTTAAAAACTTACAAGCAATAGCAACTCATGAGAGATTTGTCGAGGGCTTCTAAATTGAATAACTGCCAGAGTTCATTCATCTCAATATGGATCTCCTCCTTTCGGTAGTAATATTCCCATGGTATAGTCGCCACGATGTACATTATGTTCTCCTTGCATGCATCAAGGTACCACTGATGCAAATTCCGCATATGTGTTGGCAGTTTATGCAGCTGCTCTGTGCTGACCAAGTCGGCCCCGTAGACAAATTTAGGAGCTATATCAGCAGTGGGTAGTGCAACATCTGCTGCATACATCAATTCCTCCACGGTAACGTCACAGGCAGCCGCTAGCTTTGCAGCTTCTTCCATATCGAAACCACCCTGATTGTGGTACAGCTTGGGAACATTAAACACTTTGAGTGCTGGGATCGATTGTTTGGGCTGATCTCCGAGGAGGGGAACTTCCTTTCTCTTTTTTCCTTTTGTCGTTTGCTTGGCCTTGAGGGGTGCAGTTGTTGAACTTGACTTCTTCTCGGCTGCACTTCTAGCTGATGATTTGCTCGTGGTAGCAATATCCTTCTTCTTACCCTTGTCATCCTTGTTCTTCTTAGCCTTTTCATTCTCGCTCTTGTCATCAATTACCTTCGCAAGAGTGCGTGTATAGTCATCCTTCTTCTCGTGTAACTCATACTGCGATGGTGTGTTCAGAAAACTAGTAGCATATGCTATTTGCTTCTCTGTGTATGGCTCTGGCGCAGGAGGTTTTGGCTTATGGAAATGATCATAGTTGTATTTCTTAACAATGGCATCATTTTCCTCCGGGGTACGATCGTAAGGACGGGGGGGGGGAGGAACCTTTGGTACTTTTGGGAGGGGCGACATCTTGCGGACAGGACTCTTGAAACGCTTCCGGCTGGGTGCATTCCGAGTCTTAGTGGGCGGAGGCGGCGGCGCTGGAGATGGAGATGGACTACCGATGTCGTGGTCGACGTCGTACCCACGGGGTGATGGTGGCGACATGTGATCAGTAGGAGGAGGTGATGGTGGCCTGCGATCACCTGGAGGAGGTGATGGTGACCTGCTGGGACGACTGGTACTAGGTGCTACCCAGCCTGGCAGCCTGATGTTCTTCTTTTCCCAGAGAATGATTTCTCCCAGCACCTCTCTGAGTGTAAGCCCCCCATCACCTCCAGGGATATCGAGCTCCAATGTCTCCCACGACGGGACAACTGAATCCACCCCGACACGAGCATAGCCAGCTGGAATCGGATTGTCATGCCATGTTGCCGGCTCACCTTCAGGTCCAAATGCCGGTAAGACATAGCCGACCACCACCTTAACAGAAACCTTCCTGAACACCTCATGGAGATCACAAGGTGTTTGCTCCTTGATTCCATCCAAGGGGTCGCCAGGACCGGCATCTATCATCATCCGTGTAGTAGGGGCCTCCGAGTCTGCCACGTTGCTGTCTCGTCGCTGAGATATGTCAGCGGTATTATCTGGCGGGCGCTGTCCTTTTAGTTCATTTATCTCCCGCTGCTGCTGCTGAAGCTCCCGCTGCTGCTGGTCAAGTCGGCGTTGGAACTCGGCCATCCGGTCATTCTGCACCTCCAGCTGGCGTTGTTTAGCTCTCGCTCGGCTTCTATAAGTCTCCGCGTCGGCCGGAAACCCAAGCGAACATGGAACACTAGGGCCGAAGCCTCTTGTTCGTCCTCCCTTCTCAGGATTACCGAGGACAAGCGTTAGCAAGTCTTTCTCTCTATCGGGAGCAAACTTTAGTTTTCCCGCCTTTATATCTGTCATCACTTCTTGCCTGGGTACCCTAACCCTGGTGTCACTTTCAACAATGTTCCCTGTCTTCATGTCATACTCACAGCCATGCGCGAGGAACCAATTTCGAGCCCTAGTGTCCCATCCTTCTCGCGTGGGTTCTGGAGTGATCCCGTTCAGCTCCATCTCAGCCTCTTGTGCATCCCACTTAGGCATGGCTACTCCGTAGCCCCCTCGCCCCGTATGATGGTGATATTTCTTTTCGCTTGCATTCTTCTTGTTTTTCGTTGACAGGTTCACAGCCTCCTCTGATTCTTTGTACCTCACAAATTCTTCCCAGTTATGCTCCTGCTTCGCTAGGTAGTTCTCGAATATTGGAGGCTTCTTGTCTTTCTTATAATTTTTCCATAACCGGTTCTTATACGCCCGGAAAAGTTCCCCCATCTTCTTAAGAGCCCATTTCTTCACTAGCGCCCGCTGCTTAGCATTCTCAGACTCCGATCCCAAATCTGGCAAAGTGAAATGTGCCATGAGGTCGCTGAAAAGTGTGTCTTTGTACCTATCGGCAACCTGATTTTCGGTCACATTCTTGGTCTTGTTCCATTCTCTGACAGTGATCGGGATACGATCTCTAACCACAACTCCGCACTGATTTTTGAATGTCACTCCGACATTCGCGGGTACCACCGGTTGGCCTTCCGGTGATATAGCTTCAATTGTGAAGTGGTCTTTTTTGGTCAACTTCTTTGCCGGGCCTCGTTTCTCTATCTTATCTTCGGAGGCCTAAGAGAATACATATAGAATTGCATTAATGCCTCTATACTAATGCCTCAATACATATGTACATATAGAATTCCATTAATACCTCGTCATGACCGGAGCCATCGGCTTCTCCGTCACCGGAGCCGTCGGCTTCTCCGTCACCGGAGCCGTCGGCTTCTCCGTCACCGGAGCCGTCGGCTTCTCCATGACCGGAGCCGTCGGCTTCTCCATGACCGGAGCCGCGGGCTTCTCGGTCGGCTTCTGTACCATCGCGGATTATGTCCGCGAACATGTCTTCCTGTTCCAAGTCCCGTTCGAATGGATCCATTGTTTCTGCAAAAGAATTAAATCGATAAGTACATGTTCTAACCCTAACCCTAATCAAACACAAACCAAACCCTAACCCTAATCAAACACAAACCAAACCCTAACCCTAATCGGCGATACGTGTTTGCGAGAGGGAGAGGGTGTCGGCGACGCGTGTTTGCGAGAGGGAGAGGGTGTCGGTGACGCTTGTTTGCGAGAGGGAGAGGGTGTCGGCGACGCTTGTTTGCGAGAGGGAGAGGGTGTCGGCGACGCGTGTTTGCGAGAGGCTCGGATGTTCGCGAGAGGTAGAGGAGAGGGAGAGAGAGGGGAGTTGCGGCATCGAGTGATCGCGAGAGGGAGAGGGAGCACGGGACGAGGGCGATTGCGCGAGAGGGAGAGGAGAGGGCCGGTGTCGGCGTCGGGGGTGTTTGCGAGAGGTAGAGGAGAGGGAGAGAGAGAGGAGTTGCAGCGTCGAGTGATCGCGAGAGGGAGAGGGAGCGATTGCGCGAGAGGGAGAGGAGAGGGCCGGTGTCGGCGTCGGGGGTGTTGGCGAGAGGGAGTCGAGGGCGATTAATTTTAAACTAACTATAACTAAATACACTAACTAAATACATATACTAAAAAACTAAACTAAATACATATACTAACTAACTAACTATTAAACTAACTACTAATTACATAAAACAAATGAAATAAAAACTAAAACCTAAAACTATACTAACAAAACCTAAAACTATATATACTAACTAAACCTAAAAACTATACTAACTAAAACTATACTAACTAAAACTATACTAACTATACTAACTATACTAATTAAACTATACTAACCATACTAATTACTAACATAAACTAATTAACTATACAAAAAAACTATACAAAAAAAATATACAAAAAAAAAACGAGCTCCAGCTCGGCAGAGGCAGCGGGGGTGCCGGCCGGCGGCGCGCTACCTTTGCAGCGGTGCCGAGGCGCGGCGGCGCGTCTAAGCGGCGGCGGCCGAGGCGGCGGCCCGGCCGAGGCGTTGGCGGCGGCGCCGCAGCCGAGGCGCGCGGTAGAGGAGGCGCGCGGCGATGGAGAGCGTCGGCGGAGGAGCGCGCAGGCGCCGGCGGCGACGGAGCGTCGGCGGAGGAGCGCGCGAACGGCCGCCGCGGGCGTCGGCGGCGGCGGCGGCGCAATCCGGCAGCCTGGCGGCGCAAAAACTAGGGTTGGCCTCCTGGTCGTCGCGGGTTCTGGCTTGGCCCGCGACGCGCGGAGGTTATATACTGGGGGGGTCTTTTGTCGCGGGTGGTGGCTCAACCCGCGACAAAGGGGTCTTTTGTCGCGGGTTGAGCCACCACCCGCGACAAAAGGCCCTTTTAGCCGATCCGTGCGCTCCGCATCCAACGGCTCAGGCCCTTTTAATCCAACGGCCTGGAGCCGTTGGACAAGGATCAGCTCTGTTTTTTTTTTCTTTTTTCTTTTTTTCTTTTTTCTTATTTCAATAACTTTTAAATAGTAAATCAAATAGAAAAGTGTTATATATGAAAATTTGTCAGAAAAATACAATGAACATGAATATGACATCCATATAACTAGTTGCATCTCACAATGAACATAGTCGTGTATGTTTCACCCCTAATGATATGCGGAGTGACACCGAGTAAGGTTTCACCTCGCCACGTGTCGCCGCCTCTTCCACGCGCCTCGCCCCGTCGCTGCCGGCGTGCGACGTGTGTAGCCGTGGCTTACACGTGCCTCGCCATGTGTCGCCGCCGCTTCCACGTGCCTCGCCCCGCCGCTTCCACGTGCCTCGCCACGTGACTAGTAATTTATCTATTTTATTGTAATTTCAATAAAGTCGTTGTCGGTTCTATTAGTTTAAATTTAGTTTATAAAGTCGTTGACGGTTGTTTGTTCAATAAAGTGGTTGACACGAAATTTATTACGACTGAACTGAAATTAAAGTACAGAGCTCAACTGAAAATTAAGATACATGGCCAGATTCGAATGTTGGAGCCATTCAATCATAGTCGTGCCTAGCCCTATAATACTCGCCACTGTAGTCATCATAGTCGCCGACGTCATCGTCGCTAGCATCGGGGTCGCGGTTGTCCAACCTCAGCGGGTGAGCACGCGTGGGCTGGGATTGAGGGTAGCGCAGGCGGGGGCCACGATAGGCCAGGACGCTCTGGAGAGTCCGGCCGCGCCACCACATCCGACGGCCGGCCTCGTTGAAGTTCGAAGGAGGCGGGCCGTCCTCCTCGTACCTGGCAACCGCCCTCTCACGCCGATTGATGAAGAAGCTGTCCCAAGTCGGGCTGTAGTCGGGATGCCACTGGGGATTCCTCCGCTGCTCAGGCGTGAGCTCGAAATAGTAGTGGTTCGTGATGGCCATCTCGCGTGGCACACCAAGAGGGATAGGAGGGACCGGTACGCCTCCGACGCTCAGCAACCAGCCGGTCGGGACGCGGTAGCCGGGCGGGCAGGGGTAGTTCGAGGCGCAAAGCGCCTCCGCCTCCCGGGGTGTTAGACATACGATGGAAGCCATGGGAGAGAGTGATGAGGTTTGCAGATATGAGTCCAAGCCTACATATATATATAGTGGAAAATGGCGGGAATGCGGGAAGAAAATAGGCGGGAACGAAGTGGCGCGCGAAACTTTCATCCCGGGTGGAGGCTCAAACCGCGACTAAAGGTGTCGGTAACCTTTTATCACGGTTGGTGGCTGCAACCGCGACTAAAGGTGTCGGCAGGATAAGGACGCGTGGGTGGATGCACTGCTCGAAGGGGAACATATTGTGTAGAAATACAGGACCGAGAATTCTAATCTCTTCACCTAGGTGAACGAGGAGGTGCGTCATAATATTGAAGAAGGATGGTGGGAACAACAACTCGAAGCTGACAAGACATTGGACCACATCTTCCTGTAATCCTGACAAAGTTTCTGGATCCATTACCTTCTGAGAAATTGCGTTGAGGAATGCACATATCTTCATAATGGCTAGTCGAACATTTTCTGGTAGAAGTCCCCCCAATGCAATCGGAAGCAATTGTGTCATAAGCACGTGACAGTCATGGGACTTCAGGTTCTGGAATTTTTTCTCCTTCATATTTACTATCCCCTTTATATTCGACGAGAAACCAGACGGAACCTTGATACTGAATAGGGCTTCAAAAAAGATCTCCTTCTCTTGTTTGGTAAGAGCGTAGCTGGCAGGCCCTACAAACTGCCCTGGATGATTGCCGTTTCGTCCTTTATGAAGTTCCTGGTCCTCCCGTGCTTCTGGTGTATCTTTTGTCTTTCCATACACGCCCAGAAAACCTAGAATATTCACACAAAGATTCTTGGTCAGGTGCATCACGTCGATTGCAGAGCGGACTTCCAGGACTTTCCAATATTCTAGCTCCCAAAAAATAGATTTCTTCTTCCACATGGGCGCGTGTCCGTCATCGTCTTTCGGAACAGGTCGACTGCCTGGACCCTTTCCAAAGATAACATTTAAATCCTTGACCATGTCAAATATATCGGCACCACTACGGGGGACAGGCTTCGGACGGCGGTCTGCCTCGCCATCGAAATGCTTGCCTTTTTTCCTTAAGGGATGCTTGCGCGGAAGGAAACGACGATTGAACGGGTACACAACTTTTCTGCTTTTTCCCAAATATTTACTTTCAGTCTCATCTAAACAGTGTGTGCATGCATTGTATCCTTTGTTCGTCTGTCCTGAAATGTTACTGAGAGCAGGCCAATCATTGATGGTTACGAATAGCAACGCTCGTAGGTCAAATTCTTGCTCCGTGTGCTCATCCCACACACGTACACCTGGTTTGGCCCACAACTCCAAAAGTTCATCGACTAATGGCCTTAGGTACACATCAATGTCGTTGCCCGGTTGCTTTGGGCCTTGGATAAGCACTGGCATCATAATGAACTTCCGCTTCATGCACAACCAAGGAGGAAGGTTGTAGATACATAGAGTCACGGGCCAGGTGTTGTGACTGCAGCTCTGCTCCCAAAAGGATTCATGCCATCTCGTACTTAGACCAAAGTATAAGTTCCTTGCCTCACCCGCAAAATCCGGGAACTCTCTCCCGATGTTTCTCCACCGCCGACCATCAGCGGGGTGCCTCAACATCGCGTCTTTCTTACGTTCTTCCATGTGCCATCGCAACAACTTGGCATGCTCTTTGTTTCGAACAAACGTTTCAACCGTGGTATTATTGGAGCATACCACATCACCTTCGCAGAACCCTCTTCCTGGGTGGCTCGCCCTCAACATCACCAGGGTCATCTTTTCTGATCTTATACCGCAATGCACCACATATCGGACATTTATTCAAATTCTCGTACTTCTCACCGCGGTAGAGGATACAGACATTAATGCATGCATGTATCTTCGCACATCTAATCCTAGAGGGCAGACAAGCTTCTTGCTTCATATGTACCGACGGGCAATTCATTATTTCTTGGAAACAGCTTCTTTAATATTATCATCAATTTCTCAAATCCCGAGTCACCACACCGACCTCTGCCTTCCATTTCAGCAATTCCAATATGCTACCCAGCTTTCTATGCCCATCTTCACAACCTGGGTACAACAATTTGTGGTGGTCCTCTAACATCTTGTCGAACCGCAACCTCTCCTTATCCGTGCCACGCTTTCTTCTTGCATCGAAATGGCCCGACGAAGATCATCATCAACAGGATCATCTGATGCCTGTTCTTCACCTCCTTCTTCTTCATTGTCGTCCATTGCGGTATCAAAGCATTCAGAGAACATAGATCGGTACTGGTCATCATTATCTTCTTCCTCATCGCCGTCTTCCATCATAACCCCTTCTTCTCCGTGCTTGGTCCAAACATTATAGCTGGACATGAATCCAAACCGAAGCAGGTGGCTCTTAATGTCTCTTGAGCAAGAGTAATCCTTCTCGTTCTTACATTTTAGACATGGACAGCACATAAAACCTTGCTTCGACTTGTTGGCCTCGGCCACAAGCAAGAAAGAATTCACGCCCTCTCTGAAAGCGGGAGCACATCGGTTACCGTACATCCATGGATGACTCATCTGCATCATAAGTACAATTATATATGTATCAGATGCAATCACCTTTCTAAAATTAGTATTGTACGGACTATGCATATATATATAGTCGAGAAAATAGTTGCTAACCTTTTAGGATCAAAAAGAGGAGAAATCTTATCAAATAAAACCAAGTGGCATCCCCCTCACAAGCATTCCATCAAACACCTCTTGTGCACATGTAGAAAAAATGAGCTAGCATACACCTCCACCTTCACCACCAAGGAAAAAATGAGGTGGGGGGTGGCTGGCTGCTTCTATATATATAGGCATGGCCCTTTTGTCGCGGGCCGTATTACGACCCGCGACAAAATGGGTGCCGACAGAGGCGCCAGCTCCTCGTACTCGCTTGTCGCGGGTCGTAATACGGCCCGCGACAAAAGGGCGCGACAAAAGGCCCTGCCCGCTCCACATGGTTTCGGGACGACGTGGCCAGGCCATTTGTCGCGGGTGCAGGCGCGCCCGCGACAAAAGGCTCCCACGGAAGCCCTGTTTTCCACTAGTGGTAGACTTTATCACCAAACATTTATAGCTTTGATTACCATAAAATGGCACTTGCCCTAGTTGGGGACAAGGTTAACATCCTCACAAGTCACACCTCTTCCACACTTTGCTAAGATTATATGTGCAACAAAAGAAGTTTCGCGGAGGGAGAAATCTTCCACAAACACTAGTTCCAATTATTAGCCGAAGAAGGGTGTTTAGCTTGGACCCATCACCACCAAGTCGCCAACATATCGTTTCCGAAGATCCGATATCCTCGCCGACTAGTGCAGTACAGATCTAGTGGTACACATTTTCTTTTGTAGTGCGAAGATAGAGAAAGAGAATATATCTTAGCCACATGCAACTCGTCAGCACCATGCATGCAAGCAAGCAGGTGGAGTAGCTGCTCGAAACCAAGATCGATCAGTTGACTTACGCAGCGAAGGTAGAGAAATTTACGATCAGGCAATACCAGCAGCTGGTCCTAAACTAGCTAGATAGTATCGCCTTGGCGAGGGGTCATATTCATATCGATGTCCTAGAACAGTACATATTTGTGTGCAACTCTTGTTATCTAATCCATGGAAATTGAGTCGCCGAGCATGCATGCGTGAACCGATATACTCCCTCTGTTGGGTAATATATATATAGGACGTTGAAGTAAGCTAAACTAGCTAGCTAAGTAAAACGTCTTACATTCTCTAGACAGAGGGAGAGTATAAGCAGGCATGAGGAATACATTACGAGTTGAAGGGCAGCTCGTCGCCTCGATCGGGAAAAAGATTCGGAGCAGGGCCGGGCCGGCAAAATCCGGGGCCTGTGCACATTTTAAAATGGGCCCTATTTCACTACATAAATATAAAATATTAAACAATTATAACATATATATGTCGTCGATGTACATTCAAACCCAATAACAACCCTCAACACCCCTATATTCTGAAGATCGAACCAACGGTCTAACCAAAAATATCTATGTCTAATAAGAGTAAAGCCTATGAGAGAAATATGGGTAATCCTATTATAAGAACTACCCTATGAGAGAAATGCAGTATCACAATATCAAATTTCAAACTTTCTGGTATGTTTAAGACTTGAATTAGAAATTTGTACCCAAAGTAGATATGGTGTGATTTATAAAATTTGTCTCAAAAGTGGATATAGTGTGATTTATGCATCCACCAGGTAAGTTTTATTCGATACTAATAAAATGGATAATTAAGTATTTGTATCATAGGCATAGGCATCAACCAGAATAGGAAAATGTAAAAAAAAAAGAATTGGAAAAGGTTGTTGGATTAGAGGGAAAAAAAGAAGCACTAATCAACATAGAGAAAATCAGAGTAACATCCGGGTCGTCCGGGAATTGAACTTGCAACCTCCTACTCAACATATACCGGGTGAGACCAGAGAACAAGCTGAGCTAGGTTGATTTCGTGATTAATATTTGACGTAATTGACTATTATCTATATAAAAAGGCCAACTTAGAAATTATGGGCCCCAAAAAATTTGGAGCCCTGTGCGGCCACACGGGCCGCACTCCCGTGGGCCCGGGCCTGTTAATTAGCTCGTTGGTGCGTTGTATTAGGAGAGGAACTTAAACATGGCCACATACATACAGGGAATGTAGACCGACGTGTAGACCCCGCCCGCCAACTCAAGGCCGGCCGATTCATCGTATCTTCCAGCGCGTAGCTGGCGCCTCCGTAAGTAAGTAAGTAAGTAAGTAAGTAAGTACGTGGCACCGCCGAATTTTGGCGTAGCTGGCGGCTGCGTACGAATGCAGACGTCGTACGTCCCCCTCTCCCCATCCAGCAGCAGCAGCAACAATGTGGTCGTTATTAGATATGTAATATGGGTACGTATACAATATGGTGTAGTACACCAAATTGTATACGTACCAAACTCTGTAATTGCCTTGTGGAGGCTGTTTCCACCTATATAACATGCAACCGGTCCCTCGAAAGAGGGTACGACTGTTCCTCCCAAAATTAACATGGTATCAGGCCTCTCCTTTTCCTACGACATCTAGAGCCGCCGCCCTCGGGACTCTCCTTCCCGTCGCCGACGCCAAGCTCCACAGGACATCATCGACGGGATCCTCCCTCGATCTCTACAAACCGCCGGCCGATTCCCTTCCTTAGATCGGTTTGAGCATCCCAAACAACCCTACAACCACAAACCCTAGCCTATACACCGACAAACCCTAGCCTATACCCTCTGCCGCGACAGCAGATTTCATCAAAATTCTGCCGCGCCAGCCTGCCACAGCAGCGATTTCTGCTGATTCTCTGCCGCACCAAAACTCCGCTCAGATGGCGACTTCTTCCTCGTCTGGAGGGGTGCCAACTATTGGTGCTCCCCCTGCCACCAAGCTGACACGTGAAAAAAATTCTCTCCTGGCAAGCTCAGGTTCTGCCCACCCTCCGTGGCGCCCGAGTTATGCGCCTGCTTGAAGGTTCTGATCTGCCGCCGCCTGAGTTTGTTGATTCTGAGGATGCTGACAAGAAAAAGGTTCAACTCCCCAACCCTGCCTATGATACCTGGATCACACGGGATCAGCAGGTTGTGAGCTACATTGTTAATTCTCTGTCTAACGATATCCTCTCTCATGTCTATGGTATGGTCCATGCTGCTGAAATCTGGAGTGCTATCCATGAGCTTTTCTCCTCCCAATCCAAATCTAGGGTTTCCAACATTCGAGGTGCTCTTATTAATACCAAGAAACTGGACATTACAGCTCAGCAGTATATCACCAAGATGAAAGGTTTTGCGTCTGAGTTGGCCACTGCAGGGAAGACTGTTGATGATGATGAACTCAAGGATTATATCATGAATGGACTTGATGGATCTTACAATGGTTTTGTTGCTGCTCTCAAAGTTGTTCCGTCTACATCTCTCAATGACATGTGCTCTCAACTGCTTTCTTATGAGAACCGTGATGCTATGCTCTCTACCACGGGTCAGACTACTTCGGGGTTTATGTCATCCGTCAATGCTGCACCTCGTGTTCCGAGCACTGGATATGGAGGCGGTCCTCCGCGGCCCTCAGGTCCTGCACCGTACCTGCCTCCACACCTGTCCCATCAGCCGACCCCTTACATGCCTCCGGCACATCCGTACCAGCCGGCCCCTTACATTCCTCCGGCGCATCAGTTTTAGCCTTCCTCTTACATACCGATGACCCCCCAGTATACATCATATCAGCCAGGACCTTATATGTCGCCATATCATCAGCCGTTTGCTCCTGCTTCATACATGCCGCCATACATGCCTCCCCCACAGCAGCAGCCTCGTCCGCCCCGTCCTCCCCAGCAGCGTCCTCGCCAGGACCGTCCCAAGAATTGAGGCAAGAAGGATCGCCGCGCCACACCATGGCAGGAAGGTGTTTTATGTCAAATCTGCAAGAAGGAAGGGCATCCAGCTGATGAGTGCTGGTGGCGATATGGTGGTGATGATGATGATGACAAGCCACCAAAAGAACCTAAAGGTGCTTATGGCGTTGATACAAATTGGTACATAGACACAGGTGTCACCAATCATGTCACTGGTCAACTCAACAAGTTAAATGTTCATGAACCATATCAGGGCCGAGATCAAGTCAACAATGCTAGTGGACAAGGTATGGGCATTGCACATATTGGTCATTCTGTTTTGCACACCCCTGATATCTCCATACAACTTCGAAACATTTTACATGTTCCTGAAGCATCCATGAGTCTTCTTTCTGTCCATAAACTTAGTCTCGACAATAATTGTTATATGGAAATTCACCCTTTCTTTTTCTTGATTAAGGATCAGGTAACGAAGTGCACCGTTTTTAGAGGTCCTTGTCATGGTGGCCTATACCCTCTAGTTCCAGTTTCTTCAGACCTCTCCAAGCATGCTCTTGCCACTGTCAAGCCTTCATCCTCCACGTGGCATCGTCGCCTAGGCCATCCATCTTCGTTTATTGTTCAGCAAATTCTTAGGAAGCATAAACTTTTACATTCCCCAGATATAAATCCTTACATATGTGTTCCATGCCAACAGGCTAAGAGTCATCAGTTACCTTACCCTGTATCCACTAGTGTGTCTACTGTTCCTTTGGAGCAAATCTTTTCTGATGTATGGGGCCCTGCTCCTCTATCTGTAGGCAAACGTTCATATTATGTAAGTTTCATTGATAATTATAGCAAGTTTACTTGGATTTATTTGCTTAAGAAACGCTCTGAAGTATATCAAGTTTTTCTTGATTTTCAGCAATATGTTGAGCGCCAATTTGGTCGCAAAATTCTCACCATGCAAACTGATTGGGGTGGTGAATATGAGAAATTGAATAGCTTCTTTCAACGTGTTGGTATTGTTCATCATGTCTCATGTCCTCATGGTCATCAACAAAACGGTTCCGCTGAACGCAAGCACCGTCACATTGTTGAAGTTGTCCTTGCTATTCTTGCCAATGCTTCTATGCCTCTCAAGTTTTGGGATGATGCTTTCATCACAGCTGTTTTTCTCATCAATATGCTTCTCACAAAAGTCCTTAATTATGAGACCCCTATCGACAAACTTCTCCAAGTTAAACCCAACTATGAGCCTCTTCGTGTTTTGGCTGTGCGTGTTGGCCCAACCTTCATCCTTATAACAAACACAAACTCTCTTTCCGCTCTAAACGTTGTGTTTTTTCTTGGCTATAGTCCTCGTCATAAAGGTGTTAAATGTCTTGATGTGTCCACCGGGCGTGTCTATGTCTCTCGTGATGTTGTCTTTGATGAGAATGTTTTCCCTTTTGCTGAGCTTCATCCTAATGCTGGTCGGCGTCTTCGTGAAGAAATTATTCTTCTTCCACATGACAACACTCCATTGGCATCTACTGATAGGGGTGTGCATACTAATGACCACTATTTGCATATTGTTCCTCCTGATTCTTCTTCACAGGTTGTTGCTGCGAAGACACCAACAAATTCAGATTCACAATCAGCGCCAAATTATGAAGAAAATGCTGAAAAAAGCACATCAAATGATGCCATATCGCATGCTGAAGCGACAAGTGCTGCTACTGGCGATCCTAAGGCAGATTTGACATCCTCCTCGGATCGTTGATACGTCCAAAACGTATCTACTTTCCCGAACACTTTTGCTATTGTTTTGCCTCTAATTTGTGTATTTTGGATGCAACTAACACGGACTAACGCTGTTTTCAGCAGAACTGTTCCGGTGTCTCGTTTTTGTGCAGAAATCCAACTTTCAGGAAAATCCTCGGAATTTATGCAGAAGGTCCTATTTTCCCAGAATATTGGCGGAGCCAGAAGGGCAAGCCAGGTGGGAGCACGAGGGCCCCACACACTAGGCCGCCGCGGCCCAGGAGGGGCCCGCGCGGCCCTAGTGTGTGGTGGCCTCGGCTGGCCCCCGACGCCCTCCTTCGGACTACTTATTGCCTTCGACTTAAAAACGCACGGGAGGAAGTCGAAGTCGCCAGAAACCCTCCAGAACGCCGCCACATCGCGAAACTCCTTCTCAGGAGCCAGAAGTCTCCGTTCTGGCACTCCGTCGGGACGGGGAATTGGAGGAGATCATCGCCATCATCACCACCGACGCCTCTCCATCGACCAGCCATGTTTCCCCCATCCATGTGTGAGTAATTCCCCCGCTGTAGGCTGAAGGGGATGGTAGGGATTGGATGAGATTGGTCATGTAATAGTATAAGATTGTTAGGGCATAGTGCCTAGTGTCCGTAATTGGTACTTTGATGATATTGTTGCAACTTGTTATGCTGAATGCTTGTCACTAGGGCCCGAGTGCCATGATCTCAGATCTGAACATGTTATTATTTCATCATGATATTCATTGTTTATGGTCTTACCTGCAAGTTGTATACACATGTCGTTGTCCGGAACCAATGGCCCCGAAGTGACAGAAATCGGGACAACCGGAGGGGATGGTAGTGATGTGAGGATCACATGTGTTCACGGAGTGTTAATGCTTTGCTCCGGTACTCTATTAAAAGGAGTACCTTAATATCCAGTAGATTCCCTTGAGGCCCGGTGATGGCGTGTAACTCACACGTTCGTTGGGAACCCCAAGAGGAAGGTATGATGCGCACAGCAGCAAGTTTTCCCTCAGAAAGAAACCAAGGTTTATCGAACCAGGAGGAGCCAAGAAGCACGTTGAAGGTTGATGGCGGCGGGATGTAGTGCGGCGCAACACCAGGGATTCCGGCGCCAACGTGGAACCTGCACAACACAACCAAAGTACTTTGCCCCAACAAAACAAAGGAGGTTGTCAATCTCACCGGCTTGTCTGTAACAAAGGATTAACCGTATTGTGTGGAAGATGATTGTTTGCGTAAGACAAGAAAACAAGATTGCGCTTGATTGTATTTCAGTAAAGAGAATTGGACCGGGGTCCACAGTTCACTAGAGGTGTCTCTCCCATAAGATAAACAGCATGTTGGGTGAACAAATTACAGTTGGGCAATTGACAAATAAAGAGGGCATGACCATGCACATACATATCATGATGAGTATAGTGGGATTTAATTGGGCATTACGACAAAGTACATAGACCGCCATCCAGCATGCATCTATGCCTAAAAAGTCCACCTTCAGGTTATCATCCGAACCCCCTCCAGTATTAAGTTGCTAACAACAGACAATTGCATTAAGTATTGCGCGTAATGTAACTAGTGACTACATCCTTGAACATAGCACCAATGTTTTATCCCTAGTGGCAACAGCACATCCATAACCTTAGAGGTTCTTGTCACCCCTCCAGATTCACGGAGACATGAACCCACTATCGAGCATAAATACTCCCTCTTGGAGTTACTAGCATCAACTTGGCCAGAGCATCTACTAATAACGGAGAGCATGCAAGATCATAAACAACACATAGACATAGCTTTGATAATCAACATAACAAGTATTCTCTATTCATCGGATCCCAACAAACGCAACATATAGAATTACAGATAGATGATCTTGATCATGTTAGGCAGCTCACAAGATCCGACAATGATAGCACAATGGGGAGAAGACAACCATCTAGCTACTGCTATGGACCCATAGTCCAGGGGTAGACTACTCACACATCACACCGGAGGCGACCATGGCGGCGTAGAGTCCTCCGGGAGATGATTCCCCTCTCCGGCAGGGTGCCGGAGGCGATCTCCTGGATCCCCCGAGATGGGATCGGCGTTGGCGGCGTCTCTGGCAGGTTTTCCGTATCGTGGCTCTCTGCACCGGGGGTTTCGTCACGGAGGCTTTAAGTAGGCGGAAGGGCAAGTCGGAGGGGGCACAGGGGCCCCACACCATAGGCCGGCGCGGCCGGGGGGGCCGCGCCGCCCTAGGGTTTGGGCACCCCGTGGCCCCACTTCGTTCGTCTTCGGACTTCCGGAAGCTTCGTGGAAAAATAGGCCCCCGGGCGTTGATTTCGTCCAATTCCGAGAATATTTCCTTACTAGGATTTCTGAAACCAAAAACAGCAGAAAACAAGAATCGGCACTTCGGCATCTTGTTAATAGGTTAGTTCCAGAAAATGCACGAATATGACATAAAGTGTGCATAAAACATGTAGATAACATCAATAATGTGGCATGGAACATAAGAAATTATCCTATTTTACCCAGATCTTGGCTTCGCGATGGCGGCGGCTCTGGAAGGTTTTCGTGGGTTTCGTCAATTGATGTAGGGTTTTCTGATCCAGGGGCTTTTTATAGGCGGAGAGGCGGCGCAGGAAGGTCGAAGGGGGGCCCACACCCTAGGGCGCGCCCCCTAGGCCGCGCCGGGGTGTGGTGTGGTGGCCACCGCCTCCCTTCTCTGGCGGTTCTCGTGTGTTCTGGATGCTTCCGGGTAAAATAGGAACCTGGGCGTTGATTTCGTCCGATTCCGAGAATATTTCGTTACTAGGATTTCTGAAACCAAAAACAGCAGAAAACAGGAACTGGCACTTCGGCATCTTGTTAATAGGTTAGTTCCAGAAAATGCACGAATATGACATAAAGTGTGCATAAAACATGTAGATAACATCAATAATGTGGCATGGAACATTATTGATGTTATCTACATGTTTTATGCACATTATTGATGTTATCGATAATTTCTTATGTTCCATGCCACATTATTGATGTTATCTACATGTTTTATGCACACTTTATGTCATATTCGTGCATTTTCTGGAACTAACCTATTAACAAGATGCCGAAGTGCCAGTTCTCGTTTTCTGCTGTTTTTGGTTTCAGAAATCCTAGTAACGAAATATTATCGGAATTGGACGAAATCAACGCCTGTGTTCCTATTTTACCCGGAAGCATCCGTAACACACGAGAACCGCCAGAGAAGGGAGGCAGGGCCACCACACTACACCCCGGCGCGGCCTAGGGGGCGCGCCCCTAGGGTGTGGGCCCCCTTCGACCTTCCTGCGCCGCCTCCGCCTATAAAAAGCCCCCGGATCAGAAAACCCTACATCAATTGACGAAACCCACGAAACCTTCCGTAGCCGCCGCCATCGCGGGCCAAGATCCTGGGGACAGATCTCTGCTCCGGCACCCTGCCGGAGCGGGGAAGTGCCCGGAAGGCTTCTCCATCGACACCGCTGCCATCTCCACCGCCATCTTCATCACCGCTGCTGCTCCCATGAGGAGGGAGTAGTTCTCCATCGAGGCTCGGGGCTGTACCGGTAGCTATGTGGTTAATCTCTCTACTATGTACTTCAATACAATGATCTCATGAGCTGCTTTACATGATTGAGATTCATCTGAGTTTTGTATCACAATTCATCTATGTGCTACTCTAGTGATGTGTTATTAAAGTAGTTCTATTCCTCCTGCACGTGTGTAATGGTGACAGTGTGTGCACCGTGTTAGTACTTGGTTTATGCTATGATCATGATCTCTTGTAGATTGCGAAGTTAACTATTGCTATGATAATATTGATGTGATCTATTCCTCCTACATATGCATGAAGGTGACAGTGTGCATGCTATGCTAGTACTTGGTTTAGTAGCGTTGATCTATCTTACACTAAAGGTTACTTAAACATGAGCATTATTGTGGAGCTTGTTAACTCCGGCATTGAGGGTTCGTGTAATCCTACGCAATGTGTTCATCATCCAACAAAAGTGTAGAGTATGCATTTATCTGTTCTGTTATGTGATCAATGTTGAGAGTGTCCACTAGTGAAAGTGTAATCCCTAGGCCTTGTTCCTAAATACTGCTGCGTTACTACTGCTTGTTTACTGTTTTACTGTGTTACTACTGCTGCAATACCACCACCATCAACTACACGCCCGCAAGCTATTTTCTGGCACCGTTGCTACTGCTTATATATATTCATACCACCTGTATTTCACTATCTCTTCGCCGAACTAGTGCACCTATTTGGTGTGTTGGGGACATAAGAGACTTCTTGCTTTGTGGTTGCAGGGTTGCATGAGAGGGATATCTTTGACCTCTTCCTCCCTGAGTTCGATAAACCTTGGGTATCCACTTAAGGGAAAACTTGCTGCTGTTCTACAAACCTCTGCTCTTGGAGGCCCAACACTGTCTACAGGAAAGGAGGGGGAACGTAGACATCACATCCCCAAGCTTAGTTCTGCTCGTCCCGAGCAGGTAAAACGATAACACAGATAATTTCTGGAGTGACATGCCATCATAACCTTGATCATACTATTTGTAAAGCATATGTAGTGAATGCAGCGATCAAAACAATGTATATGACATGAGTAAACAAGTGAATCATAAAGCAAAGACTTTTCATGAATAGCACTTCAGGACAAGCATCAATAAGTCTTGCATAAGAGTTAACTCATAAAGCAATAATTCAAAGTAAAGGCATTGAAGCAACACAAAAGAAGATTAAGTTTCAGCGGTTGCTTTCAACTTATAACATGTATATCTCATGGATATTGTCAACATAGAGTAATATAATAAGTGCAATAAGCAAGTATGTAGGAATCAATGCACAGTTCACACAAGTGTTTGCTTCTTGAGGTGGAGAGAAATAGGTGAACTGACTCAACATTGAAAGTAAAAGAATGGTCCTCCATAGAGGAAAAGCATCGATTGCTATATTTGTGCTAGAGCTTTGATTTTGAAAACATGAAACAATTTTGTCAACGGTAGTAATAAAGCATATGTATCATGTAAATTATATCTTACAAGTTGCAAGCCTCATGCATAGTGTACTAATAGTGCCCGCACCTTGTCCTAATTAGCTTGGACTACCGGATCATCACAATAAACATGTTTTGACCAAGTGTCACAAAGGGGTACCTCTATGCCGCCTGTACAAAGGTCTAAGGAGAAAGCTCGCATTGGATTTCTCGCTATTGATTATTCTCAACTTAGACATCCATACCGGGACAACATAGACAACAGATAATGGACTCCTCTTTTATGCATAAGCATGTAACAACAATTAATAATTTTCTCATTTGAGATTGAGGATATATGTCCAAAACTGAAACTTCCACCATGGATCATGGCTTTAGTTAGCGGCCCAATGTTCTTCTCTAACAATATGCATGCTTAACCATAAGGTGGTAGATCTTTCTTACTTCAGACAAGACGGACATGCATAGCAACTCACATGAAATTCAACAAAGAATAGTTGATGGCGTCCCCAGTGAACATGGTTATCGCACAACAAGCAACTTAATAAGAGATAAAGTGCATAATTACATATTCAATACCACAATAGTTTTTAACCTATTTGTCCCATGAGCTATATATTGCAAAGGTGAATGATGGAATTTTAAAGGTAGCACTCAAGCAATTTACTTTGGAATGGCAGAAAATACCATGTAGTAGGTAGGTATAGTGGACACAAATGGCATAGTGGTTGGCTCAAGTATTTTGGATGCATGAGAAGTATTCCCTCTCGATACAAGGTTTAGGCTAGCAAGGCTTATTTGAAACAAACACAAGGATGAACCGGTGCAGCAAAACTCACATAAAAGACATATTGAAAACATTATAAGACTCTACACCGTCTTCCTTGTTGTTCAAACTCAATACTAGAAATTATCTAGACCTTAGAGAAACCAAATATGCAAACCAAATTTTAGCATGCTCTATGTATTTCTTCATTAATGGGTGCAAAGCATATGATGCAAGAGCTTAATCATAAGCACAAAAATTGCCAAGTATCACATTACCCAAGACATTAATAGCAATTACTACATGTATCATTTTCCAATTCCAACCATATAACAATTTAACGAAGGAGAAACTTCGCCATGAATACTATGAGTAGAAACTAAGGACATACTTGTCCATATGCTACAGCGGAGCGTGTCTCTCTCCCATAAAGTGAATGCTAGGATCCATTTTATTCAAACAAAATAAAAAACAAAAACAAACCGACGCTCCAAGAAAAAGCACATAAGATGTGATGGAATAAAAATATAGTTTCAGGGGAGGAACCTGATAATGTTGTCGATGAAGAAGGGGATGCCTTGGGCATCCCCAAGCTTAGACGCTTGAGTCTTCTTAATATATGCAGGGGTGAACCACCGGGGCATCCCCAAGCTTAGAGCTTTCACTCTCCTTGATCATGTTGCATCATACTCCTCTCTTGATCCTTGAAAACTTCCTCCACACCAAACTCGAAACAACTCATTAGAGGGTTAGTGCACAATAAAAATTAACATATTCAGAGGTGACACAATCATTCTAATCACTTCTGGACATTGCATAATACTACTGGACATTAGTGGATCAAAGAAATTAATCCAACATAGCAAAAGAGGCAATGCGAAATAAAAGGCAGAATCTGTCAAAACAGAACAGTTCGTATTGACGAATTTTAAAATGGCACCAGACTTGCTCAAATGAAAATGCCCAAATTGAATGAAAGTTGCGTACATATCTGAGGATAATGCACGTAAATTGGCTTAATTTTCTGAGCTACGTACAGGGAGGTAGACCCAGATTCGTGACAGCAAAGAAATCTGGAACTGCGCAGTAATCCAAATCTAGTACTTACTTTTCTATCAACGGCTTTACTTGGCACAACAAAACACAAAACTAAGATAAGGAGAGGTTGCTACAGTAGTAAACAACTTTCAAGACATAAAATAAAAACAAAGTACTGTAGGTAAAAACATGGGTTGTCTCCCATAAGCGCTTTTTTTTAACGCCTTTCAGCTAGGCGCAGAAAGTGTGTATCAAGTATTATCAAGAGACGAAGTGTCAACATCATAATTTGTTCCCATAATAGAATCAAAAGGTAACTTCATTCTCTTTCTAGGGAAGTGTTCCGTACCTTTCTTGAGAGGAAATTGATATTTTATATTACCTTCCTTCATATCAATAATAGCACCAACAGTTCGAAGAAAAGGTCTTCCCAATATAATGGGACAAGATGCATTGCATTCAATATCCAAGACAACAAAATCAACGGGGACAACGTTATTGTTAATGGTAATGTGAACATTATCAACTTTCCCCAAAGGTTTCTTTGTAGAATGATCAGCAAGATTAACATCCAAATAACAATTTTTCAGCGGTGGCAAGTCAAGCATATCATAAATTTTCTTAGGCATAACAGAAATACTTGCACCAAGATCACATAAAGCATTACAATCAAAATCTTTAACCTTCATCTTAATGATGGGCTCCCAACCATCCTCTAGCTTTTTAGGAATAGAGGCTTCACGCTCTAGTTTCTCTTCTCTAGCTTTTATGAGAGCATTTGTAATATGATGCGTGAAAGCCAAATTTATAGCACTAGCATTAGGACTTTTAGCAAGTTTTTGCAAGAACTTTATAACTTCAGAGATGTGGCAATCATCAAAATTCAAACCATTATAATCTAAAGCAATGGGATCATCATCCCCAATGTTGGAAAAAATTTCAGCAGCTTTATCACAAGCAGTTTCAGCAGTTTTAGCGGTTTCAGGCAGTTTCTCGCGCTTTGCATTAGAAGTGGGAACATTGCTAACACCAATTCTTTTATTATTATTAGTAGGGGGTGCAGCAACATGTGTAGCATTAGCATTACTAGTGGTGGTAATAGTCCAAACTTTAGCTACATTCTTCTCTTTAGCTAGTTTTTCTTTTTCTTCTCTATCCCACCTAGCACGCAGTTCAGCCATTAATCTTATATTCTCATTAATTCTAACTTGAATGGCATTTGCTGTAGTAACAATTTTATTATGATGATTCTCATTAGGCATAACTTTCGATTTCAAAAGATCATCATCAGCAGCAAGACTATCGACTTTAGAAGCAAGCATATCAATTTTCCCAAGCTTTTCTTCAACAGATTTGTTAAAAGCAGTTTGTGTACTAATAAATTCTTTAAGCATGGCTTCAAGTCTAGGGGGTGAACTCCTATTATTGTTGTAAGAATTCCCATAAGAATTACCATAGCCGTTGCCATTATTATAAGGATATGGCCTATAGTTGTTACTAGAATTGTTCCGGTAAGCATTGTTGTTGAAATTATTATTTTTAATGAAGTTTACATCAACATGTTCTTCTTGTGCAACCAATGAAGCTAATGGAACATTATTAGAATCAATATTAGTCCTATCATTCACAAGCATAGACATAATAGCATCAATCTTATCACTCAAGGAAGAGGTTTCTTCGACAGAATTTACCTTCTTACCTTGTGGAGCTCTTTCCGTGTGCCATTCAGAGTAGTTGATCATCATATTATCAAGAAGCTTTGTTGCTTCACCAAGAGTGATGGACATAAAGGTACCTCCAGCAGCTGAATCCAATAAATTCCGCGAAGAAAAATTTAGTCCTGCATAGAAGGTTTGGATGATCATCCAAGTAGTCAGTCCATGGGTTGGGCAATTTTTAACCAGAGATTTCATTCTTTCCCAAGCTTGAGCAACATGTTCAGTATCTAATTGTTTAAAATTCATTATGCTACTCCTCAAAGATATAATTTTAGCAGGGGGATAATATCTACCAATAAAAGCATCCTTGCATTTAGTCCATGAATCAATACTATTCTTAGGCAGAGATAGCAACCAATCTTTAGCTCTTCCTCTTAATGAGAAAGGGAACAATTTTAATTTTATAATGTCACCATCTACATCTTTATATTTTTGCATTTCGCATAGTTCAACAAAATTATTAAGATGGGCAGCAGCATCATCAGAACTAACACCAGAAAATTGCTCTCGCATAACAAGATTCAGTAAAGCAGGTTTAATTTCAAAGAATTCTGCTGTAGTAGCAGGTGGAGCAATAGGTGTGCATAAGAAATCATTATTATTTGTGGTTGTGAAGTCACACAACTTAGTATTTTCAGGGTTGGCCATTTTAGCAACAGTAAATAAAGCAAACTAGATAAAGTAAATGCAAGTAACTAATTTTCTTGTGTTTTTGATATAGCAAACAAGATAGCAAATAAAGTAAAACTAGCAACTAATTTTTTTGTATTTTGATTTAGTGCAGCAAACAAAGTAGTAAATAAAACTAAGCAAGACAAAAACAAAGTAAAGAGATTGAGAAGTGGAGACTCCCCTTGCAGCGTGTCTTGATCTCCCGGCAACGGCGCCGAGAAATCTAGCTTGATGGCGTGTAACTCACACGTTCGTTGGGAACCCCAAGAGGAAGGTATGATGCGCACAGCAGCAAGTTTTTCCTCAGAAAGAAACCAAGGTTTATCGAACCAGGAGGAGCCAAGAAGCACGTTAAAGGTTGATGGCGGCGGGATGTAGTGCGGCGCAACACCAGGGATTCCGGTGCCAACGTGGAACCTGCACAACACAACCAAAGTACTTTGCCCCAACGAAACAATGAGGTTGTCAATCTCACCGGCTTGCTGTAACAAAGGATTAACCGTATTGTGTGGAAGATGATTGTTTGCGTAAGACAAGAAACAAGATTGCAGTTGATTGTATTTCAGTAAAGAGAATTGGACCGGGGTCCACAGTTCACTAGAGGTGTCTCTCCCATAAGATAAACAGCATGTTGGGTGAACAAATTACAGTTGGGCAATTGACAAATAAAGAGGGCATGACCATGCACATACATATCATGATGAGTATAGTGAGATTTAATTGGGCATTACGACAAAGTACATAGACCGCCATCCAGCATGCATCTATGCCTAAAAAGTCCACCTTCAGGTTATCATCCGAACCCCTCCAAGATATTAAGTTGCTAACAACAGAGACAATTGCATTAAGTATTGCGCGTAATGTAACTAGTGACTACATCCTTGAACATAGCACCAATGTTTTATCCCTAGTGGCACAGCACATCCATAACCTTAGAGGTTATTGTCACCCCTCCAGATTCACGGAGACATGAACCCACTATCGAGCATAAATACTCCCTCTTGGAGTTACTAGCATCAACTTGGCCAGAGCATCTACTAATAACGGAGAGCATGCAAGATCATAAACAACACATAGACATAGCTTTGATAATCAACATAACAAGTATTCTCTATTCATCGGATCCCAACAAACGCAACATATAGAATTACAGATAGGTGATCTTGATCATGTTAGGCAGCTCACAAGATCCGACAATGATAGCACAATGGGGAGAAGACAACCATCTAGCTACTGCTATGGACCCATAGTCCAGGGGTAGACTACTCACACATCACACCGGAGGCGACCATGGCGGCGTAGAGTCCTCTGGGAGATGATTCCCCTCTCCGGCAGGGTGCCGGAGGCGATCTCCTGGATCCCCCGAGATGGGATCGGCGTTGGCGGCGTCTCTGGAAGGTTTTCCGTATCGTGGCTCTCGATGCGGGGGTTTCGTCACGGAGGCTTTAAGTAGGCGGAAGGGCAAGTCAGGAGGGGGCACAGGGGCCCCACACCATAGGCCGGCGCGGCCAGGGGGGCCGCGCCGCCCTAGGGTTTGGGCACCCTGTGGCCCCACTTCGTTTCGTCTTCGGACTTCTGGAAGCTTCGTGGAAAAATAGGCCCCTGGGCGTTGATTTCGTCCAATTCCGAGAATATTTCCTTACTAGGATTTCTGAAACCAAAAACAGTAGAAAACAAAGAATCGGCACTTCGGCATCTTGTTAATAGGTTAGTTCCAGAAAATGCACGAATATGACATAAAGTGTGCATAAAACATGTAGATAACATCAATAATGTGGCATGGAACATAAGAAATTATCGATACGTCGGAGACGTATCACCCGGCTGCCATCGGCTGGTAGGACAAAAGATGTTGTGCAAGTTTCTCATTGCGAGCACGTACGACTATAATTGGAACACATGCCTATTGATTGCTTTGTACTTAGACACCGTTTTATTATTATCTGCAAATGCCCTGCTTGATTGTTACATGAGTTTCTCTCATCCATGCAACGCCCGTTCATCCGTCCCCGTGCCTACGTATTTTAATCCCTGCTGTTTACTATAATCACTGCTGCTGTCTTTGTTACTCTGCTGTTATTTCACTATCGTTACTGCTATAAAGCTGTTACTCTTGATAAACTCTTGCGAGCAAGTCTGTTTCCAGTGCAGCTGAATTGACAACTCCGTTGTTAAGGCTTTCAAGTATTCTTTGTCTCCCCTTGTGTCGAATCAATAAATTGGGTTTTACTACCCGCGAAGACTCGTCGCGATCCCCTATACTTGTGGGTCATCAAGATCGTTTTTAAGGCGCCGTTCTTTGGGGAGCATAGCTTTATTTGGAAGTTCACTTGGATTGATATTGTTCGCTGCAAATTCTCCATCATGGGTAAACCTCGCGATACTAAAGTCGCCATATTACCATCCACTACAAGCAAAGGTACAACTCTGAGTACCTCTGCTGCTCTTGATTCACCATCTGTGATAAGTAAACTTGTTTCACCACCACATGCTTCAAATGCTGATACTTCTGCTGAATCTGAAAATTCCTCTTATAATTTTGATGATGCTTCTGTTGTGCTTGATAATGATGGTTCGTTAGGATCTTTTCTAGATGCTACAATTGCTAAGTCTAGACAAATTGAAAATACTGAAACTCCTAATGAAAATGCTGCTACACCTGTTAATTCACCTGAGTCTGTTGAATATTCTAGTGATGATCTTGATGAAGATTATGTGGAACCTGATGATGATTTTATTGAAAAATGCAATGCTACTACTGATGCAAGAAAAATTAAAAAGTTGCTTGCAGAACATGCTGTTAGATATAAACTGTCTCGTGATCCTAAATTTGCCACATCTCCTATAAACATTAAGGATAAGGATTATGATTTTTCTCTTGATCTATCTCATATAGCTATTGTTGAGAAAACACCCTTTTGTGGTACTGAAAAAGAAAGTGCTGTTGAACACATGATTGAGTTATCTACTCTGAGTAGCTTGTTTTCTGATGATGTAAAGAAGCGTACTTACTTTGTTGCTAAAATCTTTCCATTCTCATTAAAGGATGACGCTAAAACTTGGTATAATAGTTTGCCACCTGATTCTATTAAAAGTCCAAAAGAATTGCTTGATGTTTTCTTCCGGAAATACTTTCCTGCTAGTGCTCAACATATTGCTTTGCAGAGAATTTATAATTTTGACCAGGAAGATGGAGAGAAATTGCCTGAGGCTTGGGTGAGATTTTGCTCTCTTATTAGAGCTCGGCCTGAACATGATTTGGAAAAGCATGATTTACTTGATATATTTTATAGTGGACTAACCATTGAGTCTAGGGCATACCTGGATAGTTGTGCTGGTTGTGTTTTCAGGAAAAGAACTCCAGACGACGCTGAAGAATTATTGGCTAAAATAGGCCGGAATCATGATGATTGGACTACACCTGAACCAACCCCGACACCGATATTGAAGAAGAGGGTATGATCAAAATTAAATGATGAAGATATGAGGGAAGCCAATAAGTCTCTTAAGGAGAAGGGTATTAAACCTGAAGACGTGAAGAATTTACCTCCTATAGAAGATTTATGTAAGATAACTCCCCCTTCATCAATGATTGAGGTACACTCTCTTCAACGCTTTACTAGGGAAGATATTCCGTATTCGAAACCTCCTGCTCAATGCTTAGATGAGTTTGATAATTATATTGTTAAGCAAGAAAATTTTAATATGAAAGTAGAGAATCATTTAATGGAAAATTCTCGAGCTATTAGTGAATTGCATGGTATTGTGGAGAGAACCTCCAATGATGTTAAGATGCTTGTTAAACATTTTCATATGGTTCAAACTCAAATTGATCAACTCACTAAAGTGCAAAATGACTTGTTGGGAAATAATTCTAAAGAAAAACATGCTTATGAAGTAACAACTAGAGGTGGTGTTTCTACCCAGGATCCACTATATCCTGAAGGACATCCCAAAAGAGTTGAACACGATTCTCAACGAACTAAAACTAGTGCTCCATCTAAGAAAAAGAAAAAGAAACATAAGAATGTTGTAGAATCCTCTGAACCTGTTAATGATCCTAATAGTATTTCTATTTCTGATGCTGAAACTGAAAGTGGTAATGAACATGATAAAGATAATGATAAGAATGATACTCCTGATAAAGAAGAGGTTGAAGAAGAACCTGAAAAGCATGTTAAAAACAAAAAGTATACTAAAGAAGATTTTATTGCTGAGAAACATGGTAATGAAAGAGAACCTTGGGTTCAAAAGCAAATGCCTTTTCCTGCTAAGAAACTAAAATCAAAGGAAGAGGAACACTATAATAAATTTTGTGATTGGATGAAACCTTTATTCTTGCAAATCCCTTTGACTGATGCTATTAAATTGCCTCCTTATTCAAAGTATATGAAAGATATTGTGTCTAACAAAAGGAAAATTCCTAATGAGGAGATTTCCACTATGCTTGCTAATTACTTTTTTAACGGTAAGGTTCCAAAGAAGCTTGGCGATCCAGGTATACCAACTATTCCTTGTTCCATCAAGAATAATTATGTTAGAACTGCTCTATGTGATTTGGGAGCGGGAGTTAGTGTGATGCCTTTTTCTCTTTATAAGAGACTTTACTTAGATAAGTTGATACCTACTGATATATCTTTGCAAATGGCTGATAAATCTACTGCTATTCCTGTTGGTGTATGTGAGGATGTTCCTGTTCAAGTTACTCAAAACTGCTTGATATTAACCGATTTTGTTGTGTTGGAAATGCCTGAAGATGATAATATGTCTATTATTCTTGGGAGACCTTTTCTTAACACCGCAGGGGCTGTTATTGATTGCAATAAAGGAAAAGTTACTTTCAATGTTGATGACAAGGAGCATACCGTTTATTTTCCCAAGAGGATTGAGAAAGCATGTGGAGTTAATACAATTTCAAATGTGAGAACTATCAAAGTTGGAACTATCGATTGTCCTATATATGAGCCTAAAGAAGAATATCAAACTCTTGTGATTGGATCCATATCAATACAATTCAAGGTAACATGATTGATTTGAGGTTTATTTCTTCTTATGCTATGTAAAATTTATTTGGTGGCAAGACTTGATCAACCTTGTTAACAAATACTTTTTATATGCATAGAGGAGGTAAACAACATCTCTTTCTTCCTCCACTTGTTCTACTTGCTGTAGCACTCTTGTTTTGTAAAGTTCCTTAGTTAGTTAGAGATTTCAAAAAAATTCCTAGCCAGTAATAATAAACTTAATACCCAGAAATGTGCATTTTTCAAAGTTTTCAAAAATTCACAAAAATTATACTGTTGGTCCTATTTTTCGACGAGGCACCTGGGAGCACCTGGGGATGACCAGTGGGGCACCCCAGGGTGGCACCCCACAGGCCGGCGCGGCCAGCAAGGGGGGCGCGCCACCCTGGTGTGTGGGTCCCCCTTTGCCCCACTTCATCATCCCTTCCTCCCATTCTCTTCTCTCTCCCAAAAAAACTCGCACCAGGTTCTTCTCACTCGTGTTTTTGCTCAAGAGCTCCAGATTTCTCGATCTCTTTGCTCAGCCCAGATTTCTGTCTGAAATTTGGCACATTTGCTCTTCGGTATGTGATTCCTCCAACCATCCAAGTAGAATTTTGTTTGGTGGAGTATATCTTGAATATTTTGCTACTGTAGGTAACATGTTTAGTGAGCTTGCATGCTTGTTCTAAATGGTAGAAATTAGTTTTGATGCATGTTTAGTACTCTAGCAAGTTCCTATGGTAGTTTCCCTCAATTATATGACACCAAATCAAATTTTATATTGTCTATTGAAAAATTTCAGAAAATGGAAGGGAGTAGGCACCAACTCAACCAACAAGAATTGGAGGTGCAACAAGTTATGAGAGTTCACCGTGAAGAAGGAGTATACCCCACTTACTACCCGTGCGTGGATTTTATGAGGAGTGCAGGAATCTTGCAAGATGTTCAAAGTCTAATCTCTCGTGCAGGTGCAGGATTTTAAAATCAATTGGTCGCGCTCTAAGGAGGAGGTGGATGAGCAATTGAAGATACAAGGCTTCCACCAGCAGCATGACTCCGAGGATTCCGAGCCCTCTTATAACTGCACCGTCACGTATCCGGGTGCTTCTTCCAGCACATACCCGGAATATGATCCATCTTCGTCGTACTACGAAGGTGCTACTTCATGGGCACCATGGGATTGATCTCCACTTAGGAAAAAGCCTAAGCTTGGGGGGAGGTATACCGGCATCACTCATTCCTTGCATATTATGGTTGCTGGATACTTGTACATACTTGTTTAGTTTCTTTGAGTGGTTTTCTAATGAGAGGAAGATGATATTTGGGGAGGTGCTGCCTGAAAACAGATTCTGGACTGTTACTAGAAAAATTCGTGCGCACAGCTAGAACGTTATTTTGAGCTTCCAATTTTTGTGCATGTTCCCCAGGTTGTTATCTAACTTTCATTAGTTGAACACTTTTCGATCTGAGCAACGGAAGATTTTTGTAAAAATCGATTTCTGTACTGCTGTCAGGTTTTGGCAGATTTCTGTCATCCTGCTTTTATGTGTTTCTTCTAGTCTTCATTCTCTTGTTTTTGTTTTGTTTCTTTCCTAAAACACAAAAAGACCAAAAATATTTCTGTTGTTTCTCTTTACCATTTGTTATTTTGGTTTCTTACTTTCATTTTGCTTTATTTGCTATCGTTAGTTTGCTATAAGAAAACCCAAAAAGATTTTGCTTTGTTTGCTTGTTTCCTTTTGTTCTTGTTTCAAATTCGAAAACAACAAAAATATTTGTTATTCTTCTTTGATTTTGTAAAGTTCTTTATGAATTCAATGGTCTTCGGTGGCTGGAGCGTGGTTTTCATCCCATATCATTCAAGCTACACAAGTGAAAAGGCAATAATGACGATCTACGACAATCTGATTGTGGTGAGAGGCTGGTATGAACTCTATTTGTTTTCATTTTTGTACATATACTCATCCATGTGAGCATGCTTGGTTGGTTCATGTGAGGTATATGTCACTTAAGAAAGTCTAGTAGTTCATGATCTCTCATGTTAAGCTCCAACTTATTAATATGAGTAGCATGTCATGGATGTTTGCTTGCATTGTTTTATTCATAAATAGATATGATATTGTGGTATCCTCCTCTGAATAATTCGTTTGAATTAACTTGGCACATGCTCACGCATGCATATGACTGAACAAAAGTCAATTAAGCCTCAATGATTTACATTGCTTCAGAGTCCTTGTATCACTTTTATGCCTCTGTTAATTTATTTTGCTGCAAGCTAGCATGATTATGACAGTTACTGCTCTCTTGATTTGTCGCTCCCTAGTCTTTTGCTAGCCTTCACTTGTACTGAGCGGGAACACTGCTCGTGCCTCAAAACACATGAAAACCAAGTTATTCCAGAGTGTCCACCATAAATACCTATGCATGGCATTTCAAACCATTCCAAGTAAATTCTCATGTGCTACCTTTAAAACCCTTCAAAATGCTTCTCAATTTGTGTTAACGTTTTATAGCTCATGAGGAAGTATGTGGTGTTTATCTTACGATCTTGTCATTTACTCCAGACGGACTTTCACCAATGGACTAGTGGCACATCCACTTATCCAATAAATTTGCAAAAAGAGCTGGCAACGGGGTTCCCAGCCCCAATTAACTAACTTTCATAAATTTACAAATAGACACTCCTCCATGGTATGAGATTGTTGGCAGGCACCCGAGGATTCGGTTAGCCATGGCTTGAGAAAGCAAAGATGGGGAGGAGTGTCATCTAAATAAAACTAAAATAAAAAGGCACTCCTTCATGGTATGAGATTGTTGGCAGGCACCCGAGGATTCGGTTAGCCATTTCTTGTGAAAGCAAGGTTGGAAGGAGTGCCACCCAAAAATAAAATTTCATGGGAGCCGCTCTTGAAAGTCCGGTTGATGAGGTAGTTAGAGTGCCCATTACCATTCGTTGACAACAACAAACACCTCTCAAAACCATTTTACTTCTGTCTTTATAAAAATGAAAAGCTCTAGCGCATGTTAATCCCTGCTTCCCTCTGTGAAGGGTCAATCTTTTACTTTTACATTGAGTTTCCATCCTTTCTTTGAGTACTTTCTTGAGAGCACAACTGTCATTCTTAGTGTAATATGCTTGTCTCAAAATATGATTGATTGTGGTATAACTTTGATGCTTTTATCTTTGACAATCACTATTTCTAGTCTTTCTAAGAACTTCAGAGGTGCCTGAGCATTTATGTTTTGCTGATCAAATATGGGCAAGCGAGATACCACTCTATCATACTCTTTAATGAACATTGCAATCCTGCTTATATACATGATTCATGATGCTTATTATTAATTGTTGGTACCTTTCCATGATTGACTAGCTATTAGATGATCTTATTTGCATGTATCTTATTATGAACTGCCTAAGTATTAGCCATAGCATGAGAATATTTACATCATATGAACAAATGTGTTCGTGAAAGTTTTTTTATCGCTCAGTTGTTAACTGAATTGCTTGAGGACAAGCAATAAGCTAAGCTTGGGGGGAGTTGATACGTCCAAAACGTATCTACTTTCCCGAACACTTTTGCTATTGTTTTGCCTCTAATTTGTGTATTTTGGATGCAACTAACACGGACTAACGCTGTTTTCAGCAGAACTGTTCTGGTGTCTCGTTTTTGTGCAGAAATCCAACTTTCAGGAAAATCCTCAGAATTTATGCAGAAGGTCCTATTTTCCCAGAATATTGGCGGAGCCAGAAGGGCAAGCCAGGTGGGGGCACGAGCGCCCCACACACTAGGCCGCCGCGGCCTAGGAGGGGCCCACGCGGCCCTAGTGTGTGGTGGCCTCGGCTGGCCCCCGACGCCCTCCTTCGGACTACTTATTGCCTTCGACTTAAAAACGTACGGGAGGAAGTCGAAGTCGCCAGAAACCCTCCAGAACGCCGCCACATCGCGAAACTCCTTCTCAGGAGCCAGAAGTCTCCGTTCTGGCACTCCGTCGGGACGAGGAATTGGAGGAGATCATCGCCATCATCACCACCGACGCCTCTCCATCGACCAGCCATGTTTCCCCCATCCATGTGTGAGTAATTCCCCCGCTGTAGGCTGAAGGGGATGGTAGGGATTGGATGAGATTGGTCATGTAATAGTATAAGATTGTTAGGGCATAGTGCCTAGTGTCCGTAATTGGTACTTTGATGATATTGTTGCAACTTGTTATGCTTAATGCTTGTCACTAGGGCCCGAGTGCCATGATCTCGGATCTGAACATGTTATTATTTCATCATGATATTCATTGTTTATGGTCTTACCTGCAAGTTATATACACATGTCGCTGTCCGGAACCAATGGCCCCGAAGTGACACAAATCGGGACAACCGGAGGGGATGGTAGTGATGTGAGGATCACATGTGTTCACGGAGTATTAATGCTTTGCTCCGGTACTCTATTAAAAGGAGTACCTTAATATCCAGTAGATTCCCTTGAGGCCCGGCTGCCACCGGCTGGTAGGACAAAAGATGTTGTGCAAGTTTCTCATTGCGAGCACGTACGACTATAATTGGAACACATGCCTATTGATTGCTTTGTACTTAGACACCGTTTTATTATTATCTGCAAATGCCTTGCTTGATTGTTACATGAGTTTCTCTCATCCATGCAACGCCCGTTCATCCGTCCCCGTGCCTACAGTATTTTAATCCTGCTGTTTACTATAATCACTGCTGCTGTCTTTGTTACTCTGCTGCTGTTATTTCACTACTGCTACTGCTATAAAACTGTTACTACTGATAAACTCTTGCGAGCAAGTCTGTTTCCAGGTGCAGCTGAATTGACAACTCCGCTGTTAAGGCTTTAAAGTATTCTTTGTCTCCCCTTGTGTCGAATAAATAAATTGGGTTTTACTACCCGCGAAGACTGCTGCGATCCCCTATACTTGTGGGTCATCAATCGTGCGATGTCAGGGGCTGCCAGTCCGGCCGCGTCTCCCGCGTCGCCGCGCGGCTCCCCAAGTCCGCGCCAATCTCCGTCTGCCATGCTGCTGGGCGACAGCGCGCTCGCCCGCGTGTCCGACCGCGTGCTTCCCGCCCGGGCCCCGCCGTCTGCAGCTGCTCCCCACTCCGCGCCTGCCACGTCGCCGCGACAGCGGTCGCTGTCCCCGCCTCGGGCTGGGGCGCGGTCCCCGCCACCTGCAGCCAATAATTCTCCAATGATTGATGTCAGTGAAATTCGTGCAGATTCTTCAGGATCTTCCGTGCCTCTTGCCCCTGCACCCCCTCCTGTGTCTGGTGTTCAAACTAGACTACAAAAAGGTATAAAAAAATCCGAAAAAATATACCGATGGCACAGTACGTTATGCTTTTCTGACAACTACAGGTGAACCCAAGAATCTTTTTGAGGCTCTCATTGATGATAATTGGAAGCAAGCTATGCAAGAAGAATATGATGCTCTTATTGCTAATAACACCTGGCATTTAGTACCTCCCAGCTCTCATAAAAATATCATTGACTGCAAGTGGGTGTATCGCATCAAGAAAAAGGCTGATGGTATTGTGGATCGCTACAAAGCACGTCTTGTTGCCAAAGGGTTCAAACAGAGGTATGGCATAGATTATGAAGATACCTTTAGTCCTGTTGTTAAAGCTGCTACTATTAGAATTGTTCTTGCTATCTCAATATCTCGAGGATGGTGTTTAAGACAGTTAGATGTCAAGAACGCGTTTTTACATGGTGTTCTGGAAGAGGGGGTTTATATGAAACAACCACCTGGATTTAAGTCTTCCGCTACTCCAGATTATGTTTGCAGGCTTGATAAAGCTCTCTATGGTCTGAAACAGGCTCCTCGTGCTTGGTACTCTCGTCTCAGCTCCAAGTTACATTCCCTTGGTTTTATTCCGTCCAAGGCTGATACTTCTCTGTTTCTCTATGATCATAAAGGTCTCATTATATACATGCTGATTTATGTTGATGACATCATTGTTACCAGCTCTTCAGACTCGGCTATTTCAATTCTTCTTCAGCATTTGAGTTTTGACTTTGCTCTTAAGGATCTTGGGGATCTTCATTATTTTTTAGGTCTTGAGGTTCACAAACAATCACATGGACTCCTCTTGAATCAAGAAAAATATGGTTCTGGTCTCTTGACTTGTGTTGGCATGACTCTTTGTACACCCTGTCCAACACCTCTTTCCACCACAGACACATTAAATTTGACAGATGGATCACCTCTTGGACCTGAGGATATCACATGATACAGGAGTATTGTTGGGGGTCTACAGTATCTCACATTGACACGCCCTGATCTGTCCTTTTCAGTTAACAAGGTATGTCAGTATCTGCATGCTCCAACTACTGCACATTAGACTGCTGTTAAGCGCATTTTGAGGTATATTCATGGTACAAGAACAGTTGGTCTTACGTTTCAACCGTCTCGTTCCACTCTTCTTAGTGCCTACTCCGATGCGGATTGGGCAGGTGATTTAGATGACAGACGTTCTGCAGATGGATTTGCTATATTTTTTGGTCCTAATCTTGTTTCTTGGAGTGCCAGAAAACAGCCAACTGTCTCCAGGTCAAGTACTGAGGCTGAATACAAAGCTCTTGCAAATGCTACTGCTGAACTGATTTGGGTTGAAGCCCTTGTTCATGAACTTGGTGTTTTTCTTAAGGAGAAGCCATGCTTGTGGTGTGATAATCTTGGCGCCATTTTCTTGTCTGCCAACCCAGTTTTCCATGCACGTACCAAACATATTGAGATAGATTTCTGCTTTGTTCGTGAACGTGTTGCTCACAAGCAACTGGATGTCAGGTTCATTTCAAGCAAGGATCAAATTGCAGATGGTTTCACCAAAACTTTATGTGTAAGAAAATTAGATGAGTTCAAGCGTAATCTAAACCTCTCCCGGGTCTAGAATAAGGGGGGTATTAGATATGTAATATGGGTACGTATACAATATGGTGTAGTACACCAATTATATACATACCAAACTCTGTAATTGCCTTGTGGAGGTGGTTTCCACCTATATAACATGCAACCGGTCCCTCGAAAGAGGGTACGACCGTTCCTCCCAAAATTAACAGTCGTGAGGTGGAGTGCAAGCACCATACCAGCCGTATCGTCACTGTCCTGATTTGCGAGCAAGCTGGCATGGTCGTTGGAGTAGCAAAGCCACACCACCACATGTACCGACGTACGTATCAATATCCTACATCGATCGACGGCAGACGGTGCCTTCAGGAGAATCAATTGCAAAAAAGGTTTATTTCTCGGTAAAAGTGGCATTATCTTTTGCATACGCCGTCGGAAAAAATGTATAACCTATCAAAATGATCATCTCAAAAAGTTACATCCAATTTTTCTGGCCAATGGCCATTTGCGATTTTTTATATTTTAAAAATTCTATAGGTAAATATGAAAGCATGAAGATTTTAATTTTTACTAGAAATTCTTCTTCATATAATTTTTGAAATTTAAAATTAATAATTGAATTTTGCATAAATATTATTATTACTTGACCATTGATGTTTATTTAAACAATTGTTTAAAATTAAAAATAATAAAGAATTGTGATATCACGGTCTAAGGATTAATATAATTTATATGGTAGTATTATCAACATGTTGTTATTTCTTCCATGAGAATGAACTTAGAAGTTAAGCGTGTTGGGGTTGGAGTAGTGTGAGGATGGGTAACCGATCGGGAAGTCTGACCATGAGTGTAATTTAATCTAAGATTAAGTGTAGTTACAATTAAAAATGATCCATGCAAGAGATTAGAAAAAAAACTAAAAAAAAATGAGAATTTTTTGGAAAAATTCTAGCTAGAATTGCCAAACGGCCGTTAGTTCTAAAGCCGTCGGCACATGCTACTGTGCGACGACCATCATGTGCCGAGAAGGGATTAGCTCGACGACGAGGCGCCGGCGGCCTTCCTAGCTGTGCCGACGGCCACAGGTCGTTAGCGCCACGAGATACTAGTGGGTTATACGCCATTCTATATACCACCACACAGCTAAGCCTCACTAGCTACGACACTATAAGCTAGCATGTTGGTGCTGGAGTAGTGTGGGGATGGGTATCCGACCGGAAAGTGTTGCCATGAGTATAATTTGATCTAAAATTAAGTGTAGTTATAGTTAAAATGATCCATGTGATAGATTAGAAAATAATTGTAAAAAAATTGAGAATATTTTGGAAAAATTGTAGCCAGAATTGCTAAACGGCCGTTAGTTGTAAAGCCATCGGCACAGGCTGATGTGCTGATGACCAGCCTATTGCCGACAACAAATGGGTCTATGCCGAGAAGGGATTAGCCCGACGACGAGGCGCCGACGGCCTTCCTGCATGTGCCGATGGCCACCTCAACTTGTTCCCTTAGTCACAGGTCACGAGACACTAGTGGGTTATACACCACTCTATATACCACCACACACCTAAGCCTCGCTAGGTGCGACACTATGAGCTGTTGCTTCCTTCGTTGGTGGGTCGGGCCATAAGTAGTATCATGCATGCTATGTTGGTAAAAATTTGATGTGATATAATAATTTAAGAGGAGAGAGCGTGGATGAGAGATGAGAGTGATATTATAGATATGTGACTTATCATATTACGTAAGCTAGGAGATTTAACGGCAAATACATCATATTATACGGATAATATTATAAACTAGTATCATATACATGATATTAGTGTATGATATTAATGTATGATATTTTCCACTATGCTAGTCTTATGAGTGGGAACTGGACACCTCTAGCAATGTAGAGAGTTGGGTAACCCGGACAGACAACTGTACAATCCCTACAATCTGACATGCCTCTACTCATCCTAGTGCACGTGCTCTCTCTCCCCTCACGCAGGCTTGGAAGCTGACGAATTCCATTATAGTTACCAACAACCATATAAATGATTTCGTCTCAGGAATGAACAACTATACAAAGCGCATGGCCAACTATTTTCTGCTTGAATATTAAGTTAGAAGCCATTGCGTCCATGTTGGCTGGTGCTAAGCATTTGGTTTTCTTTGATATTAGGAGAATGGATCTTTTTGCGTTTCTTGTAACCCCAAACTTTAAATTCCTTATTCAACGAATTAAGGCAAATCTTTTGCCATGCCTTCACATTTTTTTTCTTTCACCAGCTGTTTCACTGTATTGGCTGGTCGCGCGATCGTCTGGCAACGGCCCCATTGACAAGCTATCTTAGCAACGGCCAAAGAGGTGAAAACACACGTAGGGCACCTGCACGCAGGCCCCGAGAATATGGGTCAGATCGATGTTGCACGATAGGTACGAAGGAATCATTCCACACCAGCATGGAAAACATGTCCAAACAGACCGCCCATACAAAATTTAGATCCAGGCATGCAACTTGTCCATGGCGCTAATAGCCATTATTAGATCAGTGTTTTAGGCATGTGCATTTTTAATTTGCCAGTATCATGCATATCCATCCACACATATCATTCATGCATGCGCTTCGGAGTTCGGACTATTGGAAAATATAGAACCCTAATATTTCGTTGTTGTATTGCAATGACTCTCATGGGGTATATATAGAGGTACATGACTTGGAGGGTAAGATATCTAACGACTTGGGGTACAAGAAGATCCTAGTCTATCTCTAATTATACACGTACTCTAACACGGACTCGCCCGTACGTAGCGCAGAAATTGAAATTGACCATCGGGATTGAATCGTAGATCGACGACCCGACGGTCGACATCGATGTGTAACTTACTCGCTGGCTAGTACCAGCACTAGTTACTATAGTTAACAGCTTTCTATTGCCAGACGACCAATGGATCACCGGACCAGATTGAGATCACGAGAAGCTAGCGGATAGAGCATGTACAATACGTAGCTACGTGGGTGGTTTTTGCACCTAGCATCCGGATTGAATCGTAGCTCGACCTATGTATCGCCACTCTCTGCTTTTTGTGCAAAAAAACCACGTCAAAATTACGGGTTCTTACTGCTTTAGCCCTCCCTATCAGTTTTGGTGCCTCGGTTTCTTTCACTGCCCCCTTGTATAATTTTTCTGCCTCCGCCGTAGCACAATGGCAACACTCTAAACACATTGAGCACGCCGGCTGAGCCAGTTATCTAGCAAGCGCTTCTGCCATACCTAAAATCATACACCAAATAACACTGTTTTGAATATTGTATCGTGCATAGATTAATTTATCTTAGGTAGTACCCGTTCATTCCGCCACCAGCAGAAGAGAAACTTCCCCGCTATTGGAGAACGCTGCCGAAACTAGCAATTCTGGCTGCCGCCAAGAACCAACCATCCAACTAGCCCTTGTCTCCGCCACCAGCAGAAGAGAAAACGTCTGATATACGTGCTAGGGAAAATGCGGAATTAGGAAGCTCGTATACTAGGGGGGGGGGGGGGGGGGGGGTTGTGGCCCCCCTATGGTAGAATTTTTTCTACATGGCAACTGGTGTGCCTCGTCTCGTATAAGTCACAAGGCGGGGAAGAAGGTACAACAATGCGCATAGAGAGGGGACTAATCAAGTAAACAAACTAGCACAACTACTTAACACGTGCTCTTCCTCCTCCCGGCGCATGCTTTAGCCGGAAGCAGCATCCGCAGGCTTTGTCATATACATGCTTCAGCGGGTAGCATCGTCCGCTAGTGAAATGACATGAATGCTTCGGTGGGTACCATCATTCGTCGTGAAGTGACATGTGCATGCATCCACAGGATGGTTGAAATAAAACCATTTTTAGCCGTTTAAACCAGATATTAGTCAAGGATTTGATGAGATAACTCTCTAGACTCCACTATTTACTAATTATTGCATAGATGTGAAAATCCTATCTTTGAATTTCATCCTTGCAAAAATGGAAGCTTCTATGATGAAATCAAGGCTAATTAATGAAGATATGTGAGTTCCAAATATTCCCAAGTCAAAGAGGCCACGAATACAATGTGTGGACGCTTTAACGAGCGTCAGTATCATGTGGCACTGCCTTCACCTTGTCAAACCCCGCAACTTTCATGAAGAGGCCTATATCAATTTCACAATAGAGAGATCGACCGCAGAGCCACCACCATCTCCATCACCATAGCCACACCTCCATCTCCATCTCCATCTCTTCCCCATCATAGCCGTAGTCCAATACTCGTAATCTTGATCTCATCGTGATGGTGGACATTGTAAGACTATTTGGTATTTCTCTCAAAAATTTATATATAGTACAAGGAACCATGCATGTAGACCGACTTCTAGGCCATGGCTTGTCGATCTGTTGTCACGTACATACCCACCCGCCAATTAAAGGACGATTCGTCGTATCTTCCTGCACACGTACATGGCTTCGCCAAATTTTCCTGTAGTTGTAACTGGGAGGAGTGGGAGGGAGTCGGCGCCGACCTTCTCTCCCCACGGACTCGCTCAAGATAGCAAACGGTTTTGTAGAGGAGAACCGTGCGCGTTGTTTTGGACTCGGCGAGAGGGTAGAGAACAACAGACGTTTTTTCTATTTGGTCCGTCATGACTTGTCCAAATCATACACTGAAAAGGCTTTTGGTGTGCCATGGGGACTTAAAAGGCCGGATATGTAGTTGTGGCACCAAGTAACCAACATATTTTTTAGGTCGATCGGATATCCTTGCTAACCTCATTTTTTGGAGGGTACGCCTAGAGGCACCAAATTTTTATAGAAGGTAGAAAGTAGTTTACAAGATTATCATCAAGCTTTGCGAACCAAGTGACGGCAAGTTTTGAATTCATCAATAATTGGTTGCACTAGATCATACACCGAGAATTGTTGGCTAACACTGTTGAATACTCGCACATTGCGCTATTCCCAGAGCGACCAGCAGATCAATGTGACAGACGCATCAGAGTGCTTCCGGTCTTTTCCTTAATTATTTCACTAGCCTTGATACATCACGTCTCCGCCAACTTGATCAGCACAGATCGAGTGAGAGATAGAGAGAGAATATATAGCCAATGCATTTTACATTTGAATTAGCCGCATGCACATTCATTCGTTCATGCAACCAAGAAGATCGATAAGTTGACGTAGGAAGCTGGAGAAACCAGCACGCAATGCCTGCAGCTGGTCGTAAACTAGTACCGCTTGCTTGTCAACTTGGTGGCGGATGATCATATCGATGTCCAGGGCATGATCATATATATACGCAACACTTGTTATCTAATCCATGTAAATTAAGCATTGTCTCCGGTTGATTTGCGATGCATGTGTGAACCGATAAGCACACATGACCGTGCATCGCTTGTCTCTTGTCACGTACCCCGGCCGCCAACTCAAGACCGATTCGTCGTATCTTGCTGGGGCACCCGCCGAATTTTCGAGTAGCTGGAGCCTGCGTACGCGCGCATGCGGACGACGTCCCCCGGCCCTCCCTCTCTGGATCCATCAGCATTTTGGTGGTGGAGTGCGAGAACGTACAGTACCAGGGGGTGCATCCCTGCCTTATCGTCACTGTCCTGATTTGCAAGCAAGCTGGCATGGTCGGATCAAGGAGGAGCCAGTCAACAATCACACGTACGTATCACGCACGCGCCAGTGTTGCCTGCCTCCCTTGATCTCAGCGAGCCGGCAGCACGCGGATGTAGTACAGCCGGAGAGAAGATAGCTCTACATCTCTCAGGCGTCATGCATGTACAGCCAGCTGGAAGGCTGTATATCCCAGTCATCTAATAGCTGTTTAGAGAGTTCACGCTAAATTTCAGTAATTTGGTCACATTTTTTTTCGAAATGGGGAGTGAAACCCCGGCTTCTGCATCATGATGATGCACACGGCCTTTTATTAAACATTTGATCACATTTTGATAAAGCATTCTATATCGCTCTAAAATAAAATAGCGTTAGCAGCCTATAGGTCCTAATAAGGCCTGAGTTTTTTTTTCCTTAGGAAGAAGTAAAAGTTGCTTCATATTTGACGTGGTGACGAGCCGCAATTTGTTGGTTCATCTTCTGAATCGAAAGATGACATCGCTAATGTTAATGGTTCCGTATAAACAATTTATCCTATGTTGTGGCCCGTGGGATGTTGATGTTAGGCTTCTAGAAAATTAGGGAACTGTTTTACGTATAAGGTTATGTATATATTGTTCTTACATTTTTGGACTATATTCTTTTTTTTTGCTGAAATCGTTTCTTTTTAGGCTATATATATGGTATATTTTATTAAAATGTCATTTGAATTATAACACACTATTAGCACGATATATCGTGTATAACATTTAAAGGAGGGCTACCGCTATTTATTTAGCACACTAGCTATTTTGAGCATGTTCCAGTAGAGTATATCAATCGATGGGGACGGTGCCTCTACCCTCTACCATCATGAGAACCAGGCGAATCAATACTCGTGTTCCAAGTTTACTTAATGTCCGGCTTTGTAAAGTTTGGTAGAATAATTAGCATTGTATCAAAACTACAATATAAAATATATTGTATTAGAATAGTTATAAAATATATTTTAAATTATATGCTTTTCGTATTATGGACGTTGATATGTTTATATCTATTTCTTAGTTAGAGCTTACGAATATTGAATTTGACTAAACCTAGCTAGAACCCGAGATAATTGAGAATGGAGGGAGTATACGACACATTTCTATTCCGCGGCACTAGGCTTAAAACGGCCGGCTGAGGGTTCCCGTGCCGTCATGTGTATGCAATGTAACGTTTGAGCATCGGCTTTGTCAACCACGTAGTTTTACATGTGTGCGTGATATTCGTATCACGGTTGCCTTCGGCAATCGGGACGGTGGATTATTCTTCCTCTATTTCTATTTACCCGGCATTCTCGGTTTAATCAAAGTTAAACTTTGTAAAGTTTGATTAAGTAAGTAATAAAAAGTAGCAACACTATAATATGATGCTATGTTTTATGGTGGTTATAGTAATAGTGATTGTTTTATTTTTGATGTTGATACATTTTTCTGCATTTTTAGTTAAACTTGATAAGGTATAACTTTTACTTACTGAACACAGGGTTGTTAAGCAGATAGAGTTGTTAGTATCCTAACTACTTGTGTATACGGATAGGCAGCTAGCTGTAGTTGTTATCATACGCAGCTTATTTGTAACAACCTTTTGTATCTATCATGTACATGCTTGTACCCTACGGCAAGCTAGGCCTTGAGCCTATATAAAGAGATGATCGGTGAACCATTTGGTCACCGCAGCCTAAACCTCTTCTCTCTAAACCTAGATTAGTTTACATGGTATCAGAGCAAATCTGACTCATGTCGCTCATCCCTGTTGGTTCCTCTTCCTCCACTCCTTCCGCTCCCATGGCCGTCACCTCCTCCGTCACCGTCCGTCTTGGCCACAACAACTACATGCTTTGGAGGGCGCAGATGCTCACCCATCTTCGCAGCCACTCCCTGCTCGGCCACATCGACGGATCGCTGATCGTCCCCGCCGAAACCATCTCCACCACCGTCGGCGAGGGGCAGGACAGCCATACGGTTGAGACCGTCAACCCTGACTTCGCCACCTGGTACATCCGGGATCAGACTGTCCTCGGCGGCATCCTAGCCACCGTCACGGAGGACATCCTGGCGCATGTCATGTCTGCGCCCACTACGCGTGAGGCTTGGACGATCCTGGAGAGAATGTTTGCCTCCAGGACGCGCGCGCGTGCGATCCAGACTCGCGCGCAGCTGGCTGTCGCCAAGAAGAAAGGGACGCCGGCGGCGGACTACTTCCGCCACATGAAGACGCTGGCGGACTCGCTGGCTGCCATCGGCCAGCCACTCCGCGAGGACGAGGTCATCGCCTACATCCTCGCCGGCCTCGGCCCCGACTACGACAGCCTCGTCACCACGCTCACCGTCAAGAGCGACGACCTCACGCTGGACGAGGTCTACGCCCACCTTCTGGCCTACGAGCACCGTCATGATCTGCACGACTCGGACTATGGTCTGGGTGGTGGTGCCTCTGCCAACTTCTCTCGCCGCGGTGGTGGCCAAGGCAACTCCGCCGACGGCGGCCAGGGTGGTGGCAACCCATCTGGAGGGCGTGGCAATGGCAACTTCAACAACAATGGTGGCAATCGCGGCCGTGGCCGCCATGGAGGCGATGGTCGCGGCCAAGGACGTGGCCACGGAGGTGGCGCTGGAGGTCACAACTCCGGCAACCATGATGATCGCCCGGTCTGCCAGATATGTGGCAAGGCTGGGCATGCTGCTCTTCGCTGCCGTCGCCGCTTCGATCACGCCTTCACTGGTGAGGAGCACTCGGTGAACACGGCGACCACGTCCTACAACGTTGAACCTGCTTGGTACATGGATACCGGAGCAACTGACCACATCACCAACGACCTCGACCGTCTGCACATCCGCGAGCGCTACAACGGCAATGAACAAGTTCACGTCGGCAATGGCGCAGGTTTGCACATCTCCCATATTGGTCATGGTACAATTAATGCAAATGCCAAATCCCTTCATCTACGTAATGTTCTGCATGTACCCCAAATCACCAAAAACCTCCTTTCAGCTTCCAAACTCACACAAGATAATGATGTCTTTCTTGAAATTCATCCATCTCATTTTTTTGTCAAGGATCAGGTGTCGAGGGCAAAGCTCCTGCAAGGGAGATGTGAAGATGGTCTCTATCCCGTTGAGTCGTCGTCGTCGTCAATAAGGGTCCACAAGTGTGCCATGCTCTCCGCTAAGCCAAGCAAGGAGCAATGGCATCGACGCCTAGGTCATCCATCACCTCAAGTAGTCAATTCAATCTTGAGTTTAAATAAACTCCCCTTTTGTAATTCTGAGCATGCACATATGTGCAATGCATGTCGTCAAGCAAAGAGCCATCAGCTCCCGTTTCCTTTGTCTACTCATGTCTCCACTTCGCCTCTTGAACTTATTCATACAGATGTGTGGGGACCCGCCACTGTTTCCGTTGGTGGTTTTAAATATTATGTGAGTTTTATCGATGATTTTAGCAAATTTACCTGGATCTATCTTCTTCATGCTAAATCCGATGTTGAATCCATTTTCTACAAATTCCAAAAACGTGTTGAGTTGCTTCTTGATAGAAAAATTAAATGTGTTCAATTGGATTGGGGAGGCGAATATCGTCGCCTTCACAAGTTCTTTGAAAATAATAGCATTGCCCACCATATCTCCTGCCCTCACACTCACCAACAAAACGGTTCAGTTGAACAGAAACATCGACATATTGTGGAAACGGGCTTATCCCTTCTTGCTCAAGCTTGTATGCCTGTAACCTTTTGGGACGAAGCCTTTACTACTGCCACCTACTTAATAAATCGTCTACCCACACGAGTCATTGACAATGCCACTCCTTTGGGACGTCTTCTTGGTGCTAAAGCTAAACCAAATTATGACATGCTCAAAGCCTTTGGCTGTGCTTGCTTCCCACATCTTCGTCCTTATAATTCAAAAAAATTGACCCTTCGGTCTAAGGAGTGTGTTTTTATCGGATATAGTGGGGATCACAAAGGCTATAAGTGCCTAGATGTGAACACGGGGCGTGTTTACATCTCTCGAGACGTCATTTTTGATGAATCATCTTTTCCGTTTTCGCGCAAATTTGCTTCCTCACTTCAACCACCTGAATACACTGAACACCTCCTCCAAATTCCTACTGCTGGCATTGGCACTAATGGTACTAATGACCCTAAGGGTCCTGTGCAAACTCGGTCTGCTCGTGTTTCTGCAGGTTCTCAGCCGATCTCGTCAGGCGCTATGTCCTCTGGTGCACACGGAGATTACGTCGATCATGCCATGAGCCATGCAGGTGATGCCACGGGCCATGCAGGCGAGACTTCTGGGCCGCACGGCAGCTCTGCTGGGCAGGACGGTGGTTCTGCAACTGATCCTGAGCCCACGTCGCCCATGACGAGCGCCACCACTGCATCGTCGCCAGGGTCTGCGTCGCCAGAATCTGCGTCGTCGCCCGACTCCTCTCCAGCAGCGTCGTCGGCTGCACCAGCCGGCCAACCTTCCTCCACGAACGGGCACCCCATGGTCACTCGTCTTCGTGATCAGACCTGGAAGGCGCGCAAACGCACTGATGGTACAGTCAATTATCTGGCTGCTCGTGCTGATCCTACTGAACCTGTATCTGTAGCTGCTGCTCTTCAACAGCCCAGGTGGAAGGAGGCCATGGACGCGGAATTCTCCGCACTTCAGCAGAATCGGACGTGGCGCCTCGTTCCGTTTCAACGTGGCCTCAACATCATCGACAGTCGTTGGGTTTTTAAGATCAAACATCGTCCTGATGGCTCTATCGATCGCTACAAGGCTCGCCTCGTCGCCAAGGGCTTCAAACAGCGTCACGGCATCGACTATGCTGACACATACAGTCCGGTTGTGAAGCCCACAACTATCCGTGTCATTCTATCTCTTGCCGTCACGCAGGGGTGGCATATGAGGCAACTTGACGTCGATAATGCTTTCTGATACGTCTCCGACGTATCGATAATTTCTTATGATCCATGCCACATTATTGATGATATCTACATGTTTTATGCACACTTTATGTCATATTCGTGCATTTTCTGGAACTAACCTATTAACAAGATCTTTGAAGTGCCGATTCTTTGTTTTCATTGTTTTGGTTTCGTAAATCCTAGTAACGAAATATTCTCGGAATTGGACGAAATCAACGCCCAGGTTCCTATTTTGCCCGGAAGCATCCAGAACACACGAGAAGGACCAGAGGGGGGGCACTGGGCCCCCAGACCATAGGCCGGCGCGGCCCAGGCCCTGGCCGCGCTGCCCTATAGTGTGGCCACCCCTTCGACCTTCTGACGCCGCATCTTCGCCTATTTAAGGGCCCTCGACCTAAAACCTCGACACGGAAAAGCCACGGTACGAGAAACCTTCCAGAGCCGCCGCCATCGCGAAGCCAAGATCTGGGGGACAGAGTCTGTTCGACGCACGGCTGCCGAACGGGGAAGTGCCCCCGGAAGGCTTCTCCATCGACACCGCTGCCATCTCCACCGCCATCTTCATCACCGCTGCTGCTCCCATGAGGAGGGAGTAGTTCTCCATCGAGGCTCGGGGCTGTACCGGTAGCTATGTGGTTCATCTCTCTCCTATGTACTTCAATACAATAATCTCATGAGCTGCCTTACATGATTGAGATTCATATGATGATGCTTGTAATCTAGATGTCGTTATGCTAGTCAAGTGAATTTTACTTATGTGATCTCCGGAGACTCCTTGTCCCACGTGTGTAAAGGTGATAGTGTGTGCACCGTGTGGGTCTCTTAGGCTATATTTCACAGAATACTTATTCACTGTTATGAATGGCATAGTGAAGTGCTTATTTATATCTCTTTATGATTGCAATGTATTTTGTATCACAATTTATCTATGTGCTACTCTAGTGATGTTATTAAAGTAGTTTTATTCCTCCTGCACGGCGTAATGGTGACAGTGTGTGCATCCGTGTTAGTACTTGGTTTATGCTATGATCATGATCTCTTGTAGATTATGAAGTTAACTATTGCTATGATAGTATTGATGTGATCTATTCCTCCTACATAGTGTGAAGGTGACAGTGTGCATACTATGTTAGTACTTGGTTTAGTCGAATTGATCTTTCATGCACTCTAAGGTTATTTAAATATGAACATTGAATTGTGGAGCTTGTTAACTCCGGCATTGAGGATTCGTGTAATCCTACGCAATGTGTTCATCATCCAACAAGAGAGTGTAGAGTATGCATTTATCTATTCTGTTATGTGATCAATGTTGAGAGTGTCCACTAGTGAAAGTGTAATCCCTAGGCCTTGTTCCTAAATACTGCTATCGCTGCTTGTTTACTGTTTTACTGTGTTACTACTGCTTGTTTACTGTCCTGGGCAAATCACTTTTCTGGTGCCGTTGCCACTGCTCATATATATTCATACCACCTGTATTTTACTATCTCTTCGCCGAACTAGTGCACCTATTAGGTGTGTTGGGGACACAAGAGACTTCTTGCTTTGTGGTTGCAGGGTTGCATGAGAGGGATATCTTTGACCTCTTCCTCCCTAAGTTCGATAAACCTTGGGTGATCCACTTAAGGGAAAACTTGCTGCTGTTCTACAAACCTCTGCTCTTGGAGGCCCAACACTGTCTACAGGAAAAGGAGGGGGCGTAGACATCAAGCTATTTTCTGGCGCCGTTGCCGGGGAGGAAAGGTAAAAGGTACTCACACTCCGGATCTCGGCTACTAAGCTATTTTCGTCGTTGTAAGTACTCGAAGCTATTTCCTTTAGATCCTGCAATTGCAACTTTTTGTTTCTTGTTTACACTAGTTTGGCATAATGGACAAGAATGAGCTTCTTATGCTATTTCCTGATTTAAAATATGGATTGTTTGATGCGAAAATTAAAAAACCTATGGAATCTTATTTGCATGTTGGTAGTAATATTAGTATGAACGCTTTGAACACCATTGTTGATAATGATATAGAAAGTTCTAAGCTTGGGGAAGCTGGTTTTCATGATCTTTTTAGTCCCCCAAGAATTGAGGAGAAAATTTACTTTGATGATACTTTGCCTCCTATTTATGATGATTATAATGATAGTAGTCTTTTGTTGCCACCTGTTATGGAGGATAAATTTGATTATGATTACAATATGCCTCCTATATTTGATGATAGCTACTTTGTTGAATTTGCTCCCACTATTACTAATAAAATTGATTATGCTTATGTGGAGAGTAATTATTTTATGCATGAGACTCATGATAAGAATGCTTTATGTGATAGTTATATTGTTGAGTTCGCTCATGATGCTACTGGATATTATTATGAGAGAGGAAAATATGGTTGTAGAAATTTTCATGTAACTAAAACACCTCTCTATGTGCTGAAATTTTTGAAGCTACACTTGTTTTATCTTCCTATGCTTGTTACTTTGCTCTTCATGAACTTGTTTATTTACAAGATTCCTATGCATAGGAAGCATGTTAGACTTAAATGTGTTTTGAATTTGCCTCTTGATGCTCTCTTTTGCTTCAACTACTATTTCTTGCGAGTGCATCATTAAAACTGCTGAGCCCATCTTAATGGCTATAAAGAAAGAACTTCTTGGGAGATAACCCATGTGTTTATTTTGCTACAGTACTTTGTTTTATATTTGTGTCTTGGAAGTTGTTTACTACTGTAGCAACCTCTCCTTATCTTAGTTTTGTGTTTTGTTGTGCCAAGTGAAGCCTCTAATCGAAGGTTGATACTAGATTTGGATTTCTGCGCAGAAACAGATTTCTATCTGTCACGAATCTGGGCTCTTTTCTCTGTAGGTAACTCAGAAAAATATGCCAATTTACGTGCGTGTTCCTCAGATATGTACGCAACTTTCATTAGTTTTGAGTTTTCTGATCTGAGCAACGGAAGTATTTATTAGAAATTCGTCTTTACGGACTGTTCTGTTTTGACAGATTCTGCCTTTTATTTCGCATTGCTTCTTTCGCTGTGTTGGGTGGATTTCTTTGTTCCATTACCTTCCAGTAGCTTTGAGCAATGTCCAGAAGTGTTAAGAATGATTGTGTCACCTCTGAACATGTGAGTTTTTGATTATGTACTAACCCCTCTAATGAAGTTTATGAGAAGTTTGGTGTGAAGGAAGTTTTCAAGGGTCAAGAGAGGAGGATGATATACTATGATCAAAAAGAGTGAAAGCTCTAAGCTTGGGGATGCCCCGGTGGTTCACCCCTGCATATATCAAGAAGACTCAAGCGTCTAAGCTTGGGGATGCCCAAGGCATCCCCTTCTTCATCGATAAATTATCAGGTTCCTTCTCTTGAAACTATATTTTTATTCGGTCACATCTTATGTGCTTTGCTTGGAGCGTCTGTATGTTTCTTATTTTTGTTTGTGTTTGAATAAATTGGATTACATCATGCTTGTGTGGGAGAGAGACACGCTCCGTTGTTGCATATGAACACATGTGTTCTTAGCTTTTAATATTCATGGCGAAGTTTCTTCTTCGTTAAATTGTTATATGTTTGGAATTGGAAAATGATACATGTAGTAATTGCTATAAATGTCTTGGATAATGTGATACTTGGCAATTGTTGTGCTCATATTTAAGCTCTTGCATCATATGCTTTGCACCCATTAATGAAGAAATACATAGAGCATGCTAAAATTTGGTTTGCATATTTGGTCTCTCTAAGGTCTAGATAATTTCTAGTATTGAGTTTGAACAACAAGGAAGACGGTGTAGAGTCTTATAATGTTTACAATATGTCTTTTATGTGAGTTTTGCTGCACCGGTTCATCCTTGTGTTTGTTTCAAATAACCTTGCTAGCCTAAACCTTGTATCAAGAGGGATTACTTCTCATGCATCCAAAATCCTTGAGCCAACCACTATGCCATTTGTGTCCACCATACCTACCTACTACATGGTATTTCTCCGCCATTCCAAAGTAAATTGCTTGAGTGCTACCTTTAAAATTCCATCATTCACCTTTGCAATATATAGCTCATGGGACAAATAGCTTAAAAACTATTGTGGTATTGAATATGTACTTATGCACTTTATCTCTTATTAAGTTGCTTGTTGCGCGATAACCATGTTCACTGGGGACGCCATCAACTACTCTTTGTTGAATTTCATGTGAGTTGATATGCATGTTCGTCTTGTCTGAAGTAAGAGAGATCTACCACCTTATGGTTAAGCATGCATATTGTTAGAGAAGAACATTGGGCCGCTAACTAAAGCCATGACCCATGGTGGAAGTTTCAGTTTTGGACATATATCCTCAATCTCATATTAGAAAATTAATAATTGTTGCCACATGCTTATGCATTAAAGAGGAGTCCATTATCTGTTGTCTATGTTGTCCCGGTATGGATGTCTAAGTTGAGAATAATCAATAGCGAGAAATCCAATGCGAGCTTTCTCCTTAGACCTTTGTACAGGCGGCATAGAGGTACCCCTTTGTGACACTTGGTTAAAACATGTGCATTGTGATGATCCGGTAGTCCAAGCTAATTAGGACAAGGTGCGGGCACTATTAGTATACTATGCATGAGGCTTGCAACTTATAAGATATAATTTACATAACTCATCTGCTTTATTACTACCGTTGACAAAATTGTTTCATGTTTTCAAAATAAAAGCTCTAGCACAAATATAGCAATCGATGCTTTTCCTCTATGGAGGACAATTCTTTTACTTTCAATGTTGAGTCAGTTCACTTATTTCTCTCCACCTCAAGAAGCAAACACTTGTGTGAACTGTGCATTGATTCCTACATACTTGCTTATTGCACTTATTATATTACTCTATGTTGACAATATCCATGAGATATACATGTTACAAGTTGAAAGCAACCGCTGAAACTTAATCTTCCTTTGTGTTGCTTCAATGCCTTTACTTTGAATTATTGCTTTATGAGTTAACTCTTATGCAAGACTTATTGATGCTTGTCTTGAAGTGCTATTCATGAAAAGTATTTGCTTTATGATTCACTTGTTTACTCATGTCATATACATTGTTTTGATCGCTGCATTCACTACATATGCTTTACAAATAGTATGATCAAGGTTATGATGGCATGTCACTCCAGAAATTATCTGTGTTATCGTTTTACCTGCTCGAGACGAGCAGAACTAAGCTTGGGGATGCTGATACGTCTCCGACGTATCGATAATTTCTTATGATCCATGCCACATTATTGATGATATCTACATGTTTTATGCACACTTTATGTCATATTCGTGCATTTTCTGGAACTAACCTATTAACAAGATGCCGAAGTGCCAGTTGTTGTTTTCTGCTGTTTTTGGTTTCAGAAATCCTAGTAACGAAATATTCTCGGAATTGGACGAAATCAACGCCCAGGTTCCTATTTTGCCCGGAAGCATCCAGAACACACGATAAGTCCCAGAGGGGGGCACTGGGCCCCCAGACCATAGGCCGGCGCGGCCCAGGCCCTGGCCGCGCCGCCCTATAGTGTGGCCACCCCTTCGACCTTCTGACGCCGCCTCTTCGCCTATTTAAGGGCCCTCGACCTAAAACCTCGACACGGAAAAGCCACGGTACGAGAAACCTTCCAGAGCCGCCGCCATCGCGAAGCCAAGATCTGGGGGACAGGAGTCTCTGTTCCGGCACGCCGCCGGAACGGGGAAGTGCCCCCGGAAGGCTTCTCCATCGACACCGCTGCCATCTCCACCGCCATCTTCATCACCGCTGCTGCTCCCATGAGGAGGAGTAGTTCTCCATCGAGGCTCGGGGCTGTACCGGTAGCTATGTGGTTCATCTCTCTCCTATGTACTTCAATACAATAATCTCATGAGCTGCCTTACATGATTGAGATTCATATGATGATGCTTGTAATCTAGATGTCGTTATGCTAGTCAAGTGAATTTTACTTATGTGATCTCCGGAGACTCATTGTCCCACGTGTGTAAAGGTGACAGTGTGTGCACCGTGTGGGTCTCTTAGGCTATATTTCACAGAATACTTATTCACTGTTATGAATGGCATAGTGAAGTGCTTATTTATATCTCTTTATGATTGCAATGTATTTTGTATCACAATTTATCTATGTGCTACTCTAGTGATGTTATTAAAGTAGTTTTATTCCTCCTGCACGGTGTAATGGTGACAGTGTGTGCATCCGTGTTAGTACTTGGTTTATGCTATGATCATGATCTCTTGTAGATTATGAAGTTAACTATTGCTATGATAGTATTGATGTGATCTATTCCTCCTACATAGTGTGAAGGTGACAGTGTGCATACTATGTTAGTACTTGGTTTAGTCGAATTGATCTTTCATGCACTCTAAGGTTATTTAAATATGAACATTGAATTGTGGAGCTTGTTAACTCCGGCATTGAGGGTTCGTGTAATCCTACGCAATGTGTTCATCATCCAACAAGAGAGTGTAGAGTATGCATTTATCTATTCTGTTATGTGATCAATGTTGAGAGTGTCCACTAGTGAAAGTGTAATCCCTAGGCCTTGTTCCTAAATATCGCTATCGCTGCTTGTTTCTTTGTTTCTTGTGTTACTACCGCTTGTTTACTGTCCTGGGCAAAGCACTTTTCTGGTGCCGTTGCCACTGCTCATATATATTCATACCACCTGTATTTCACTATCTCTTCGCCGAACTAGTGCACCTATTAGGTGTGTTGGGGACACAAGAGACTTCTTGCTTTGTGGTTGCAGGGTTGCATGAGAGGGATATCTTTGACCTCTTCCTCCCTGAGTTCGATAAACCTTGGGTGATCCACTTAAGGGAAAACTTGCTGCTGTTCTACAAACCTCTGCTCTTGGAGGCCCAACACTGTCTACAGGAAAAGGAGGGGGCGTAGACATCACTTTCCTCCATGGATTCCTAGATGAGGATGTCTACATGTTGCAGCCACCGGGTTATGTCGACTCCCGCTATCCGCATCATGTCTGCAAGTTGGAGAAGTCCGTGTATGGCTTAAAACAAGCACCCAGAGCCTGGTTCGCTCGACTCAGTAGCAAGCTTCAGTCTCTTGGCTTCGTTGCATCTAAAGCTGACGTCTCTCTGTTCATCCTCAAGGACAAGGCTGTCACAATTTATATGCTAGTCTACGTTGACGACATAATTATTGTCAGTTCAACCATTCAGGCTGCTGATCGGCTGCTACAGCAATTGAGGTGTGATTTTCCAGTAAAAGATCTTGGTCAGCTAGGCTATTTTCTTGGTATAGAAGTCAAGCAGATGAAAGATGGAATTCTCCTCTGTCAGCAGAAGTATGTTCAAGACTTACTGAAGCGAATAAATATGCATCAAGCGAAGGCTGTCTGTACTCCTATGGCAACCACTGAAAAACTGTCTCGGCATGATGGAGATCCTTTGAATGCTGCGGAAATTACTCAGTACCGTAGTGTAGTTGGAGCACTACAGTACCTCACCCTAACAAGGCCGGACATTGCTTATAGTGTCAATAAAGTTTGCCAATTTCTTCAGGCACCAACAGAGACACATTGGACAGCGGTAAAACGAGTTTTGAGATATCTGAAACACACTTCTTCGCTTGGGCTGGTTATTCAGAAGTCTCCCTCTCTTCTTCTCAGTGGCTTTGCTGATGCAGATTGGGCCGGGTGCCCTGACGATCGGCGCTCAACTGGTGGACATGCAGTCTTTCTGGGTGGCAATCTTGTTGCGTGGAACTCCAGGAAGCAACCCACCGTCTCATGATCGAGTACCGAAGCGGAGTACAAGTCGGTAGCCAATGCCACTGCTGAGATCATGTGGATACAAGGGCTGCTGCAAGAATTAGGCATATTCCTCAGTCGAGCGCCATGTCTTTGGTGTGACAACCTGGGTGCGACATACCTCTCGGTAAATCCAGTGTTTCATGCTCGAACAAAGCACATAGAGATTGATTACCACTTTGTTCGTGAGCGCGTCGCACAGAAGGCTCTTGATATACGATTCATCTCTACAAATGATCAGCTTGCCGATATACTTACCAAACCTCTCTCAACACAGTTGTTCGTCAGATTCAGACACAACTTGAACATGGCACTACCACGTCCAGGTTGAGGGGGGCTGTTAAGCAGATAGAGTTGTTAGTATCCTAACTACTTGTGTATACGGATAGGCAGCTAGCTGTAGTTGTTATCATACGCAGCTTATTTGTAACAACCTTTTGTATCTATCATGTACATGCTTGTACCCTACGGCAAGCTAGGCCTTGAGCCTATATAAAGAGATGATCGGTGAACCATTTGGTCACCGCAGCCTAAACCTCTTCTCTCTAAACCTAGATTAGTTTACAAGGGTAAACAAAAAATAAACGAAGGGAGTATATATAGCAGTAAATTGTTCCATAAAACTTCCGTGCCATGCCCGGTCTGCTCGTTGTCGCCGAACGCCGCAGATGGACGTGCGCGCGCGCGTGCATGATGGTGGATAGTGGGACATAGGCGGCGTGGGATATCACCACAACAGTTACGCATCGCTAGCTGCGAAAATATGAGCTGATGCTGCTGTCTCCGGCGGGTCGGGAGGAGTGCTCGCAGGCCGGCCACCGCTGGCAATGGCGAGTGTAGGGTAACCTAGGTTTGTTTTGCTGGACGACACATGAATAATTCGTACCAACTGACCCGGCTCTACTCAGTCTGATGCTCTCTCTCTCCTCTCAGTTGCATGCGTGATTGCGTGGAAGCCGACAAATTCCATTATAATCACCGGAGACTATACATGTTTTCGTCTCACAAATGAACAACGTTTCCACTTTCACCGGTTCCGTTTCACTGTGTTGGCGTGTTGCGATCATCTGACGATGAGCTGTCTTAGCAACGGCCAAGAGGTGAAAACACATGACAGGATACGGGCCAGATATTGCCCGGTAGCTAGGGACAATGCAATGACTCCACAGCAGGCTAAGCTGGCGCCACATGGAAAACATGCTCAAAACCACAGCGGGCTGCCCTAGTATAGCTTGCACTAGAGAATCTCCACTGGCGGTATCTAAATAGATATGCCAGTAGATGCGTCCGCGCGAGTGTACAAGTGATGTCGGCACGTTCTACCGAACTGTAGGGATGGATGTTCCACACCGACGTCCTTCAATTTTTTTCTTTTACACCATCTATACAATATTTTCGAACAACAGTTCAAACAGTTTTTAAACACATAGAATTATTAATATAATAATTTAACATAGTTTAACGCAAATACAAATAGAATTATTCATACAGTAATTTAAATTTTAAATCATGTGTTAGCGGCTCCTCTCCTCGCCCACAAATTCGCAGCCAGATTCCCCTAAAGTTGAGCATGAACACGTACATCTCGGATTTCTTGATGCATGTGAAGGAAAGCTGTGAACTTTTGGGATAAAGGCTCAACTTCAGCAAGATGCTCTTGATAATCAAATGGTTGATCATCATTCAAAGTGTGTCATGCTCGCTCTTAATGATCATGTTGTGCATGATCACACAAGCGTTCATCACCTCCCACAAGGTGGAACAAATGCTTGTGGATCAGAATGATTTACAATGCTTGTGGATCAGGATGATTTACATCACCGTCCCTTGGTATTTATTGGGCTTGTGTGATAATGCAGTAACTTTGGCAAAATAAATACCAAGTTGCAAATTTCTAACACCGTCATAGTGCCAAAAGATAACTATTTTATCTTTTTTTTACAATTCATAACTTGCCATTTTCATTCTAGAAAAGAAGATGGCCAATTAATTAGTGGGTAACCGGCAAAAGGCCAATACGAGTGCATCAATATCTAGATAGGAACGTGACCATATCGGGCAAAATCACCAACCAACCTAGCCAAATACCAATAGTCGATCACACACGCCAACGGGCAACGGGACACTACTCAGATTTGGGTGACGAGCTTCGCAGGAAAACTGTGTTAAGCTAACGTCAACCGAATCCTCTACCAAAGATCACCGATTGCTGGTCACCGCTGCCGGACACACTCCACCGCAGCTCCAATCATAAAGCTAATGTCAACTACTGTACAGTATGTCCTAGCAAACAAAATATAGAAAAAACAAAGTAAAAGAAAGTCAACCAAGCCGCCTGACACTGTTCACGTACGTAAAGGTGAGCGCTAGCTTTGGTTGCTTGTTCCAAAGGATCAATCCACTAGGGGACTACGACCTCAAGAAAAAAAAAACGGTCGTATGAGAGTGACCAAGACAAAAACACCGTGCAAATGCAAAGCACGCAATAAACAGCCCAAGGAGAAGAAGGATCGACCGGCACAAATCGGCTTGTCACATCGTTGGCATTTCCCGAATCGATCCATCGATCTTCAACACGGCAACGGAGTAGGTACGTAACGATCAACAATTACTTGTTACACTGCACTTTAGGGTTTTAGCACATGGGACTTCCGGTTAGAAACGCTAAAACAAGCTCATGCCGTAAAAATCGTCAAATTTTTTTTGAGCGCAAAAATCATCAATTTAGCAGGCGTGGAACGGTTCACGTGCACCAGCAGACGCGCTAAAATACATCGTGCGGAGAAAATTTTACCGTGCAAATTTACAGTGCCGGCTTTAGTGAGCGTGATAAAAAGCGGCAGCGCAAAACTTAGTGCGTCCGTAAACTTCAACACTGTTGCACACGCTAAAGCTGGAAAACACGTGCTACGAAACGCTTTTACAGCGCCAATTTTTAGCGTCTCTATTGGAGATGCTTTAACTTATTTTCAGTTGACTGGGAACTAAATCAAATGATGAAATGATGTCATCAAGTTTTAGTTGCAGCCTATGTTACAACTAATAAATAGTACGAATCATGAAGCAAATCTAGAAAAAAAAATAAGTGCATCCCCATTTGCAAGGTGAAAAGAAATTTTAGTTGCAACCTCACTTGTGACCGAAAAAACTCAGCTGCAATTCAATTTACAACATATATATGTAAATCACGATGCAGCCAAACGGTGTAGGATTTGATTGAGCACAAACTTAACTACAAACTAAGTAAAATCGATAAAATAACCAAACATGTACGTATGTCTTGGTCCTATCCGAGTCGATCATGTGGATAGTTTGCTCGCTAATGCCCCAGGTGCTTGGTGTTATAGTGTGATCCGAATCAAACAATAGTCTTAAGTTTCATGACTACTTTGTTACTCCTACATGATAACCACACTGTTGATGTATGAATACTGTCGCATGTGTATACTATTGAATCATGCAACTAAGGCCATGTACTACGTCGCGCTGGTTCAAAGAGATATCTATCAGAAGTTGGAACCGCTATATGCATGTTGCTATGTATAGAATCGGCTGTGGGACCCCCTCTGCTCACATATCTGCATGCATGCAGTCTTCTCTCACACAGTTTTGCTACCGGGTTCTACTTTTGCAGGAAAGAAGCGAACCAAATTATTGATCCGCTTTTTTGTGTCAGACTTATGATTTGATTTCCTGCTATGTATTGAATCGGTTCAAATGAAGGAGAGAGATGATTAGGAACCGCTTTTGGCACACGTAGTGCATGGTCTACCACTACTTAAACCTCTAAACCTTTACTGGTCTCGTTAATTTGGGTACCTATACCATTAAGATCGAGATAAAAAAAATTAAGACATGAAATGGATCTCTACTTAGACATTGCACAATATCCCATAAAAGTTAGATGCATATATTGTTACGAGGATTAGGCCTCATCCTATAGCCCAAGTGAACTTATAATTGAATAAATAATATTAAACATTGTATAATAAATGGCAAAGAGATAAATGATGAGGCATACAATGCCGTCAATCAAAAATTGTATATAGATTACAATTAGATGGAGAGGGGATGAAGATGGTGAAGATGTTGATGAGGTGTTGAAGTCGATGGCGGCAGCTTTGAGGCTTCGGTGGAGATGAGATGTGATCTGGTGGTCGGTGGGTTTTTTCTCGGTGTGTTCGTCAAATGCCTCGGGTCCCTTCACGTTTGGGTTTGATGAAGCGGAGCCACCGATAGATGGCATGGTCATCCGGTACGGGCAGGGATGATTGTACCATGGGTCGTTAAGTATTTTTTTATCGTCTCGCGACCCTGGTTGACTTGGCCATGATTCTAGGCCCCGATTCTTCATTGATTTCCCTTGATTTACACTTATTTGTTTCGGTTTTTGCAAAAAAAAAAACAATTAAAGCAGAGGATTTGCACACCTAACTGTGAATTACGCTGCATAATTTTACGAAATATATCGGTTTGGATGGAGATAACGTGGTCATTTTCACGAACCATCAATAACTAAGCAAAGATCATAACCAATAGCACCGGTGAACCACAAAATGTACTACACAATATGAAGAACCACAATTGTAGTGCACAAAATGTGAATCTACCTAATATCAAATAAGACATGGCAAATGGCAAGTCAAGAAATCATGATGATTCGCTACATTTGGGGGACAGTACAAACCCTAGAGCACCGATGAACAAGCACAGATCATGTCAAACCCTACACTGATCAATAGGCAGATCTGCCAAACCCTATCAAGATCTAACCCTAACCGACCAAGGTGGAGATGTGGTTGCTTACAGTCATCATCGGAGGTGAAGGAGATCTCGGCGAAGAAGAAGATGCCGCCGATTTGCAGTCGATCGGAGATATGTGCGCCGGCTTAACTACTCGGGGACCGGAGGTGGGGCTCGAAGTGGGAGGGGAAGTGGGGAGGATTCGAATCGAGCAGTGAGAGCGGTGGGTTGAAATAGAGGAGGGTGCTCGGGCGGAGTTGAAGGAATCCTTCCCACTCCATTTTCGGTTTTCGTCATTGCGCGTTCGAGTTCGTGTCATCTCCCTCTTTATCCTCGCTCATGAAGAAGAATATTTCTTTTCTGCATTAACAGTGCGTGAGATAAGGATGGCTCGCTAAAAATGACCAAATCAGTTATCTCTGTTTCTATTCGAGTACAATACGGGAACTTTTCGAGCAACCAAATGGATACGTCCTACCATGCAAACCGTTAATAAATCAATGGACCGGCTGGTTTAGACCGGGCAACGAGGTGGCAGGTGTACAAGCCCGGAGGCGAGAATATTTGCGTAGCTCGGTGGAGCTGGCAGCTGTACCATCCATGCGTGTCCATCGTGTGTCGGGACGATTGGTACGTCCCCTGTTCTGCGAGAGTTGAGTTGAGGGTTTTCATTGACCGCGGGTCGGGTTACAGTGCATGCATGCATGCATCAGCCCAGTCGATTTCTGAGAATGTACGTACGAGCTGCGATACAGAACCTGCATTAATTAACTTGTCGTCGATGCATTGTAGTAGGAGAGAAACTTAAGCAAGGCCACATACATGATACATGAACCACACTCGAGGCCGATTCTTCGTAGCTGGCGACTGCGTAAGTACATACGTACGTGGCACCGCCGATTTTTGGCGTAGACGACGTACGTCCACGTCCCTCTCTCTGTGGCTCTGTGGATCCATCAGCAGCAGCCTGCCGTATCGTCACTGTCCTGATTTGCGAGCAAGCTGGCATGGTCGGAGGAGGAGCAAAGCCACACCACCACAAGTCCACAAGTACCGACGTACGTATCAATATCATGCACGCGAGAGTGTTGCATGCCTCGGTACTAGCGAGCCGGCAACCACGCGGACAGCCGGGGAGAAGATGCCCTCTCCATCTCGATTTCTCGGCGTCATCGATCTCCAGCCTGGAAGTCTGTATGTGCTATGTACATCGATGGCGACGGTGCGTGTACATGCACTGGCCGTCAGGAGATGACCTGCAGAACCAGGCCAAGGGAGAGGAAAAGATTCTTCCTTGCTTGCCGGCTTTGTCAAGCACGCAGACACATGTGGGACTGCGTACGTGTATGATGGATAGAGTTGCTGGACCAAAAACCAGTGTCAGATATTGATGTGGGTAGAGTTTATTTTCATACCTATAGGTACTGTATGGGTATAATTTTTTACTTATTGGCTACGCGAATATGGGTATTTTTGAAAGAAAAAAATGGAGGAAGGACTCCTGGCATTTGCATCGAAAAATGTGTATACTGCCTCCTTTATTGATTTACTGAACAAAAGTCGGATAAAGATCATGCAACAAAAGACCCGAAAGCACCACACAGTACATACACACCCGTTAACAAGTGAAGATCGTATCAACATGGACTTATTTCCTGGAAAACAATGAAAAACTCCCAAAAACAAGGGACTGGGACACATCGCATGTTCCAAGACACCCACAAAGCGAATGGGAGAGCTCATCCGGTCTAGTAGACTATTTGCGAGCTCCTCATCCACATGCTACAGAAGCCGTCACCACCATCAACCCCCGGTTCATCTTCATGGAAGAGATCCGCATGGTCCTTGCCAGACCTGCCACCATGACGACAAACAACGCCACCACCATGCGCACGTCCATCATCACTCGTCAACTGCCGAGGCCCCGCTGCACCTCAGGTCCCTTTTAGCTAGCACCTACTCCAAAAACGATGCACCTAGGAGGTTGAACGGCCCACACGTTGCCAGCGTCCAATTCAAGAGACCTAGATCTGGGGTTTCCCCTAGAGCAGCTCGGGACAAAAGACGGGAGCTGCAACAACAATGCCTTCGAAAAGGTAACGACGAAAATACGCCGCTATCGGCCGCCATGACCAAAGTCGGCACGACTTTCACAGGTAGTTGTGCGTCCCAGAACCCGCTGCCGGCTAGATCGCCATCAACCGCAAGGTCTGTGCCGCCACCATCTCTGACTCGCAACCAGGGAGGGCTACGATTCTCCTGCATCTAGGCCGTCGACACCGGAGAAATCTCTGGTAGAGTCACTGTTGACTGCCAAAACCCACCGGCGGGCAGCGGCTTGTCAACACTGTAGAGCCGGGAAGAGCCTAGAGCTGCGGCTGGCTGAGACCCCTCCGAGCGACGGCCCGCAATGCTCTTCTGGTCACACGCGGCGATGCGAAGTGCAAGGGCGTGCCACCTGACCTATACCTGGTCAGGAAGGTGATGGGGATGCCTCGCTTAGTTTCCTGCATGGCATACACGTAAACATTAAATACGAGCCTCGATCGGCTCTCAGGTTATCCTGTGAATCGGCTCAAAGAGCCGATCCACCCATGATTCGTACGGGGTGCACGAATATATGGTGATCCTGCTTGATCAAGATAAAGCTAATGAGATCTACGACGATTTAGGGTTTTCACCGCATAATCGGATCATCCTACTCCAGGTTGGGCCTCGCGGCCACGCACGGTGATCGTAAGCCGATCCTAAACAAGGCCTAAAAACCAACATGAAGTTGATCCTCGGAACATCCTGTTTAGGACTTGCAAACGCCACCCTACGTGCCGCTGGATCCTCCCCCCCTTTGTAAGGCCTAACTATTGCAGATATTAAACTAATCCTTGCAGAACAAGGAGCAATCGTAACGGATCAGATCTACTAAATAATGATCAAGCGGGGTGCCGCCCCCACACCTGAGACAGATGTGAGGGCGGCTAGACATGCAAGGGTTGCACTACGTAAACATGTTATACGAAGAGCTATGCTAACCCTAACACATCTATGATAACTACGTTGCTCGCCATCAAAGACGCTTCGATGCGAGCAACGCATGAACAACGTGGAGCTTGTGCTGCCTAGATCGCAAGATGCGATCTAGGCAGCATGTCGCTTACCTGGTAGAAACCCTCGAGACGAAGGAGTTGGCGATGCGCCGAGATTGGTTTGTTTTGGGTTGAACGTGAGTTGTTGTTTATTCCAGAAACCCTAGATACATATTTATAGTCCAGGGAACTTTCTAACGTGGGAATATCCCCACCGTGTACGAGACAAACTCTAACTTTCAATCTACGATACAATCTACTATAATTAAAGATACACGGGCAAACTAGCCCAAATTCTCCGTGCAAGGCCGCTTCAGAGATCTTCCACGTGTAATCTTCCAAGCCCATCTCTCTAACGGCCCACCTTCGGATTTGACCAAAATCTGGTGATAACACATGCCCCCCTGGTTTTGGAAATATCATTTCCAAAATCATTATGCTTTCCTTTGTCGGGTCATGTCGTGGCGAGCAAAGGCTGTTGCGATATCCGTTATCATTATGCCCTGTCTTCTCGGCTTCTCTGCCAAAATTCGATAGCTCAGCGTCATCTCCTTGGAAAGCGTAATGACATTAAATTTCCACCAGGCTCCTCATTATTTAACTGTGCCGATCGATTAGCTTCCTTCACCCCTTCCTCTGTTCCAGCCATCGGCACCAAAAAACCCTCTTCTCCCTCAGCCATGTCTTCCTCTTCCTCCTCCTTCTCAAACCTCTTCCCCCAATTCTCGCCGAAGAAGAAGAACGAGGATAGCCTTCACTCCAAGGTGAAACCCCTCTCCCCCGACAATGGGAAGAAAGAAGGAGAAGTAGCGAAGGCCAAGGCCTTCCCCTCCGCCAAGCTCCCGCCGAAGAAGCGCTCCCGCATGTGGGCGGATAGCGAGGATGAAGACGACGATGAAGAAGGAGAAGAAGAGGAGGAAGATGAATCTTCCTCTTCCGCCGGGTACCCGCCAACCAAGCGCTTCCGCTCCTGGGCGGACAGCGAGGACGAGGATGATGACGAGGAGGAAGAAGCTCCGGCCACGGGCTGGGGTAGCAGCGACGAGGAGCTCCCCGGGAGCAGCGCCGACGACATCGACGGCGGTGACGACGAGGACAGCGATGACTAGTAGAATAGGACTAGTAGTAGCGATTGCACTAGGCACTAGATCCCTCTTTTGAGAGCCATCGGCTCTTTCTTGTAAAGCCGCTCCTCTGAATTAATGAAAGCTGTTCTTTTGATTCATCCTTCAATTACTCCAATTTCATTCCTCCCGCCTGTCATGCCAAGACCGATAGCAACGTATCGGATTTCTTTTCTTTTGGACGCCTATGAAGCCGGATTCTCATGTCGACTAGCTCGTAGGCCAAGAACTTCTCCATTTCAGGCTGCGATTTGGTATCTGACCACAATTTTTCGCAATCCCTTAGCCGATAACTACTCATCGGCTATTTTGAGAATCTAGTCCCTTTCCTCCTCTCGCAGCGACAGGACGGTCCAAACTTGTAACAAACAAAAACTGACGGCCTCCTATCCCGATTCAGAGGAGATCACAATGCGAGGCCGCCGATGCGACTCCGATCGGCTTTCCAAAACAAAGCGACCACCAGCCAGCTGCCCCCGAGTCTCGATCGAGGCGAGAACGGTAATGGATCAGCCGAATGTGCCGCCTATGCGAGTTAGCCGATTTCACCAAATCGGCTCCCCAAAGCAGAGAACCTTCAGTGGTGAGCTGCCCCCGAGCTTCTCCGGTCTACTTCGCGCCTTGGTCGATCGGCTCCTCCCCCCGCACCGACCGTCGATGTCGATGTGAACTTTGAGCATATAACCACCGGTCCGGCTTCGCTTCTTAGTTACGAAGTCGATGCCCTTGCATCGGCTGAAATTTTTTTATTTGGCCGATTTTTCTTAATCGGCCCCCAATGTTTCACCGCAACGCATGTTTGCACATGTTTATCTCGCACATGTTCATCCGACTACATGCCCCCGAGCCGAATACTGCCAAATGACTGCAGATATCGGCTTTTATGGTTAGTCGGGCACCGCACTTGCACGTCGGCTTCGCAAAGATTCATGCTGACTCTCATCTACCGTCGTGGCCGCTGCCCAGTGGATCATTGCTGAATACAAGCAGAATATGTGCAGAGGATAATTTTGGCCGATTGCTGGAATCGGCCTCCGCATTGCTCGTTCGATGAAGGTTTTGTAATGCCCCTCAATAAGATTTTGGGGCCGATCACAAGGATCATCCTCGCCCGGTTGCTCATTGGGTTAATCTTGCTACTCGGTCGGGCTGGATAAAACCAACCCAACCTCGACTTGATGCGCTCGCTGTCGTCCACCTTGAGTGCATCGTATAATCGTGGAGCACTAAGCTCCGTCGGCAAGACGAGCACCATGTTTGTGCCAGCCGATGTTTCATCATCGGCTTTCTTTTGTTTGGGACGCCACTCCATTCTCCGTGGACGACCCTCTTCATCCAGGGCTCGCTGAACCTTTGCGGCGGATCAGGCCGTGCCTTCCTTAGCGTATGCGGTATAACCTTTCAGCTTCCTGCAGGCCGCGCAACCGCTGAACCCTGCGTTTTTGTGAACGGCTGAGTCCGTCAGGGCACCACCTTGGACGGTGGTACCTGTTTTCTTCTTCTGGTCCCTCGTCTTCGGAATCCTCAAGATATGCCCACCGAGGGGACTCAGCACGTTTGCTTTGTGGCGGGAGAGGCCCTAAGCGCTCGAACACAGACACATTGGCTGCCTCCTTCTTCTTCTTGTTGCATTCTGGGCAATTGCCGATTGTGGGCAATCGGCTCATTCCTGAATCCCAGCGATGTACGAAGAAAGGGCGGTCCCGAGTGTCAGCGTTGTCATCTTGCTCCCTTGACGTGTCCGTGGCACGGCGCTCGTGCTCCTCCTCATCGCGATCCTGCCGACGATGTCTTCGGCTTCTCTAGCCGCACGATCTCCTTCATCATCATAGTTGGACCGTCGGCGTTGGTCGTCGACTCACATATTTGTTGAGGAGGTGATCGGGAGAGAGGTCGTTGATATCTTATATTCTTCACCTCTCCCTCTGTGACGTAGCGCTTGCCATCATGATGGAGCCGATCGCGTGGAGCGGCTTCCTCTGTGTCCTTGCTATGAGAGCAGCTGCCCTCATCTCCATCTTTGCCAGAGTGGTTCCCAGGTCCTACCATGTTGATGCTGAACGAGGGACCTGGGCGGCAACCCTCGAGTAGGTGACTTCCACCATGTTAACGGCGGGGAAGGGTTGGGTGTCGACCTTCATGGCGTCTTGGTTGAAAATTAGGCGCCCCTTCTCTATCGCCGCTTGGATGTGCCGACGCCACACCTGCGGTCGTTGGTGGCATGGGAGAGCGAGTTGTGGAATTTGCAGTATGGCTTTCCGTTCAGATCTTGCGCCGTGGGGAACTTGAGACCTTCAGGAATCGTCAACTGTTTCTCCTTGAGCAGGAGGTCGAAGATTTGTTCAGTCTTGGTCACGTCAAAATCAAATCCCCTCGGCGGCCCGGTGGCTTTACCCATTTGCGGGATACGGGGTTCCTCCCGAGTCCACTCAGCCATCGCTACTTCTTGGTCTCCCACAGAACTTCGTCTTCCTCTCGCATCGACCAGACTACTGCACGCTTGAACTTGTCTTGGTACAGGTCCGGGTGGCGCTGTTCATATGCTGATATTTTACGAACCATGTGCGCCCGACGAGGATAATCTGCTTGGGAGGCCATGTCCTTGAGCTGTGTTGCAAGGCCAGCTACGCCAACTCGGCGCTTCCTTTTCGGTTATACGAACCGAATAACATCGGTTCCTAAGATTCTGAAGCGCTGGATGTACTCTATCACCGTTTCTCCGCGCTTCGACGTAGTTGTGCTAGATCGGCAATGCTAGACTCGGAAGCTTCGAATGGTATTGCATATGGAACTGTTCTTCCAATTGCTTCCAAGACCGGATGGAGTTTGTCGGCAAAGAGGTGTACCATCCAAAAGCCGATCCCGTGAGGGACTGTGAAAAGAACCTCACGCATAGCTGATCCGACATCAAGCCGGTCCTAGTTGCGCCAAATATCGGCCGACGTGCTCGATGGAGCTGGAGCCATCGATCCACCGAATTTGGAGAAGTCGGGGAGCCGATATTTAGGTGGCAGCGGGATCATCTCGTACTCGTCGGGGTACGGCCTGGAATAGCCGATTGCCCTTCTCTTCGGCACCATGCCGAATCGGTCTCTCGATGGTATCGATCTGATCCATTGTCTTTGTTGCGGGAGTTGCACTCGAAGATTCGCCGGGGTGGCGTACTTAGCCAGCCATGTTTGCTTTTCCAGCTCTGAGCCAACCGCAGGAGCTGGGCTCGGGAGTTTCGTCGGGGTGGCGTATTTAGTTAGCCACGTCGCTTCTCAAGCTCGTTGCCGACGTTCCTCCCGTTTGCGCCGGAGTCCCCGACGTTGTGGCCTGGTTTGAGAGTGGCCGATTGCCACAATCGGCACATACGTACACGCGTATCCTTGAGGGATCTCCTTAGGCGCATCGGCCAAGAACTGGTAGTCACTAGGGTCACCACCGATCTTGTAGACGACGAATGCCGGTGTAGCCGGCACTTCACCGGTGCTGCCAACGCATATGGCAGCGGTGGACGGGCTGAGTGGCAACTCTCCCCGATGCGTCCCGAGAGCTGGTCCCGACGGCGAGTACCGGTGGCTCATGATCTCCTGGATCACGCGCAGAGTGAGACGCTCCAACACGTTGACCAAGTTTTCGTAGTGGCGGTGTAGCGAGTGAGCCACCAAGTAGTTGATCTCCCGCCGCAGGGGCCACAGTGCGTTCCTCCGATGGGGCAGAGATCTATCCCATCGAGTGCACCTTGCGGTGAGAATCCCTTCCATCCGATGCCATGGGAACGGGTTCTACGAAAGAGCCGATGAGGTCGGCTTCGAGGGTGACCTTGATCTCGTCATATCTCTTCTTGAGCTCGTCGAGCAGCTCCTCGTAGGTGATCGGCGTGCCGTCCGCCATCTCGGATGTAGATGGCGATGTGGTTGATGTAGATGATGGTCCCACCGGGCGTGCGAGAATGTGTTGACGCCAAAACCCACCGGCGGGCAGCGGCTTGTCAACACCGTAGAGCCGGAAGAGCCTAGAGCTGCGGCTGGCCGAGACCCCTCCGAGCGACGGCCCGCAATGCTCTTACGGTCACATGCGGCGATGCGAAGTGCAAGGGCGTGCCACCTGACCTATACCTGGTCGGGAAGGTGATGGGGATGCCTCGCTTAGTTTCTGCATGGCATACACGTAAACATTAAATACGAGCCTCGATCGGCTCTCGGGTTATCCTGTGAATCGGCTCAAAGAGCCGATCCACCCATGATTAAATGCAGGGTGCACGAATATATGGTGATCCTGCTTGATCAAGATAAAGCTAATGAGATCTCTGACGATTTAGGGTTTTCACCGCATAATCGGATCATCCTACTCCAGGTTGGGCCTCGCGGCCACGCACGGTGATCGTAAGCCGATCCTAAACAAGGCCTAAAAACCAACATGAAGTTGATCCTCGGAACATCCTGTTTAGGACTTGCAAACGCCACCCTACGTGCCGCTGGATCCTCCCCCCCTTTGTAAGGCCTAACTATTGCAGATATTAAACTAATCCTTGCAGAACAAGGAGCAATCGTAACGGATCAGATCTACTAAATAATGATCAAGCGGGGTGCCGCCCCCACACCTGAGACAGATGTGAGGGCGGCTAGATATGCAAGGGTTGCACTACGTAAACATGTTATACGAAGAGCTATGCTAACCCTAACACATCTATGATAACTACGTTGCTCGCCATCAAAGACGCTTCAGTACGAGCAACGTATGAACAACGTGGAGCTTGTGCTGCCTAGATCGCAAGATGCGATCTAGGCAGCATGTCGCTTACCTGGTAGAAACCCTCGAGACGAAGGAGTTGGCGATGCGCCGAGATTGGTTTGTTTTGGGTTGAACGTGAGTTGTTGTTTATTCCAGAAACCCTAGATACATATTTATAGTCCAGGGGACTTTCTAACGTGGGAATATCCCCACCGTGTACGAGACAAACTCTAACTTTCAATCTACGATACAATCTACTATAATTAAAGATACACGGGCAAACTAGCCCAAATTCTCCGTGCAAGGCCGCTTCAGAGATCTTCCACGTGTAATCTTCCAAGCCCATCTCTCTAACGGCCCACCTTCGGATTTGACCAAAATCTGGTGATAACAGTCACGCCTCCTACGTTGAACCTAGGCTTCAAATCTAGTGATCAAATGGACCTAGCGCCACCACATGGAGCCGCCTCCTACGTTGAACCTAGGCTTCAAATCTAGTGATCGAATGGCCCTAGCGCCACCACATGGAGCCGCCTCCTACGTTGAACCCGAGCTTGGAATCTTGTGATCCACCGCCCCTAGTGCCACCACATGGAGCCACCTCCTGGCCAAACATCCCCGGTTGACGAGATGTTGCCACTGCTGAGACCGGAGTCACTGCTCTGAGGTCCATGTGACGCAAATCAGTCTGCGCCCATTGACCATTATTGAGACAACTGTCCCCTACAAAGCCACCGTAGCGACGGCATGCCGCCGAGACAAGCATCGACATGAGACATGATGAGGTCGTGCCACCAATCCAATCCACTGCCAAGCGCAGCCCCTCCGAGCCGCGCCCCTTGACTGGCGATGCATGCGGTGTACCCCTGTGGCCGTCTCTCAGTGAGGGGAGAGGGGAGAGAGGAGCGGGTGATGGCTGTCAGGGCTAGGGTTTCTCCCCGAGTTGCCCTAGGAGAAGACAACACGAGGTGTGGATATGGTATTGCTCTAATTTGCCCATATCCTACCCATTATCATCCCTTGTTGGCGTATTGTATCATAGTAGACAAAGCATAGAAAAAAAAAACAAAGTGAAAGAAAGTCAACTGAGCCGCATGACACTGTTCGCGTACGCAAAAGTGAACTCTAGCTTTGGTTGATTCTTCCACATAATCAACCCAATAGGGTGACTATGACCTCAAGAGGAAAAAAAAAAAACTGTACAGTGACTAGGGAAGACCAACTGCTGAGAGTGACCAAGAGACAAAAACCCCTCGCGATACAGGCACCATGCAAATTGCAAAGCACTCAATAAACAGGTCAAGGAAAAGAAGGGTCGATCGAGCGGCACAAATCGGCTTGTCACATCAAGCCCATATCCGCTCGAATCTATCGATCTTGAACACGGCAACGGAGTAGCTAGTTACGTTACGATCGACTTAACTACTGTACTTGTTACCATGCACTTTACTTACGGCGATTAACTTACTTGATGCCTACGTGCGCGCAGAGCGTACGACGGCAACCGCACGCAGCATGCGCGGCGCTTTTTCAAGGGCACACGAGGGAAATTGAAATCACCAATATCGATCCGGATTGAATCGGAGATCGACGACGACGGTTGACAGACGACAGGGATGTGTCGCTCACTCGCTAGGTACTAGTAGTACAGTAGTTGCTATAGTTAACTAAACCTGTCCAACATGGCTAGTTTATAACTCGGTCTAGTGGCAACTTGAAGGTGAATAATTATCGTCACATCATGCTTACATGGGACCAAATTTTGAAGGTCTTCTCAAGAAAAATTCGAAGGCGAAAACACATCATAAGTTGAATTCATTTTTTTATGAGTTAAGATATTTGGATTTTGAATTTGCGAAGAACCTCGATGATGTTTGTTGGGGGGGGGGGGGGGGGGTATGGGAAATAGGTATACCCGCAATGGTCTTTAATACCTGCAAGTTCGGGTGGCCCATAATTGGTGGTGAGGCATATGGCCAAACCAGGCTGTCTAGTTGATAATAGACTTGAATAGAGGTCCGGCCCAAACGAAGCAAGGCATGACTCTCTTGTAACGCTAGGTCTCTGTCTCCCGTTCGTCTTGGACTCTCTTGTAATGCTAGGCCTGAGGGCCTTTATAATCCGGCCTAGGGAATCCCTGAGGAGACAACACGATATCATTGTAACCGCACACTTGTTGCCCATATAGTGATTTATAGCAGGAGCGGGATCTCGCCGCCTTTGTGAGATCTGAACCTCGGTAACTTGCATTACCCTATCATGGAAGCTCCACACCTTACGCCTCTCTCTCTCCCTGTCCTAAGGTACTTCTCATGGCGTACTCGTCGACAATACCCAACGAAAATCTCATTGTTTTTGTTTTTGTTGTCTTTGTGCATGCATGCACCTAAATCATCAATCCCTAGCTAGCAATAAATCCCGTCCTTCAGCCATTATGGTTGTCCCAAATTTATACTACTCTAACACCCCTAAAAATGATAAAGAGGACTTCTATTCCACAAAGTTTCTCGATAGGTTACGGGAAATCTAGCACTTATGCTATGGAAGCATTTAATGTCGTACAACTTTCCATGAAAACCGCATTTCTTTTTGTCCCACTAGATTGATTCATGATCATGAGAGTTTTTGCCGGTTTTCATTGGTCCATTTATACATTTTTTGAATACCCTTTAGTCTATTTAACATGTAGCAACAATTTTTATAATGATATTTTTTTCATCTCAACTATGGCATGATGGGGATACAAGGAAAATAATTTATATCCGGCATCTGTATTATAAATTTGAGGTCCTAACGAATACTGCTAAGCTTAAAGGAGAAAATGCCTAAGGTCCATGAGGGCTAATCAACAAACTACACCACCTTTTGTGTTGATTAAAAAACTACATGTCGTCATGTGATGAACATAGTACTCGTACAGTACTCTCTCCTTGCCACTATATAGTGCACATTGGTTTAAAGTTAAATTGCACTAACTCTGACCTAATTTATTGAGAAAATTATGTATATCTACAATACATAATCTATACCATACTAAAATATAATTCATGATAAAGCCAGTGGTATTGACTTGATGTTCTCGATGTTGATAATTTTTTGTATAAATTTGGTCAAAATTTACTTTGTTTGACTTTGAAAAAACTTAATACCCACTATATTTCGGTATAGAGAGAGTATTTAGTTTGCTCCCTTGTTAGTAACACTAAACAAATCCACACGTGGCTTCTGATTTGATGTAAAAACTAGCTCGATCTGGATGAAACACACGAGTGCAACAGCACTACTAGCACTCACACAGTCACACTACACAAAATTGGTAAAACTGCCAAGATGGCCAGTGAATCGCTAGCTGCTGCTACCATATCAGTCTGCACTTTTGAGTAAGCCACAGCTTTCAGGGCCTAAAACGTCATGACGCGGCCTGGCGGGCACGTTGATTGCTGCCCGGCCCATGCGATGAGCTTGTTGTTTTCGGAGATGACAACTCCCTCGCCCGACTTCTAGAATCCTCCGATGGAACACCATCATTTCCCATCTTAAAAACGACATGTAGGCGCCAGTTGGAAACAGATTAACGGGAACCAGGTCGCACATCACATTTCAGATCTCACCGGCCCGTCGGCAGGAATGCCACTCATCGGTGCTGCTACAATTTTGATGCTCCTTGTCACACATTTCTGATCAAGCCATAAACCAATCGTACATACTACATCAGTCACTTTCTTTGAGGGTCCTGAATTGCTCCTCTATTTAAGGGTTAAATTCATAATATATGTCCAATGACATTATTCCTGATTTGCTGCTCAAGATGTTTCTCCCCTACGGCACCCAAAGTCCCAAACGCACTCTTCATTTATGAGTGAAACTATTCTGATTCCAAATTGCAGAGAATTACAACCTCGCCTCGTAAAATTCTTTAAATTTGCCACCGATTCACCGTCTGGACTACCACGGTGAGCACAAACCAGAGTTTAAGAAACCAAATACCTGTTTTCCAAAGTTCGATAGTACTAAAGTGAGAGCATGGATCGGTCAAGTTTCAAGACTATGGGTGTACTATTTCACCCAAAAATCGCATCATGCTACAATATTATCTACTTCCTAAAGAACATAGTGTGCCACAAGACAAGATGTCCAATTATCTTGATGGCGGTGGTAACCGGCCGTTTTTCGGTGGTCGAATGAAAACTGGTCAAGAAGTCCGTGACGGTATCTCGAATTTCAATGAATCGAGGTTGACGTGACCCTATAGTGCTGCGGAAATTTTGGGCTGCTTATACATAATAATAAATCTGCAAATGGATTTGTACTTGTTTCATGTAATCTTTTTCTATATATAACCAGAATACCTATGGCCCCCCAAAAAAAAGTGCAAGATGAGGCAGGGACCGCACAACCTGGTGCGGGGCGAGCCATCCCCAGCACATTCTGGCTCAGACCCCATGGCCAATGATGAATGCCCTCCGTAAATTTCAACTCTGATAAAATTCTGGGGTGTCACTGTTAACCATGACTCGGCCTTAATCTTAATTCTCCATCAGTTGGTTCATTCAACCGTGACAATAGTTTCAGACTAGACCAAAACTTGTATGAATGAATAAAATAATAATAAGAAGGAAAAAAAAAAAGCTCCTTTGACCTTTTTAGTGGAAGCATGTGAGGGGGGCTTTTTCCAGGCTAGATTTGATGAGTTAGCACATTTGCACTGCTTTGACCTTCTCACCATGGAAACATGCTTCACCTTTTAAAACCAATTTGAAAGATTCTCTCTCGTATCAGGAAAAATGGGCCTGAAAAATGTGACGATTGGGGTAACCTCAGGCTGATCAATTCAACAAAGACTAACTACTTACTAACAAACATCAATAAAAATTGGCACTTCTAAACAGTGTTGCTATTTCAGTGCAAACCGATAAACGTATAAAGATTATCATCCTATTCTGCCGACTAATTATTATAAAAATTGTTTGGCTTTTTTTTAATGTTTCTTGCAAGGTGAGTGAAGAAGGGAAGCTGACTCCAAGGGAACATACATATGGCCCTGCAGTCTACGCCACAGATACTGTACACACACAACAATCAGGATTGGTAGAGCCCATCTCTGACCCCTGCCTTGCTGGCCCTGGCCTCTCTTGTTGCTTCTTTTAATGGGTTTTTTGTCTCCTTGGTTTTGTGCTTGTGCTACTCACCTGGAGTTCTCTGCGTGAGAGAGAGAGAGAGCCAGAGAGGAGAGAGGCCTCTGAGTCTGAGCTGTTCCTTCAAGTAGCCGTTCCAAGATTGGGCACGGCGAAGAGCCACTGACCACCGAGAGAGAGAGAGAGAGTAGAGGAGACCTACCTACAGTGAGAGGAGGAGGATTTTTCTTTCTGTCAAGCTGCTCGCTTGCTTGATTCTCTTTTGATTCCGGAGAGCAGCCACCAGTCCAACTAATCCGTGCTGTTCGTGCGCGTGGGAGTTCGTAGATAGCTATCTGTCCAGATCTGACTCACTTGCCCGGTAGATTCCAAGAATCCGAGCACGAACTCGGCGGGGAGTTCTTGGAGACACAGAAAAAGGTGAGAGCTTTCTTCTCTCGTCTCCTTCCTCAGTCCCCATTTCAGTAAACGCGAGTGCTTCTTCTTGGCCTTGGTCCGATCAATCGGTAGCTTCGGTTGTTCTTGATCTGATTCCGTACTCTGCGCCGGCTGGATGGTTCCTGATGCGTATGAGATAATGGCCCTGATCCTTACCTGCGATCCAGGAAGAAAATCGATTTAAACTCGTATTGATTCTGTTTTGTTTCAATCGCAGGCAGGACGAATAGGACGGTGGGGATACAGAGACCCCGGGTGATGCCGCCGAGGAGCTGCGCGGAGGTGATGGTGAGATGAGGGAGGATGGCGGCGGCGATGGACTACTTCAGGTCTTGCTGGGGCGCGCGGTCTCGGGCCGGACGGCGGGGCAAGAAGGGATCGGATTCCGCCGGCCGGCAGGACGGGCTGCTGTGGTACAAGGACGCCGGCCAGGTGGCCACCGGGGAGTTCTCCATGGCGGTGGTGCAGGCCAATAACCTGCTGGAGGACCAGAGCCAGGTGGAGTCCGGCTCGCTCTCCATGGCCGACCCCGGACCGCAGGGCACCTTCGTCGGCGTCTATGATGGCCATGGCGGCCCGGAGACGTCCCGGTTCATCAACGACAACATGTTCCATCATCTCAAGAGTAAGGCCTATGTGAAAGCTATTGCTGATTATTTCCTTTTTTTAAGTCTATAGGAGGCGCTGATGATGATGCAATTATCAAGTGTCAACTTTGGGTATTGTGCTCACTTCTGCAAATAATAAAAGAAGAAATTGTTAGTTCAGTACAGATATCATGAGTTCTAAACTTCTATCAGAAAAAAAAGTTTTTTTCTTTGTTCTGACATTGTTGTGTTTCTTACTTATCTGTCTCAGTGTCTGATAAGCTATCTTCTTTCCAGGATTTGCAACTGAACACAAGTGCATGTCAGCAGACGTGATCCGGAAAGCTTTCCAAGCAACTGAGGATGGCTTCCTTTCTGTAGTCACCAAGGAATGGGCTAGGAAGCCTCAGATTGCAGCAGTAGGCTCCTGCTGCCTAGTCGGCGTAATTTGCTCCGGGAATCTCTACATCGCGAATGCCGGCGACTCGCGCGCGGTCCTCGGAAGGATCGTCAAGACAACTGGTGAGGTCGTGGCCATGCAATTGTCGGCTGAGCATAATGCGTGCTACGAGGAAGTTAGGCGGGAGCTGCAGTCATCACATCCTGATGATCCACAAATCGTGGTTCTCAAACACAACGTTTGGCGTGTGAAGGGTCTCATCCAGGTACCCAAACTTCTCTACTGTTAGAAGCACAAGATTAAGTAACTAGCCTGTCACTGGAGATTTAGACTTGTCATAACTAATTTGTTATTAGAAGTCATCACGCATGTGACATCATTTGTCGATCTCATTACAGCTCCACTTTTCCCATTGTGGAGCGTGGATAACTGCTATTGCATCTGTGTTACTTTTTAAAGTTAGGTATTGGGTAAGTCCTTGTTTTCAGAGCTAAAGTTACCTGCACTTATTATAGTTGCATCACCATGATGTAACTTTACCTATATTTAAGAAGTAAATGTGTGGTAAGATTTGGTCATATATCTTGTCCTCCAATATGACTGGGTTAGCTTAGAGTTGATGCTTTCTGTGAAAAGCAACCATACCAACAATTTACATGAGAAATTTATGAATTCTACAGCCACACGTTACTTCATTGACTTCTGTTTTTATGCCTAACTGATAAACACCATCATTTAGTGCAAAGTTTTTTTCATGCCATATTACTTCGCATGCATAATATGGTTTATGATGTTCTTGTAAATATTATCCTCTTTTGGAGTATTATATTGGTATAAATATGCAGTAGGTTACTCCTTTGCTTTTTCTTTAGAAAAATTGTACCTTATGAGTTAAGCTCTTATTCTGCAGATCTCGAGATCTATAGGAGATGTATATCTGAAAAAACCAGAGTTTAACAGAACACCTCTTCATAGCAAGTTTCGGCTCCGGGAAACATTCAAGAAGCCAATTCTTAGTTCTGAACCTGCAATTACTGTACACCAAATACAACCGAATGATCAGTTTGTTATATTTGCTTCTGACGGGCTATGGGAGCACCTCAGTAATCAGGAAGCAGTTGAGCTTGTCCAAAGTAATCCTCGTAATGTATGTTTTCTTCTCCTACACTCCAGTTCGCATCTATTGAAATTTCTTTCAAGGCTGAGTACCCTTTCATTTCGTTAGATTTATGGTCGACGTGTAGGAAATACGGAGTATATGCATATCGTTTCACGTAAGAGCATGCATGGAATATTAACTTTCATCGCATTTGAAACTATCATTACTAAGGAAAAAAACTTAAGCTGTATATATCATCCCTAGGGCTTCTGGTATGAGATGATTTACATCCATTCTTGAAAATAAAACTGCAATTCTTTTTTCTCCAGGGGATCGCTCGGAAACTGGTTAAAGCCGCGATGCAAGAAGCAGCCAAGAAGAGGGAGATGAGATACTCGGACCTCAAGAAAATCGAGCGTGGGGTGCGGCGCCATTTCCACGACGACATAACCGTTGTCGTAGTTTTCCTCGACGCGAACGCCATCAGCAGACCAGGGTGGAGCAAGAGCCCGTCGGTCTCAGTCCGTGGTGGCGGTGTGAGCGTCCCCTCGAACTCCCTCGCGCCGTTCTCGGCACCCACCATGCTAAGCAGCACCTACTGAAGAAGCAGAAGCCGTTCCGAAAAGAAAAGAAAAATGGGCATCTCCAGAGTGTGCAATGCAGATGTGGAGATGAGAACAGTTGCTAGGAGGATCTAGCCTGTTGCTCCTGTAAGACTGCTTATTAGGCTGCTCCACCCGGTAATTAGTGTACTGATAGGCAAGGTATAAGATTAGATTATTCCTTAGCAATGCAATCCTCTCTTTTTTATTCTTAACCCTTTTTCTCTTCCACCCATAAGAGAACAGGTGGCTGTAAATTTGTCCAGAACATCTTTTCGCAATAGTCCATCACATCTCTTTTCCTTTTCTTATCTGAAATGGAAGCATCATAATAACTTGCAGACCAAAACGTTGGGTGCATGAATTGACCTTGTTAGGTTGAGAACTGCTCCCAATAATTCGCAGGCATAAAGACCTGGGGGCCATGAAACAAACTCGGCCTCTCGATGATGCTGATGAGGTTCATGGTGTTTATGATAGAGATACAGTGACCAAGGTCATGGAACCGACACGATCACATGACCCGGACATCACGCGGATTCTGACCCTGGAGCTGGAGGGGAGGTTGGCACAGCGGGGCAGCACGTCTGCACGTGCAGAGCTGTGAACTTGACCTGGAATTTGCCCAGCTGGGACAGTGATCCAACAGGATTAGCTTAGCTCAGACCACACACAGGTCCCAGCACAAGGACACGGCATTCAGCTTATCACTATCATACAGATAATCATCCTACCCGCAAAAAAATACAGATAATCATGCACCTTCAGACGAATTATGAACATTTCTACGACATTTTATATCCTCATTAAGTAAATTTTACTGATTCGAAGAACTTCGGCTGCATACGAGGTTCAGTGTAGGGTATCGGTAGGAAGACATATTTTTCACCCAGGAATAATGATATGTACTTTGTCAGCGAGTGCACCTCGCTATCCTCACTCCCAGATCGAAACAAGTGCAACAGAAACCGAAAAATGAAATTAAGATGGGACTAGATACAGGTGATCATTGCAGTATGAGGGACAGGGATGTCGCTGTACCGTTCGCTATACACAGCTGCTTCGCATCTTCCGTGCAAAAGATGCCCATTCCATCCGTTTCAGTTAATTACAGGGCCAACTGACAGCTTGTTTTCTTCAAGAATTTTCCTATCTAACGAACAGCGATACAAGCAACTGCGAGAAGAGGATGAACTCAGTGACGACGACGGAGGGGGAGTGGATGCCTAGGAAGGGCACGATGTCGACCTGCAGCCAGTTCTCCACGCCCGATCCCACCGTCGCGCCCACCGCGAGACCCCCGGCGGTGATCAATGCGGCCTTGCCTGCATCAAGGAGGACCACAGAGGCATTCATGTCATTCTAAATCGAAGCAGGAAGGTTGGCACAACACAAGAGCTGCAGTAATCGAGGTGCTGGACAAGGTTTCGTCCCGCACGTAGGCAGTGTTATGACAAGCACAAAAGCAGGTTGGAGGTTTGTGGAGTTATGTCAGTCAGATCCATAGATGTTTACTCGCTAGCAACTTTTCGACAGGATATCCGGCACCGAAAGTAGTAAAGAGATGCAAGTCAACTATATACACAACTTAAGGATGGTGGATATCTAAGCAGGCTCATCTAGTGATCACATGAAAGATCTTAACCCTAAAATCGTTTTCTGATCTTCAGATCTACTCTGAAGAAACAAATCACTATCTTGTCATGTTATGTCTTCACTCGATAAGTGTTTACAGAACACAGTTCGTTTGTTGCTACAATATCTGTCAAACTAAATTTGCTTGACAGGGCATCTCTGAAGTTCACAAAAACTTTCAGCATGGTATTTATCTTTCTCGAATAACACTTATTTTCACCTTAAATACTGTAAAATAGTTCATATGCAATACAATCCAAAAGCACGCACACTACAGGACAACAATGCAATCTTGGGAAACTGCTGACCTAACCTAAAAAGTTGATGTTGCATGAGAGCACAGGTGTCTAACTATGATAACAATACCAACCACCTTTCTAGCCAGCATGACCTAGTGATATTAATTTCTCAATCATCATTACAGCCAAAATGGATTATAAGTGGCACTGGTTCAAGGGCCTTTCTTAGCATATACTCCGTAAGTAACTATTATTTGCATTACCCTATTCTTAAAAAAGAACCTTTTAATTAAATGTTTCATCCCATGCTTCTTATGTTGTTTTTACTGAAAGCAATTAAGCAAATATATAAGACAGGAACTTAGTTATTCAGAAATCTACCATGACAATACTGCTTCTACCCCCGCAAAAAAAAAGACAATACTGCTTCTAAAAGCCAGAACAAAGGCTGCAGATATAACAACACTAGAAAGACCGGAACTTTATGCACCCAGGTGAGCAGAGCTAGCTTTACTAATAAGATTAATAATGTAACTGGTAAATACTACTGGTGATATATGAATGTCCAAAACTAGCAGGAGTATGTACAGTGTTTCTATGTTTACCATGACAATACTACTCCTATAAGCCAGAGAACAACAAATGCTACAGATATAACAACACTAAAAACTTTATGCTGAATAACCTACGCACCCAGGTGAGCAGAGCTAGCTTTACTAATAAGATAAATAATGTAACTGGAAAATACTACCGGTGATATATGAATGTCCAAAACTAGCAGGAGTTTGTACAGTGTTTCTATGTTTACCATGACAACACTACTTCTATAAGCCAGAGAACAGAAAATGGTACAGATGTGACAACTCTAGATGATTTATGCTGATGTGAATAACTAATGCACCCAGGTTATCGGAACTAGATTTTCTAATAATATTAATATAACTGATAATACAACTGATGATATAGGAAGTAGTAATACTGCAAGTCCAAAACTAGTAGGAATATCTACAGTATTTCTTTGTTTTTATTCAGAAGATTTAAGTCAGTACTCTACAGAAACTAAGAGCATTTCGAACTGCGTGAAACGTAAAGCATCTGACATTATAGAACTGGCGAATATCAAAGTAGTTGACACTTTACCTAAGTTCATATTTTTCTTCGTCAGAAAGTACAATGAAGCGCCGAATCCTGTTGCTAGGATAAATCCAGGCACATCAGGGCCAGTGTACGCTGACGGTAAAGATGTAGAGGTTCCACTAGCATATGTTAAAACCGCCAATGCACCGTAAATGGACGATTGGATGCCCAGGTTGCTCGAAGATGGAGGCTCAATTGTCACAGGCACATTCTTCAACGTTGACTGCATCCATTGCGGGGCTGATCCTGCAGTTTTGATAGGTTTCACATCAGCGTAACGGATGCTGTTATCAACAACCTTGCCAGCCCTCCTCCGTGATAAGCTCTGCATTAGCAGCATGTCATAGGCAGCCTCAACCTGAAACGAAACAGGAAACAGAGTCAAACATGGCAGAAAATGTGTTAGAAGATGTAAAGACAGATGCTGCCAACAAATTAGTGTCCTCTGTTTCTCTTAGGAGTCCCACTTCTGTCTATGAAACCGTCTTGAAATGGACAGTTGAAAAGTTGGGCATGGACATGAGTAAGAGCCGCAAGCAAGAGCACTTATCAAGAGGACAACTTGCACAAGCAGACAAGAAGGATCAGAACTAGTTTACTGGGACAAGAAAGGTTACAAAGGTCCAAAATTCAGAACGAGGTTGCGTACAAAATTTGAGCAGGGGGTAGCTTGTAGAAATGAAGATGCAGAAATTTAAACTTCTTCCTTCCGTATGAACCAAGTCAGTAGTCCACAAGTTGACAGTACAAGCTATGCTATGATCGCCTCCCCCCATGGTCCATGGATATACAAAATAGTGTTACCTCTATAAGCTAACGCACTGCGCACCAAAACTAGATTGTCTTAACAGCCTTTATTCATCAAATCATCGCAGGGGAGCAATGATCCAGTATACATCCCAAATTTCCTAAATTAATGATATAACTAAGATCTTCTCTATTAAGGGAAGTACTACCTCTGTCCGGATTTAATTGACTTCTATCAATACGTTATTTGTTCATTAACCTTCTCTCCCCCGTGTCAATTAAATAGGAACGGAGGGAGTAGATTTTAACCAGATTTTGCTTCTGGGCATGAAAAGTAGTAAGATGCATCACCATTCTTGCATTACCAAATGATGATCAAGGCGGCTACCCGTCCTAAATTAGCTACCCGCCGGAACAATCAAAGCGTCCTTTAAGGATCGTCCAGAATTAGCAGTTCATTGCAATTATCAAACCACCCTTTATACTATATAAATCGCCCTCACTTGAAGAAGAAGAAAGAGCAAACGCGAAAAGGGAACAAAATGGAGTGGACGAGAAGTTTCGGGAAGGGACCTGGGCGACGGCGTCCTGGTCGCCCTTGCAGGAGGCGGCGACGGCGTTCTTGGCGCGCAGGATTTCGTCGAAGGACGCGCCCTCCGCGACCCCGAGCAGCTTCAGCGCGCCCTCCAGCGTCATCTCGAACGGCGCCGGCTGCGAGTCGTCCGCGCGCGACGCCGCCAGGCGCCGCGTCGGGGCCCTGCGGCGCGAGGAGCGGGGCACGACGCGGCAGCGCGCCAAGGAGGCGGCGGAGGCGGGGGAGCGGCGGAGGAGGGACCCGCCGCCGCTGCCGCCGCTCAGGGAGAGGGCCGTGGCCATTTTTCTTTGGCTGCCGCTGGCTTGGAGCCTGTGTGTTGCTCTGCGCGTCGGCTTCTGGTGTTTGCGGATGCCAGCGTTAAGATTTTTTTTATCTCTCGGACACGAATTTGGGCTTCATTTTATAGGATGGCGCCATTTGCTACTGGATAAGATTCTATAAACAGTTTTATTTTGATTAGAACAAATATCCGTGTGTTGCAGCGGGATAAAATCAACACCGCAAAGGTGCGCTTGGCGTCTTTAAGGTGTTTTTCTCTTGCGGCAGCCGCCGCCGATCCATCTCGACCATCTCGAACGGTGCCAAGCAGCGACACCACCGGGACGGACCATGAGGGAAAATTATTCCATTGATGAACATGTGGAGAATTTCTTAAAATCACCATGCTGCCCCTTTCTCTCAATAACCAAAGATTAACCTGTTCATAATATGGATTTATTTTTCAGGTCAAGTTCCCCACTATTTCAGCTTAGAACATGTGCTAATGCAACATCAAAAGAGAGAGCCTGAAACTGCTCAATTATTGTATGCAATTTGAGAAAACTCTCACATCCTACAGTAAATGGGAGCACAATCATTCATATGGATGTGATGCTGCTTATGTTCCAAATCATAAATATAAATGTGCTGAAAGTACTCCCTCTGATCGATATTAGTTATCACTAATATAAATGTATGAAAATTAATTAAAATAATATAGATGTATCTAGATATATTTTAGTTCTAAATACATCTATACTAGTGTAAGTAATATGAACCGGAGCAGGAAGTATTATGAACTGGAGAGAGTAGTATTTTCTTGATAAAGGGGTACCCTAGTATTTATTGTCGGTGCCTCAATGCTCAGCATGCTTGCATAGGTACAAGTGCCAGCAGGAGAGCTATGTGTTGCACTGATCTCCCATTTTCATGCCACCTTTCTAAACAAGGCAAAATAAAATGGAAACCAAATAACGATGTTGTCTCTTTCTAAAATGTAATGTACTACCCTTTTGAGCAACTTGCTCCTGTACCTCCCCAAGGCAGAATCCACATGGCTATCTTTTTTTGGTGAAGGTGCATCATAACTTTTTTTCTAAAGGATTGGATGTTTTAAATGGGATATAGGTTTGTTGATGAATTACTCAACCAAGTAGGGCGACTACCTGTAGTCACAAACTAATAACGACAAAAGGTTGTATTCATTTCTCAAGTTGTTCACACTATTCGCTTGGAAAGTGAGCTAGGGTATATACCTTAAGTGCACAACACTTGGATAGATGCAGGAATAGCATTCCTTATACACTGGATCCCTTGACATCGTTGTCAATGACATGCATTATACTTTTCAAACCTTGTAGACAACTTTTTATTAAGAGAAAGGTTGTATATATATTTATAATAAATGGTGTAATTCCACTCTTGTGGATATAATATTGGAAAAAAAGAACAACAACATTCCACGTCTTACGGTGAAATTGATTGTGTGCCATTTGATCCAACCATAAGAGTAAAATACATCAAAAGTAGTAGGATGAGGGGGTGTAGAGGAAAATGATGGAGTTGACCGGTTCCGTTCGTTGCTTACATGCAATAGAACCGATGTGTGATGGTTGCCCTATTGGCTTTAGAGGATAATGGTATTCATGAGTGGCAATATAGAGGCTGGAGCAATGGACTAAGAAGGCGAAATACACAAGCAAAGATTACGAGTTGTAGGGTAGGATATGGCGAGGTGGTCGATGAGATGAGTCCGACCGGCAGACCAGTGACATCCTCATCGATGGAGAGAGGAGCGAAAAAAAACTGACCAAATGGAAAACAATTCAGAAGCTGAATGAAGAGGGGCCTGCATTGTAAATTACTTATCACATAATTTTCTTAAACTAGGTAAATTCCAGCAGACCTTAATAATACTCTTTCGTTCCTTTTCGGTGAGACATTTTGGAAATAAATGTAGTACTTCTCCCTATTCATGTTAATATATGTAGTTGATAAATGCGTCTGCATTTGCATCTAGCCAAAGCTAAAGTAATTAATTTGGATTGAAGGAAGTATAGGGTAGTAATCAGGGTCATGATGAAACAAAGCTAAACTGAGTTGACAAGAAACGAATACGAGTCCTAGTCATGTTGCATGATGGTCTGCAAGTCCTTCGCCTCCAAGGATTACAAAACTTCACTTTTCTTCTTCTTCCCGGAAAAACAAAACAAAAAGCGAAAAAAACATTGCCCCTCGCCTCTCGGCCGTCCCCACCTTGCAGCGAGCCACCCCGACACGGCTCGCCCACCTCCCGTTGCCCGCCCGTCGGGATCTCGCGGCCTCGCCGGCGTACTCCCCGGCCAAACAAATCTAGGGTTTCGCCCCCCTCGCCGCGCGATGGGCCCGGCCGCGCCGGCGCCGGAGGCCTTGGAGCCGGAGGCGTGGTACGGCAACATCCAGTACCTCATCAACATCTCCGCCGTGGGCGCCTCCTCCTGCGTGCTCCTCTTCCTGCTCGTCAAGCTCCGCTTCGACCACCGCCGCGCCATCCCGGGCCCCTCCGCGCTCGCCGCCAAGCTGCTCGCCGTCTACCACGCCACGGCGCCGCAGATCGCGCTGCACTGCGGCGCGGACGCGGCGCAGTTCCTGCTCTTCGAGCGCGCCGCCTTCCTCGTCCTCGCCGCCGTCTCGCTCGCGGCCCTCGCCGCCGCGCTCCCGCTCAACCTCCTCGCCGGGGACGCCGCCATCGCCGACCAGTTCGCCGCCACCACCATCGCCCACATCCCCAGGGCCTCCCCGCTGCTCTGGCTCCACCTCCTCCTCGTCGCCGCCGTCGTCGCCATCGCGCACCTCGGGATCTCGCGCATGGAGGACGCCCTCCGCATCACCCGCTTCCGCGACGGCAACGGCAACCCCAGCGACCCCAACTCCAGCTCCGTCGCCGTCTTCACCGTCATGATCCAGGGCATCCCTAGGTCGCTCGCCGCCGACAGGTCCCCCCTCAAGGATTACTTCGACCACAAGTACCCTGGCAAGGTGTACCGCGTCATCGTGCCCTTCGACCTCTGCACCCTAGAGTACCTCGCCGAAGAGTGGGGGAACGTCCGTAACAAAATCTCCTGGCTCGAGGCAAGGATGGACGCCCGCAGCCTCTTCCACGAATTCGTGCACGACCAAACAACAGGGCAGCTGGAAGCGCATTGGTTCGTCAGGAGATGCAAAGAGCTGTGGGCGATGGCCGCGCAGAGGTTTGGATTTACCGACGATGAACGTCTAAGGAAGCTGCAGACCAGTAAGCTCGTGATCGGGAGCAAGCTGTCGGATTACAAGGAAGGGCGCGCCCCCGGTGCTGGCATAGCGTTCGTCGTGTTCAAGGACGTGTACACGGCGAACAAGGCCGTGAGGGATTTCCGGATGGAGAGGAAGAAGACGCCCATCGGCCGGTTCTTCCCGGTGATGGAGCTCCAGCTCGAGAGGAGCCGGTGGAGGGTGGAGAGGGCGCCTCCCGCGTCAGACATCTACTGGAATCACCTCGGGATGAGCAAGACCTCGCTAGCTCTGCGGCGGATCGCGGTCAACACCTGCCTCATTCTGATGCTCCTCTTCTTCAGCTCACCCTTGTCGATACTCAGCGGGATGCAGAACGCGGCGCGGATCATCAACGTGGAGGCTATGGATCAAGCCAAGTCGTGGATCGTTTGGCTTCAAGGCTCAAGCTGGTTCTGGACAATAATATTTCAGTTCCTGCCCAATGTCCTTATCTTCGTCAGCATGTATATTATCATCCCATCAGTACTGTCCTACTTCTCCAAGTTTGAGTTCCATCTCACAGTGTCGGGGGAACAGAGGGCTGCGTTGCTCAAGATGGTTTGCTTCTTCCTTGTCAATCTCATCTTGCTGCGTGCGCTGGTGGAATCGTCGCTTGAAAGTTGGATACTTAGCATGGGACGGTGCTATTTAGATGGTGCTGACTGCAAGCAGATTGAACATTACTTGAGCCCAACTTTTCTGTCAAGGTCTTCGCTTTCGTCCCTGGCGTTCTTGATCACGAGCGCCTTTCTGGGAATATCTTTTGATCTGCTGGCTCCGATCCCTTGGATAAAGCATATTATGAGGAAATTTAGAAAGAATGACATGATCCAGTTGGTGCCTGAAGAAAACGAGGAGAGCCAGTATATGCAGAACGGTGAAGAAACAAATGGTTTGATATCGCCTCTAATGTCTGAGAGAAGCGACAGCGACTTTCTGAATGGTATTGCAGGGCATGATCTTTCCATGTACCCAATAAACCGGAGCTTCCACATGCCAAAGCAGAAATTTGACTTTGCGCAGTACTACGCGTTCGACATCACAATATTTGCACTCACAATGATCTACTCGCTGTTCGCTCCGCTTGTGGTTCCAGTCGGTGCAGTATACTTTGGCTACCGGTACCTTGTGGACAAGTACAATTTCCTGTTCGTGTACAGAGTGAGAGGATTCCCTGCAGGCAATGATGGGAAGCTGATGGATAGGGTGCTGTGCATCATGCAGTTCTGCGTTATCTTCTTCCTTGCTGCAATGTTGCTCTTCTTCGCGGTCCAGGGTGATTCCATGAAGTTGCAGGCTATATGTACTCTTGGGTTGTTAGTGTTCTATAAGTTGCTTCCATCTGGAAGTGATCGATTCCAGCCATCCTTGCTAGAAGGAATGCAGACAGTTAACAGCTTTGTAGATGGTCCGACGGACTATGAAGTTTTTTCACAACCTGAACTGGATTGGAATCTGTATCAATCCTGAAGAGAAAACTCAAGGTCAATACACACTTGTTTCATTACAAAGTCTTCTAGTATCAGCGGAGCTTCTCATTGTACAGCTCTCATTTCTTTTGTACAGTTATGTAGATTAACTCCTTTATTTTCTAGCTACAACTGATTGTTTTGGAAATGACCAACACTTCAATTCAGATAATGAAGGCATTAAAATATCTGGAATTATTCTACATGATGATTTCATCATCTCTACATTATTTTTTCAATTGCCTACATCTAACACAAAAGCTCCAACCACAGCAGATATATATATGCTATATATCAATAGATTTGCTATGTCTCAGTCGATTCAGAATTTGTCTCAGTCACCCACAAAAAAGTGCTTCGGTTGCAGAGATTTCTCTGTGTTAGAAATATTCAATTTTATTTGATGACCAAAATTTCCCATTGTAAGCGAAATATGATTATGTTTGGAAGATTTACAACTTTTCTGATTTCTATGTTTGAGTTTGACCATGTGGTAATTTGCTGTGTATGTACCTTTATTTACCAGTTCTCTTGTATTGAGCTTTTGCGGCCATGGACACAGGAGTCCTGATAATTCTTTTCTTATTTGACATTTGTGATTAGGAGAGGGATGATATATGATACCGATACAATGTTTTGAGTCTTGATGATATGATTCAGTTTGACCAATCCTGGGGCATTCTGCACCTATTTTCTCCTTTTCTTCTCTTGCTTCAGTTTTTAGCTATAACAGTATTTTGATCATTGTACAGCTTCTGTACAGCCAGTCATGTAGCTTAACTCTCTTTTTTTTCTTGCTGGGGACTGTTTTTTTAATGATAAACACTTCAATCTAGACTCTAGAGCATGAAGGTTATAAGTTGTCAATCTAAAATTTTATTAGAAAATATGTTGCATTAATCTACTTGATAGTCATCATCTCTTTTGCAACTGCTTGTCTGCCTCCTGCTAACACAAAAGCCCCAACCGCAGCAGATATATCAATGCATGCCTTACTGTTGCCCTCATCTTTTCCTTGTTAGAATTTTTCGATTGTAAGACAAATTACTGTTACGTTTGTGAGTTAGAGAACTACTGTTAACACAGCTACTGTATGCACTGTGAGTTGTGCCAGTAAAAGTATGCAGTAACTCCTGAAGTTTTATTTTAGCTTCACAAACATTAGTACAATGTGCAACAAATAAAGGTTACTTATATATCAGATTCATTTTTGATATCCCAGTTCCAGGTTTCTAATTTCTTCCCCTTCCTAGCCATTTGGTAATTTGTGGTGCATGTATATTTACCGGTGTTCTTTTATCGATGCTTTTGCGGCCAAGAGTGATGATAATCTTATCTTATGACCTTTCTTTTTGTTAGTAGAAGCAGGAAAGATGTTATCAATTATATGATGTTTGGGTCTGATATTTTACACTGTTTGACCAATCTTGGCATTCTGCGTCAGTTTTTTTTCCTGTTTTTTTGTTTTGTTTTTCGCCTCGGTTTTGTTCTTGGTGGGTAAAAACAGCTGTTATGTTGGTCATGTTTCTTTCACCAAATGTGAATCCATCCAGAATGTCTTTGTTCCAGTTTGTCCATTATACTATGCTGATTGCAGTTCATTTCCAGATCTTCATGACCTATAGGATTCTGGCCAAACCGACCAGAACTTGAGATATCATTTGACATTTTTCTGGGTTTTTTTTTGGGTTCTGGTTGAAAAACATACTCTGCGTAAAACCCAATCTGTCCTCTAATCTGCTGCTCTCCAGAGTTTGGACCAAAACTCTGATTGGCGTTATGGAAATTAACTTGTTGCTGAGGGAATTGGCCCCATCCTCCATGTCATGTTGCCAGACACCTGTTTGATCACCGGCACCATTTCCATGACTTCCATAGCTGAAATCCCCTCCTGTCTGCAGGAGAGCAGGCCTAGGAGGACCGCGACATCTGCCATTCCATTCCGACTCGGTAGTTGTGCCCAGGTTTAGCATTTCGTTTCCGTGTTATTTTTCACACTTGATAGAGATTTCACAAATTTCGGCCAGACTTGAAGCCCAGTTTTTCAGAAAATAAAACACAGCCCACAACAATCGGATCGAGCACCTACCTGTCTTGGGCCTAGGACATCAACCACCTCTCTACAACCAAGTTTATGACTGAAACATGACTTTTACTTTTTGAAGTGGTAAGGTTGGATAAATTCAGATTTGAATGAAATTTTCGTCAGAAATTATAGATCAACAGGGAGAACCTCCCTGGTTCCATTGATTAAATCAACGAAACCAACAATAGGTTCAGAGTTTATTACCGTCAGAAATTATACATTCTCGCTTGTTACCGAAAACAGTTTATTTCGCGAAATTCAACCGGAATTTAAAGGATTTTTCCCTGGTTAATCCCACTGTTATTGGCACAACCTCCTCAAACAATCTCCCTTGTGTCGTCATGACCGCCTGACCGTAGGCCTGGTGTCTAACCACCGCCAATATATTAGCTTCATGACCCAACTCCTCTTCATTGGCCACTCTGTTTTAGCTGCTGTGAGCAGTCCAGGGTCAGTGAATCGATGCGGTACTTCCACCCACCCGCCGCGATACTGAACCCTATAAGGTGTGACATTTTTCCACTTCGGCTTGAGCAAATCCGATAAGAAGGAAGGCGTCTTCTGGAACATGTTGCCAACTTCTTCTCCTCCATTGGCGCCATGCCAACTAGGATCACCCATCCGCAATTGAAGGCCCCACTTTATATTAAATAAACAAGATCACGTCTCGCCACCTGCCTCAAGATTACTCAAAACCCGATCCTCACTATCGGTCGTATGGCGAAATGGATGGATCGAAACTCAAACTATACCCATCTTGCCGAATTTTGGACAAGAGAAACCCTAGGATCGTGGCCCGCCTTGCACCATCCCGATCCTCCCCTTGCGCAGGCAATGTCACCGTGAGAATCCATCCGAATCACGATAACGCTCGCCGGCGCGGATCAGGGTTCGCTGTCAAGTGACTTAACACAATGCAAACATGAGAAGGGTACGTGATTCCGGTTTAACAACCATCACTAGTCGTTGATGTGACATTTTAGTGTAATAGTAACATGTGACTATGTGAGGGGAGTTCGGTAGCCACTTTGCTTTTGTCCCATTGATCAACATTTGAGTCTGCTACCCCCACTACACATCCCAATTCCCAAATGCAACATAAAAAATGACGTACTAGCACAAGACTGAACTGAAAAATGTTACTATGGCCAACAACTCCACCTGAAGAAGACGCATACATACAGTACTCGACGACTAGAGCAGGAGACTTGGAAACTTTGTCTCCCGCCGCCTGAGCTCCTCCGATGCCACCACGATCGCTCCACGTCGCCGTGATCGGCGCGGGAGCCGCCGGCCTGGTGGCGGCACGTGAGCTGCGGCGCGAGGGCCACTGGCCCGTCGTCTTCGAGCGCGCCGCCGGCGTGGGCGGCACGTGGCTCTACGACCCGGCCGCCTCGGCCGACCTGCTCGGCGCCGGCGCCGTCCACTCGAGCGTCTACGCGTCCCTCCGCACCAACCTCTCCCGCGAGTGCTTTGGCTTCTCCGACTTCCCATTCATCGCCGATGAAGGCGTCGGCGACGGCGACCGGCGCAGGTTCCCCGGCCACCAGGAGGTGCTCCGCTACCTCCAGGAGTTCGCACGGCGGTTCGACCTTTACGGAATGGTCCGGCTCCGCACGGAGGTGGCCAGCGTCCGCAGGGAAGCTAGCGCAAGCTGGAGGGTGACGTCGCACTCGACCTCGGAGCTCGCAGGGGGCGGCGGACCAGTGGAGGAGGTGTTCGACGCCGTCGTCGTCTGCAACGGCCACTTCGTCACGCCTCGCGTCGCCAACATCGCGGGTAATCAAGAAACCCATAGACCCAAAATCGTTATTTGTCGTGTTTTACACCTAAGAACTAATACCAGTAAAATAAAGATACTCTCTTCGTTTATTAGTTGTTCATCGACTACTTTTGTCAATCAGGTTTATCATCTGAAGTTGAGAAAGTAATTCAGAATTGACGGCAAATTCTATTTAATAAAATAATCTTACAGGAGCTAAGGAAACTGGCAAATGATGCATTTTTGGACCAAATTCACACTAGCACAAAGGCATGTTTTCAAGTTTCAATTACGTGGACAATATCTGAAGTTCTAAACACGTATGAATAACTTGTTGAGAATCACAATTTTACCCAAATTGTTAGTTGTTGGTGGACTCGAAAATTCAATTTAGCCTCCGGGGGCATATGCTCCCTCTAGGCCTCTACCCTTCTTTCATGCTAGTGAGCTTAATTTAGCTATTTTGTGTGCAGGCATCGGTGGTTGGCCTGGGAAGCAGATGCATAGCCATAGCTACCGCGTGCCCGAAGCATTTCACGGCCAAGTGCGTAACTAATCAGTCAGCTTGAGCATAAATACTTATTAAGTAGGCAGATAATTTGACTTACAATATTAATTTTGCAACGTACTTGATATGGCGTCAAGGTTGTGGTGGTTGTAGGATATGCGACCAGTGGATTTGACATTTCGAGGGACGTCGCCGGTGTCGCCAGAGAGGTCCATGTTGCGGCTGCCACCTGCGTAGAAATGCAACGTACGGCACGTCCCAACCTATGGCTGCATCCCATGGTAGGAGCAGCAAGATCGATTGGTGTATATATATTTTTTCCGGAGATTTATAAATCATTGCAATTGGTGTTTGGAATGCATGGAACGTTTGCAGATCGAGCGTGCGGAGGCAGATGGTAGCGTCGTGTTCCAAGATGGCAATCGCGTCAAAGCTGATGCCATCATCCATTGTACAGGGTAAGTATGTACTAGAGTATTATATCTTTCTAATTCTGCCAACATACAGGCTCTGCTCGCTAATCTTCTTTATTTTGTGTGTCTTTGTTTGTCTTAATTACGTTTTAGATATAAATATAGCTACCCGTTCCTTGATGAGGAGGTTGTTGGTATCAGTGTGGACGACAACCGTGTGGGCCCGTTGTACAAGCATGTGTTCCCGCCACACTTGGCTCCCCACATCTCATTTATCGGACTGCCCTTCAGGGTAAGCTTAGTTTGATGCTTAATTATGCTCTTGGATAACTGAGACTCGAGCGTGTATGACTTCTATATACATGGATTAGCTTTGTGCTTAGATCCGACTAATACATTTATGCATATGAATTAACCTCCTTCAGTGCAGACTATCCTTTTTCCATTGTTCGAACTCCAAAGCAATTGGGTTGCTGGAATTTTGTCGGGAAGGATCGAGCTCCCGTCGCAAGAGAAGATGATGGAGGATGTGGCCGAATTTTACTCCAAGATGGAAGCTCGCGGTTGTCCGAAAAGACTCACTCATGACTTCGGAGCGTGCACGGTATGTCGCATAGATTCGTTATCATGTAACTAGATCGCTGATCCCCAATACATAATTTCTTTTTGATATTTGCTTTGAGTGCAGTTTGAGTATGAGGACTGGGTGGCGGAACAATGCGGGAAGGAGATGATGGAGGGGTGGAGGAAAGCAATGTACCTAGCGGCGAGGAAGAACATGGTAGATCGCCCGGAAAACTGGCGAGATGAATGGGAAGATGCCCACTTGTTGTCGGAGGCATACCAAGATTTAACCAAGTATTTCTAATTGGTCGATTTTGGGCAACGGAGTATTTACCTGGACTCCTTATAGACCTACTCAATATCTTGTCCATTATATTGGCCAACAAATTGTTCAAGAGGTCCTTTAATTTGCATACAAAATCAGAATGCGGAAAGTAATTAAAACACATATGGTAATATTCTATTGTTTCTCTCTCCCGCTTGTCATTGTTCCTATTGTTACTTATGTTACAAGTATGCATTATCAGTGACCAGATCCAAGTAAGTGCAAATGCTTCTGCATGTGTATGCATGTATGGCTGCATGCTTTCTCGATGGCATTGTCCTTCATTGTCATGCCATTATCGTAATACTTGTTAGTATGATCTAAGTAACTTAATTTTGGATATGACCTTATATGTTTTGCGATGTGTATGTTTAGATCGTACATGCTTGTTGTATCACATGTCTTATTAGTCCCAAATGGCAACCCTCATGTTGACAAACCAATATAAATCATTAGAAAGAGAGTGCCAAAAATGCTCGAATGAACAGACTGGCATATGCTCCTAGCACAATTCGGTTATCCCATTGTCTAAGAAAGAGGTGGGCCTTGCAACAATGGTGCCAAGTTTCTTAATTGAGGGGAAGAATACACATGACAATACATAACGCTTGGACCAATAATTGAATTATATATTCACACACCAGACCACAATCACATGGGAAGACAATTTCCCCTCGCCCAAACCGTCTCTCTCCAAGCTTTGTCTCACTTCGGTGACTTGATGGCCTCGATTAGTAGGGCGGGGAAGCGAGCAGCATCAACATTCTGGAGTGGTCAATGACGGTGGCTGGTGGTCCGTTTCTTTCGTGTGGCGATGGTGGAAGATGGTGCAAATGTCGGAGAAGTTTGCAAGACAATGATATGCACTACTTGTTGAAACATAATACATCATTATGTATAATAATCAATAATTTTAATACAAATTTTATTTTACCATAACACGAAGTTTTATTCATAAGGCATAACTTACATGTGCCAAAAGATCAAATATCTAAACACCTTGTGGTTCATCGGAATGAAGCACATAACACCTAACATAAATTAAACGATAGTGTCATTTGAAAATAATGTCATTATCAAGTTTGGATATTTTCCGATTTTTTAGTGTTTTATAAATATTCAATCTATTATCATCGCGATTACAATAACAATAGCTCATTCATATCCAATATGTGAACATAAAATACTTTATTCACAAGATTGACAACTTACTTGTCTCTCACTCATATAAATAATTGTCTTGTGAGATGCAAGGCATGCTATTAAGGTTCACACTCATGACGACTACAAATATTTATTCAAATCCAAATGATATATGTGGATGGAGGGTGGCGTGGGCCATCAACCATCTTGATTGCCATCAACACACATTGTCACCTCATCTCCTCCAAACAACTCTCAAACAGTAGTATGTTTCCCATTACGCATATTTGAGCCATAATCCATATAAACATTGGGGTATATATGTCATGATCTACAAAGATATTTGCCAAGACATTTAAGACTAAGTTCATAATTATTATGAGTTCAAGTTTTAATCAAATTATGAATGAGCTCCCACTTAAATCATCATCCCTAAGAAATTAAGCGATGACATGACCCCCATTCACTATACCTCCCCAGATCATCATGACAATTGGCATAGTTGCAAAGATGGACATCGAAATAGTGATCACATCATCCATTTGGCTCATGCTCGATCTTTCAATCTCTCATGCTCCGAGGCCATGTTTGCACATGCTAGGGTCGCTCAATTAATCTTAGTGTATTCGTTTTGCAACGAGTCCATATCTAGCACCCGATCGTCACGGCCTGCTTCATAACGGAGAACCTTCTTGGTGGTGTAAAGGGAGAACACTTTTATTGGTATTAAGTTTAGGGATCATCTTATTTAAAGCTACCATTGTGAAAACTTAACACTAGCAACTAAACAAAAATATGCCAAAGGTATGTACATGAAATGTATTAGGTGGCATCTTATGTGTGATTCATTTACGCGACTATATCTCCATCATGCCCTCTACCATGGCGCCCACTTCATACGATCGACCATCATGGTGATGGGCTATCACTACAACTTAGCAACAACAAGCACGAAACTACTTTACACCACGACCATATCATAGTACAAACCCCTTGCAACATAAATCTTGACGTCTCTACTTTTATCTCTTGCAAATTTTACGTGGGTGCTAGGGCTTTCATGAAAGAACCGTTCTTACCTACGAACATACAAACACAATACCGATTAAACAATTGTCTCTGTTACACCTTCTTTGGGGCCCTCCGAAGCAAATGACATTCCAACTAATGTAAGAGAGACATACACCGTACCCCATGCCGCATATGTGGTACAAGCCATATGTCAAGTACGAAACCAGTCTCACGTAAGTGTACGCATAAGGTCGGTTGAGGCCGCTTCATCGAACCATTCCGCGATATGAAAAAATGCACATGAGAGAGTAAGAATTATAGAATCGACGCCCACATTTTCCATGTATTCTATCCTTACAAGGATAGCTACGCATAGATCATCTCTGATACCACTGTTGGGAATCGTAGCATAAAACAAAACAATTCTAACTAGCGCATCCCATTTGCCCATATCTATCTAGGAGTAATGTTGTAACGATGAAGGTTTTCGTGATGTGCCCTCGTAAACCAAAAGCAAATAACGTTCCGCTAGAACGTGGATGATGTAGTCATACTCGTTGCCAACCTGAGGGTCGAGTGCAGTCCTCTTCGTATGACGTCAAGTGGTGCAAGTGAAACACCTCGTAGTTTCACACACGTACAGTGCTCAACGACACTACCGCATGCGATCCAGCAGAGTTGCAGAAGTAGATCTTTTAGATTCAGATCCCAACAACGCCCCTGCTTATTGGGTGGAGTGGACTCCCTCCGTGCGCAGCTCTTCGAGGAACTGCATGCGAGACAGAGAACTAGAGAGAGAGAGGAGGCACCCATAGGGGCTCTCCTTTTCCTCAAGGGGGATTGTGTACTTCCTCATCCCTTAAGCCTCCACCTTATATAGGGGGAGGGGGTGGCCGGCCAATCCTAGGGAAGGGGGCGGCTAGGCCAAGATGGACCTCATGCCTCCAAACCCTAATCCTAGCCGCCCACCAAATGGCCCATGTGGGGGGTCGGTCGACCCCTTAATGGGCTCCCCTCCTGGAGGAGCCCATTAAGGGTGGGCTTCCTTTTACTATTAAATAAATCAATACATTTAACATTAAACAATTAATTAATATATAATACATATTATTTAATCCCTGTTGATCCGAGACACCTCTCTATCTACTCCGAACATCCTTCGGATTCTCGCGGAACCCTTTCCAGTTCTCTTTCTTCATTCTCTGATGTTTCCAATGAATACAAAAGCATCTCAAGTTTCGTTGAACGCTTAAGCATGTTTCCTACGGTTTGAGAACTGCTCAGACATGACCGAGACGCTCTCCGATCAATGATCACCATGGGGTTCTGGAGAACCATAATGATCCATGTGTATTCTACGAATATAGAAAGTCGTTGAACCGCAAACGTCGAGTCCTATTCCCTTTGTTACTAGACTTGTCCGAGATGTGATCATCGGTATCATCCTACCTAGTTCGATCTCGTTACCGACAATACTATTCAACTCGTTCATATGTGATTCCATCCTCATGACCTAGTCATGTGTTGCAACTTGGTTACCGAGTGCTCCTAGAGTATCTTTCGTCACGCGTATGAACAAATCCAGCTCTTGACATATACGCCCAGTCTACCCCTTCGGAATACGTGAGATACACTTTTATGATCACCATGTTACAGTGTGATGGTTGGTGTAGTCATGGCAGCCGCTGGTGATAGCGATTAAATATGAACTCACGATCTAAGGATTAGGTTACTACACTTTCATGACTATCACAACAATGAACTTTGTGACTTCATCGTGTTGCAATACTTATATTGGGAATATTCATCATATCATTCACCCGGTGATATGAACCCATTGCCAATTGACGTACATGTACATGATTGGGAAACCTGAATCATTGGCTGATCAATAAGCTAGCATAAAGCTTGCTAGGAACCCTCGTTTGTTTACATACCACACATGTATCAATGTTTCTGATTGACATAGTTATAGCATGGCATGAAACTTACTATGAACTATTTAGATATTATAATAACACTCTTTACTATTTGCCTCTAGAGACTATCTCCAATAGGGATTTTAGTGTGAAGGATTTGTACAACTTTAGTGTTATTTTTTTGCTCCTTTCAACTCTCCATTACGAGTAGTTCGATTGAGAGATCATGAGCTTGTTACTCTTGGAGGGGTGACCTCCTAGTTGGCTTGCTGGTTGGTGCTCTAGTGATCTTCACGTGGAAGATTGTGAAGAGGCTTGAGCTTCTCCTTCGTGGAGGTTGTGAAGTGGTTGTGCATCCTGCCATCACCGGAGTGGAGGAAAAGCTAGCCATAAGGGAAATGTCTTTATCGTTCGTGGCATTGACTTGGAGAAGAAGGCGAGCATTTATGGCGTTCGGGAGACCTTTGTGATATCCCACATCTCTCCAACGTACCTCACTTCGTGTCAGGAAACACGGGAATACATCTTCTTCTCGGCGTACCTCAATTATCTCTATACCGAGTTTACATTCCTTGCGATAGTCATCAAGCTTGAAGTAATTATATCTTGCTATCATTTGTGTTACTTATATATTGTGACTTTTTAGCACTAGTTGTTGTTGGTGCACTTAGTTGATCCTAGCTTAGTTAAGTTTTGTGGCTGTAAAATAAATGTTAGTTTTATTCCACATTCTTACAAGACAAATTTATAATATTTTATAAAACACATATTCACCCCCCTCTAGGCGGCATCTCGTTCTTTCAGCGGGGCCAACCTAAAATGAGCTGGTTGCATTACCCGATGTGATGCAGCCACACTGGACGAGCTAATGCTGCACAAGCAGGTGAGGCAGCAACGATGGTACCTAGTGTTGCGAAGGGACGCAATCAGACATCTTTGTGGGGCCAACACAATGTCGGTGGAAATGCTCGGGAACTAGGAGCAGAGCATGGCTACGGACGACCATGGTGACGGTGCAGAATGAGACGCTCACAACACAGAATAGGGATGTCACATGCAAGGAAGCTGGGCTGGGCGCAAATGGTGGCAGGACCCAAGTAGGTGGGTGTTAGGACATGTACAATGGTAGAGAAGATATGCCTTCTCTTATCCAGCCACATCAGCTAGAGAAGGCATTAGATATACAACATACAATGCATCATCTCTTACAACCATCTCTAGCAATTAATATGAATAATTAAATTTTGGTAGGAAATTTGTTGCTAAGGGAAGCCATATGTGATTGAGAGTGGCTAATAAAATCTTAGCAGTATGATCCACTATTCTCGTCGAATACAAAATTAGTGTAAAATATTTCAGAGTGAAGACAATTTTGATCCACTATACTTGTGGGTTTCAACCTTTGCCTTCGAGGAGCGTAGGCCTCCTTCTCTAGGAGAATCAGATGAGGCAAGAGAAGGTGGTCGAGGAGAAGATGCTCATGAGATGATGGATCAAAATGGAGAATATTGAGAGATCACGAGGTGGAGATCTTGCGCTCAAGGTTGCTTTGGGGCAGCCCAAACATGGAAGGAGGTGGGCGAACCATCGAGGACGAGACATGATGACATCGCAACGTGGATTATGCTGCTTTTGTTTGTCCTATATATGTTAGTTTATATGTTAGTTCGTACTCTCGTGCCATGATTGGTCATGCATTTATGCCTCAAACGATGTTTGAAATTTTAATACCAATGTTTGAAATGATGCATTTTCAAATGCCATTATATTATTATGTGGTGTTGACTAGTAAAATGCTTGACTAATGATTTCACATTGGAGCTGGTATAGTTAATATGTGAGTAAAATACATGGGAGGTCACTGATACATGGTGTGTGGAGGCCTCGTCGCTGAAAGATCATATCTCATTTTATATGTAGTTTTGGTGTTGATGACAATGATAATACATGAACATTTCGGTTTATAAGATTTGTAGGTTATTACATTCTCTAGATGCTTAAAGAGTGAAGAGTATGCAAGATATCGGAAGAGAAAAGAAAGAAAAGAAGAAAGAAAGAAATGAGAAGGAGAAGAGAAAGAAGAAAGAAAGAAATAAGAAGAAGAAGAGAAAAGCAAAGCAAAGAGAAGAAGGAGCGGGGGCCTGGGCGGTACCGCCGGCCTGGCCACGGCCGGAGGCTCCGGCCATGGTACCGCCCATGGTACCGGTGGCGCGGGGGGCGTCTCAGTATTCTTCCAGGGGGGTTGGAGCCTCGGCGGTACCTCGGCCGGTACCCCGGCCGGAGGCTCCGCCCCCCCCCCCCCACCCCTCCCGGACCGAGCCCCTCTGCCACGTGGCCTCCTCCTGATGGGCGGGCGCGCGTCGCCTAGGGCGGTAGTACCGGCCCAAACTGGCCGGTACTACCGGCCACCCCTCTCCAACGGCTGCAACGGCTGTTTCAGCAGCCACTATTTAAAGCCTTCTTCTCCAATGTGCTAGGGTTGCTCATTCCCCCTCCAAAAAGGACATACACCATTGTTGAGCCACCAAGAACATCAAATCCATCGGATCTCCTCCCTCAACCACCCAAATCCCTTGTGCTTTGGAGAATCGAAGGAGAAGACCCCGATCTACATCCTCACCGAAGCGTTTTTCATTTCCCCCTCTTATGCTTGAGGGCCCCCTTGCTAGTGTTCCTCTTTGGATCCCTAGTGGTTGTTGTTGATGTATGCTTGTTGATTTGTTGTGTTGTTACAGATTTGGGAGCCTCCAATTTGGTTGTGGATGTGTGCCCCAAGAACCTTGTAAAGGCCCGGTTTCCGCCTCGAGGAAATCCCTTAGTGGAAGTGGGCTAGGCCTTCGTGGCGTTGCTCACAGGAGATCTGAGTGAAGCCTTCGTGGCTGTTGGTTTGGCTTGCGTAGCAACCACACTCCTCCAAACGTAGACGTACCTTCTTGCAAAGGAAGGGAACTACGGGAATCATCTCCGTGTCATCGCATGCTCCACTCTCGGTTACCTCTATCCCACTCTATCTCTTATATATTGCGTAGCTATATCTTGCCTAGTTAATAACCTTGTCATATAGGTAAATTCAATTAGTTGCATATCTAGAGAATTTACCTTTGTGTCAAGCCTAAATTGAAAAAGAACTAAAAATTGGTTAGCACCTATTCACCCCCCCCCTCTAGGTGCGGCATACGATCCTTTCAATTGGTATCAGAGCTTCGGCTCTTATTTCGGGCTTAACCGCCTAAGAGTATGCCGGACGAGGAGTCCTCGGAAGGGGCCGCCAAGATGGTCTCCGTGGAAGACTTCAATTCGTTGAAGTCCTCCGTGGAAGCCCAAATGGAAAGCATAAAAAAGATGATTGCCGAGCTTTTGGCTCCGGCCCTTCCCAAGGCTCCTAGTGTAGAGGTAAAAGACACGGGTGCGTTAGATGAGGGAGAGGCTTCGGACTTACCCTCATCTACCAAACCCGTGGAAGGTGATAACTTAAACACTATCAAATCCCCCATTGCATCTCCCAAGGGAACTAGTGAAAGTGAGAGCTACAATCGAGTACCTCCACCTTTCCAATCACCCGATATACCGGTTCCCCATCCTCATTTGAACATTCGGGGCGACCCACCTAAGTTTTCTATTGATAATTTCGATACTTGGCGATTTGAGTTCCGCTCTCATGTTTGTAGTGCCTCCAATGAATTATGGAGAATCATCTTGGAGGGCTTCAAGCCATACAACCCCGACAAGTTGACTAGAAGAGAAGCGGTTGATAGTCAACTCAACAACACCGCCTTGCACATGATTCAAACTAGTGTGGGGACAAAGGAATTGCATCGTGTCCGGAACTACACCACCGCCAAGGAAGCTTGGGATGGTTTGACCGCTAGTTGCATTGGAAGTGAGAGCACAAGGAGGAACAAGTATAATGCTCTCAAGAATAAAGCCGAAGGGTTCATGAGGCTACCGGATGAAGATCATGAAGACATGTATGGAAGACTTCTCACCGTTGCCGATGCCTTCCGGCTTATTGGTGCCACCCACATCAATGATTCTTGGATCAAGGAGAAGTACATTGAATGCATGATGCCATTTGTACCCATTGATGTCAAGACTCTTGTGGGAAGGGAATGCTATTCCTCTCTCACCTCTCAACAAGTCGTGCACGAGATGCAAGCTCTCAAGGTGCTTGAGGAAACCTCTCATGATTCTCGCAATCGTGCTCTTGGGATGGCAAAAGGTTCCAACCTTGCCTTGGTGGTCAACTCCGTTGAAGAAGTGGTTCCTCAAGAATCTTATAGGGCATCTTAGAGCATGACCTATCCGGAAGATTTGCAATGCCACTACCATGACCACATGGCCTTCCATGCAAAGTCATTTTGGATTGATCCGTCCAAGGCCAAGAAAGACAACATCAAGAGGAACAACAAAAGTGGGTTCACTAGCTTTGGTCCAAAGACAAGATCATGCTACAATTGTGATGACAAGCGCCACTTCATTGCCGAATGCCCCTATGAGAATAGAGAGCTTCATAATGGGAGGCTCATTCCCAAGGACAAGAGCAAAGACTCAAAGGGCAAATATTCAAAGCCCCTCAACAAGAAGTTCTACAACAACAAGACCAAGAAGGGCAAGAGGCCCTCAAGAGTTGTGCTAGTAACAAGGGAAGAATATTCTTCCGATGAAGTTGAAAGTTCTAGTGGTGATGAAGATGAAGAAAGCTCAAAGGAATTGGCCGCCATCGTCACCACCAACACACCCTCTTCATCTCTCTTTGAATCTCCCAATGAGAACCCTCATATCAAGAATGCACATTGCTTCATGGCAAGGTCCTCCTTGGACACACCTATTGTGCTATCAACTCAAGAAGAGTATACCTCCGGAGATGATGATGTTGATGATGAAGAAGATGCAACCTCTAATGGATTGGTCGCTCTTGCCTCCCTCTCCACTAACTCTTCATCACCAAGTGAATCCCCCAATGAGGTCATTCATGTGGAGGAAGAAAGTTGCCTTATGGCTAAATCCTCCGAGGTATCATCCCCTAACCCCTCTATGCCTAACTTATCTAGTGATCTAGGGGTTGATGATGCTAGTCTAAAAGTAAAACAAGAAATGCTAGAGTTTGATGATTTCATTCTTAACCTACAAGGTAACACTAAGAAGCATGTTTCAAGCCTCATGGTTCGTATAGCTCAACAAAGTGATATGCTTGAGAAAAAGGGTCAAATAGAGAGAGAAGACTCTCTTGAAATTCATGCTCTTAAAAATGCTCTTGAGGAAAGTCAAGAAACTATAGCTTCTCTTGAGGAGAGGCTAGAAACTCTTGAAGAGCCTCAAGATAAAATTAACAAGCTCACAAAAGCTAGAGATCTTGCTAGGGCTAAGTTTAAAGTGCTTAAAAAGGAAAAGGCCCAATTTGAGGTTGATCATGAGAAACTTGTGAAAGATCTAGATGAACTAGACAAAGCTCATAAAGCTTTGAAGAGTGAATACACTCTCTTATCCAAGTCTTATGAGCAACTTCAAATTAGGCTTGCCTCATATGATGTGCCTAGCTCCTCTACTTCTTCATGTGATCATGCAAATGTTATTGAGGAAAATGCTAGGTTGAAAGATGAACTTGCTAGGACCTCCTCTCCCCAAAGTAAACTTTCCTTGGATGATCTTTTGAGTAAGTGATACGTCTCCGACGTATCGATAATTTCCAATGTTCCATGCCACATTATTGATGTTATCTACATGTTTTATGCACACTTTATGTCATATTCGTGCATTTTCTGGAACTAACCTATTAACAAGATGCCGAAGTGCCAGTGTCGTCGTGGTGAACGAGCAGATGCCATAGGATGGCTTAGATTGGGGCCGAATGGACGCAAGAGGATTCGGGGGAGGGTTTGCGATCAGGTGGGAAGAGATTCCGGATGGTTTCCTCAAGAACTTGGCCAAGGCCAGAAGTTGAAGAAGAAAGACACAAGGAAGAACTCCCTCTAGATCACCATGTTCATAGATTCACACAAGTTACAGGCTCTGCCTTCCTACATACACGCGTACATACTTGCCCGTGAAGATGGGCTGCCCCCTCTCCTTATATAGGGGAGAGGGTGGCTTACACTGCAAGAAACCCTAATGGCATCTTTGACTGGACAAACTACTTTACAGAGTTACTGTACAAAGCTACTTTAACTGGCTACTGTACAAAGCTACTTTAATCATAGATGACACCGGGGCCTTCTTTTATCATAGAAGCTGACGTCCCCCGGCTTCTTTCTCCGTCACCTCTCTCTTTGGCGCCAGGGCTCTGAATAAAGTTACTTGGCGTAGCTCATCCTTGTCTTCTTGCTCTGAAGAGAATCTTTGACCAGTCCTGCCGACAGGCTCTCCTTTCCGGTATCTTTTATACCGGGTCCCGGCATACCCCTTTGGGGATACCGGCTTAGCCTTGCTCTCCCGGATTCCTTCTAGGCTTCCGGCAAGAACATTAAACCGGTATCTCGATGGCTCAAACCATCCGGTTTGGCATGCCTTTGGCATACCGGGGTTATCCCAACATTAGTCCCCGAAGGCTGGTATAGCACGGAGGATTTTATCCTCTGAGACCATGCCAGGTTTTCATCTTTCAAAGATACCGGTTTAGTCACGCCTCGCTTGAGCTTAGTTCCGGCACCTATACCCTTGTTCCTTTTCTTCTCTTTGCAAGGCTCGTTCCGGCATCTCTTTTTTCCGGCACCACGTGTCTCTGCTCCTTCCTCGGCGAAGTCGAGAATATATCGGGCCCCGCGCCTGTCAGTGACATGCGCACTGTAACTGACGCGCCAGTGCCCGCTGTCACATCGTTTCGACTCCCGCGCACGCATTTAATGCACCGCAGCGGATCCCACTACCTCTTCGGGATCCCGCGTGCGCCTCCGTGTGGCCTCCGTTTTCGCGCGTGTATCCGTTTCGCCACGTGGCGGCCTAAGGTGCGAATCGTCGCGGGCCGCGAGGCGAACCGCCGCCGCGGCCCAGCGGTTCGCTGCCCACTTTCTCTCTCTTATATAAGCACAACTCCCCATACCACTTCATCTTCTACGCAATCTCCTCCAACGAGCACAGAGAACCACGCCTCTGCGCCTCCGCCGCTCTCCCTCCGCCGTCGCCCGTTCAAGCTCCGGCGCCGGCGAACTTACGCCGCCCCTCCGCCGAACTTCGCCGTGCGGAGTTCTTTGGCAGCACCTTCCTCGCGTCCGCCGCATTTGTGCTTCTTCGCGAGCTTTTCCGCTTCGCCATCGACGGAGCTCGCCGGCGACCGCAGAGCCGCTCCACCGCCAGCAAACACTCCCCTCAGCGTCCGCGCCGCTCAAGGTTGGTATCAATTTTGCTTTACTCGCCGTTCGCTTGCTTTCCAGATCTTGAGCCTTTGGTGTTCTTATTTGCTCCTTTTCTTTGGTTTTCTTCTTACTCGTAGATCTTCACACGGGGTTGAAGTTTGGGATTCCTGTTTCTCCGCCCATCCTTGCGATGTCTGACGAGGATCTTCCTCTCGCATCCTCTTCTTCTCTTTCTCTCAAGCGCCGTAGACCTTCTCCCGGTGAATCTACGGCCTCGGATCCAATGGAAACCGATTCCGGCAACCAGCGGGAATCCGGTGACCCCAAGAGTCCGGCGGCCACCTAGAATCCGGTAGCTTTAGCCAAGCTTCCGGTAGCCAAGAGGCCGATGGCTCTGGTCAAGCCTCTAGCAGCTCCAGCCAATCTTCCGGCGAGGAGCCTTCCCCAACCACCCGCGGAGCCTGGATGGGCTCCTACGTTGCGAGTTTGAGATCGATTGGCTGTACCGGTCTCGGAGGATTCCGGAAGGAGTTGCCTGCCGGATTCGGATAACGAGATCGAACCGGATCCGGAAGACGACGAGCATGTTGTTTTTCTCGCTCACTTTGAGCGCGGCTTCGGCCTTCCCGCCTCTACTTTTTCCGGGATTTTCCGGATTTCTACGATCTCCAACCTCACCACCTTCCTGGCAACGCCCTTTTCTATCTTTCTTGTTATGCCACCTTCATGGAGGCTTACATCGGCATTCGTCCCACTCGTGAGACGTTTGCCCGTTTCTTCAATCTGCGGATCAACTCCGTCCAGGGCAAGGAGATCCCCAAGCCGAAGCCGCCCGTGCAGTGCGGCTCCTGCATCGTCGGCTCCCGCCAAGGGAGCACTTTTCTTAAGCTTTCCGGCCTCGAGTCTTGCCGCACCTGGCAAGGAACTTTCTTTTATGTGAAGAACACCGGCCGCGCTGATCGCATCAATCTTCCTCCATATCAAGCGGGGCCCCCCAGTAGAACCAACTGGAGCTACAACCCAAGGACGGAACACGCCGAAACCAACCGGGTAGTGCGTTTCTTGGCCTCTCTGAAGAAGGAGACCAACATCTGTTCTGACGATATCATCCGGACTTTCATATCGCGCCGGTGCTTCCTCAAGCGCGCCGCGCACATAGGATGAGCGAGATGTATGGCCCAGCGATCCTACCAAGATCACAGCCGCGCTCTCGGCAAGAAAGACGTTGTTCTCAAGGCCAAGCAGATTTGTCAAACTGCTATGCCTTTTGCGTGGGAATGGGGCCTCCTTCCCTCGGTTTCTCTAACCGTCCGACCCAAGAAGTAAGAGATTGCGCAATTTGGGGTTGTCTTTGCCGGTAAGTTTCTCGCTTTGCTAACCATCTTTTTACCTTGTTTCGGGCCGGGGACCGTTTCCCCTCTATCCGAGCAGAGCCGCGAGGACCTCTCCTAAGCGTGCCTTTGACTCCTTCGACCCGGATCCCTACATCTTTTGGAAGGATCTGAAGATGGGGAAGACTCCGGCTGCGCGCCTTGGCCGGGACCCGCCGGAGCCCACCGGAAATCCGGAGGAGCTGGTTGTGCTCGAGGTATTTTCTTTTCCGGCTTCTTATACTTTGCCATTATCGCTTTCTTGCGAATTGCTTCTTAGCCATATCCAACTCACTGATCCACGAGCGCGTGCCGCCCCTGCGCGCCGAGGCCGGCACTGAGTTTGTGGACAAACTCATGGCCCAGGGCCGAAGAACAAGCAGCCGGCATCTACCGCCGGCTCCAGCCATGCTCCTCCCTCCAAGCGCTTAGGACGGAGCCCGTGGGGAGAAAGAAGTGGGCGTGCGCCGCTACGGGCGCAAAACGATGCCAACCGCTTCCGGGTAATTTCATTTTCCGGCTTGCCTCCTTTTTGCTAAGTTCTTTTTCCGGTTGCTTCTTCTCAACCACTTGTCTTTTCTTTTTCTCAGCCCCGCTCTCAAGCTTGGCCCAAGGCCATCGGGCTCGAGGGATCCGCAAGGACCTCAACCCCTCCTCCTCGTTCAAGCCGGCACCATCCGGTGCCGGCTCACCTCTGCCTCCCTTTCGGGGGCACAACAAGTCGGGCGTGCGGCCCCTTCACTGTCGATCACCGCACGGAGGAGGATCTTTCCTTCCTCCCGGAACACCAAGACACCGGCGCCAGCAACACCGGCGCCGGAGAAGAAGAAGCTGCCGGGCGGGCGGAGCCTTTGCTCCTCCCGTCCTCGAAAGACAACCTCCGCGCCGGAATCTTCCGCGCCGGAAGGCTCCAAGACGGGTGACGCTCCTAGCGCTCCCCCTTCTCCACGCACCATCCTCATGCCTCCGCCTGAGGCTCCTCGCGCCCAGCCCTCCAAGGCCGCTCCTGGCGCGCCGCCGGCTAAGACTTCCGGGGCCTCTTCTACCGCGCCGCCGCCCAAGCCCTCCAAGCTCATCAAGGGGAAGGCGACGGCCTCCGCCGCCCCTTCGGGCGGCCAGCAGCCCTTGGTGCTGCACGTCTCCAAGGCTGCCAAAAGCGCCGGCATGAAGGCCACCGGCCTCCTCGGCCGCATTACGGAGTTCCGGCGCCAAGGCCGGGACTCGGGGCACCTCCTGCCGTATGCCCAAAAGTGGAACGCCGCGGACATCACTCCGGCGACCCGCGGCATGGGCAAGGATCGGCTGCCGGCACCTGATCCCGTCGGGGATCGGTGTTACGAGGAGCACTTCATGCGGCTCCGGCTGCCGTAAAAGAGCTTGACAGCGCGTGGTACGATTCCACGAACAATCCGACGGTATGTTCTATTAACTTTCAACCTTTGCCGGTTTCTTCGTTTCCGGTTCTGCTTTATCTTTTCCTTAGTTTCATGCCGGTTTCTCTCTTGTCTATCTTCCCTAGTCCCGAGTTTTGTGGTGAGAGCGCAGCTCTTAGCGCAAAACTTAACTTAAGTGTTTATCGCAAATCAGTCACTGCCAGTACACGAGTTTCGGTTTATACATGTGCTTCTTAACACATAATTTACCTTAGAAATGCGCAAAACCGGCACCGCCCGATCCCGAGTTTCGGGTTAAGAACTTGGTTCTTAGCACAAAATTTTACCTTATTTCTTCTTTTTCTTGAACAGGTCACCGCCGACACTCGGAAGGCCCTCTTCGAGGAGCTTTTATGGGAGCACCGGGAGCTCGCCGAGGCACATGACAAGTGCCAAGGTAAGTTTTTCGTTTCACCGGCATCTTTGCTACCGGAAACCTCTTTTCCTTGTGATATATACAATGTCTGTTCAACCGGGAACCCGGAAGCTTCCATCGATGCTCTCAAGGAGCAGCTCGCCACGGCCCAACGTACTATTTTTTCCTTTCTCCTTTGAACTGGGTGTCTTTTCAGGTTTACTAGTGTAGCCTTGCTAACACTCATTTTTCCGGTTACAGGGGAGAAGGATGAGCTCAGCCGGCAGCACCAGGAGGAGCTAAACGCCCTCAAGACCAGCTACCAGGAGCTCAAGTCTCAGTTGATTCAGCTGGGGCTTGACCACGCCAAGGCCCTCAAGGCCGCTGAAGTGACCGGCGGCCAAGTTGGACGAGGCTCTGGAGAATGCCCTGCAATGCCACCGTGGTGTTGCGGGCAGAGCTGGAGGAGATGACCAAGGCCCGGAAGGGTGCCGAGGAGAAGGCCGCGCGGGAGGAGGAGGGGCACAAGGAGTGCGATCAGCTGATCCTGCAGACCGACACACTTGCCCTCCGTAAGTTGTTTTCTTTTACACTTTGATTACTGCATACGAGCCTTTTTTCCTTCGACCCCATTTTTGTTTCCGCTATCTTTCCGTCCGGTCTCTCTTCTTCCGGATTCTTTTCTCTCCGGTCTCTTTTTCTTCCGGTCTCTTTTTCTTCCGGTCTCTTTTTCTTCCGGTCTCTTTTTCTTCCGGTCTCTTTTTCTTCCGGACTCTTTTCCTTAAGCTTTTTCTTTCTTTGCACAGGCCTCTTTCCGGACTCGCAGAGGTATGCCGTCAAGAAGGTCGACGCGCAGCGCAAGGACAAAGGCCAAGCGGATCTTACCGTGCCATGGACGCCCAAGGACCATCCGGTCGCGCTTAACGCGCGGGTGTCCCATATGCGCTGCATAGACCGCAATCTTTCGGACATCCCCGATGTAGCTACCCAGCTATACAGGACTTTATGGCACGGCGAGGAGGTGCCGGACACCTTCTCCCTCATCAACGACCGCCGAAAGGTGCCGGCAGGAGGATCCGCGAGTGGCGGTGCTCGCTGCCCGCGGCTGGAGCGGACTCCGCCCTCCGCGTCGCCTGCTCCTGGTACCCGGAGCTCAATACGGACGCCCTTACCGGCGTGCGCGAAGGCGCAGAAACGGATCTGGACCCGATCCTCTCCGCCAAGCGGCAGGATCGCGCGCACCGCATCGCGGAGTATGCCGACATGCGCACCTTCATCCCTCCCCCTCCGGCGTCACGGATTATCTCGACGAGGAGGAGGGTGAAGCCGAAGAAGAGGTCCTGGCGATGCTGGTGCCGGCGATGCTCCTCCGGAAGCCCTGCCGCATGATGATTTCCTTTGAAGTGTTTGCTCATTATATCTGTTGGTCCTGTTGCTTTAAGACAATATCTCGTTAAATTCTGCACCGGACTGCCGGGGCTTATGATGTAAAACATAAGTTTGCTTGTGGTTGTGCTACAACATTTCCTGCCGGTCAGGTATACCGGTAGCTAAGTACTGTTGAGTTTGGCGTAGCATATTTTGGGTTTGGTTCCGCTTTTATCCCGCACTGCAAAGATTTCTCAATTGCTTCCGCATCCAATTTGATGCATACTTGGTTCTTTTGCCTTGGCTCTGCCTGCCTTCTCTGGGCGTTCTTTGGCATATGAGCACAAGGTTCTTTCACCAAACAAGCATCTTCTTGAACTTAGAAATAACTTTGAAATTTTGCAAAAAACCGGTTTAACCGGGGTTAATTAAATTTTTCAGATTGTTCTTTCCTGCTCTCCCTTTTCGCAGTTCATGTGCTTATCCCCTACCGGTTTATCTTGCTTGCCATGAAGCCGGTTTGCGGACAGCAGAGTCGAAGACTCCGGTAGGATTTAGCACACTACTAAACCGGAAAGAAAAACATTCAATAAGCAACCGGTAAACTGAAAAAATAGACAAGTTACATGCAACTTAAGTTGGGGTAGTCCCGAGATTCACTCAAGGTTCCGGCATCTTTTATTCATAGCATATAAGGTACAAAAAGGAACTTCTTACACCACCACTTCAAGAGTAGAAAGGACGCAACAGAGCTACGTTCCATGGACGCTTGCTCTCCTCGCCGGACCTGTCCGCCTTTCCTTTCTTCCATTCCTGTGCATCTATCAAGTAGTATGCATCATTGTGAAGCACCTTGCTTACAATGAAGGGACCTTCCCATGGTGGCAAAAGCTTATGCCGGCCTTCAAAGGCGCTGCACCTGTGCTACAAGATCTCCTTCCCGGAAAACTCTTGGGTTAACCTTCCGGTTATGATAGCGTCTTAGGTTTTGCTGGTAAATGGCTGTTCTTGCCAAAGCCAGCTCTCTTGCTTCTTCTAGCAAGTCCACATCGTTTTCTCGGCCTCTTTGACCTCTTGCTCAAGATAGAGCTGTACCCTTGGTGAATCATGGATGATATCGGTTGGTATCACCGCTTCTGCTCCATAAACCATGAAGAAGGGAGTGTATCCGGTAGACCGGTTTGGAGTTGTTCTTATACTCCACAGTACTGATGGTAGCTCATCGAGCCAACATCCCTGACTTTTCCACCGCATCAATGAGTCTAGGCTTGATACCGGAAAGCACCAAGGCATTCATTCTTTCTACTTGGCCATTGCCCTGTGGATGTGCCATCGAGCACAAATCCAACCGGATGTTCTTTTCTTCACAGAACCTTTTGAACTCACCTTGAGCAAAGTTGGTTCCGTTATCGTTGATGATCTTTGTGCGGGTATCCATACCGCAAAATGACATCTTTCAAGAATTTCACAGCTGTATGCCCATCACACTTTGCGATAGGTTTTACTTCCAGCCACTTGGTGAACTTATCCACCATGACCAAGATGTGAGTCATGCTGCCTCTTGCAGTTTTGAATGGTCCAACCATGTCAAGGCACCAAACAGCGAATGGCCATGTTAGCGGTATTGTCTTTAAACCGGATGCTGGGGTATGGTTTTGCTTGGCGTACCTGCGGCAGCCGTTGCATTTTCTTACCAAATCCTCAGCGTCCTTCAAAGCAGTGGGCCAATAGAACCCATGCCGGAATACTTTTGCTACCAAAGCCCTTGATGAAGCATGATGCCCACATTCTCCTTGGTGAATTTCCTCAAGCATTTCTTTTCCTTCCTCCGGTTCCACACATCTTTGAAGGACACCGGTAACGCTTCTCTTGTACACCTCACCATTGATGAATGTGTAAGCTTTGGACCTTCTTTGTATCCTCCTTGAGTCATTTTGGTCCTCCGGCAAGGTGCCGCTGAAAAGGAATTCCTTAATAGGTTTAACCCATGATGGTATTTCTCGAACCAAAAACACCGGTGCATCTATCTCCATGCTATCTACCAGCAGCGTTTCTTCCGGTATGGGTACAGCAGTCCCGAGCCTAGCGGAGCAATCCCGAGCTTGCCGGAGCAGTCCCGGGTTCCCTTCATCGATATCCATGGGTACTACGTGTGACTCGGTACAAAAATTGATTCCGATTCCGGGCTCGGCTTGATCGATGGCACTCTTAGGTGAGCCAAAGCTATTCCGGGAGGAATTTCTTGCCTAGATGAGCCCAACTTGGACAAAGCATCCGCGGCTTCATTTTCTGCTCGCGGCACATGGTGAAACTCACATCCTTCGAAGAATCCGGCAATCTTTTGCACGTGAAACCGGTACGAGGCCATGTTGGCGTCTTTTGCATCCCACTCTCCTGAGCACTGCTGTACCACAAGGTCTGAATCGCCATAGCAAATGATCCGGTGTGCACCGATTTCTTTTGCGACCTTAAGCCCATGGATCAAAGCTTCATATTCAGCGACATTGTTCGATGCCCTGGAAATGTACTTGCAAAACATACCGGAGGTGGTCTCCTTTTGGTGAAGTAAGCACCACACCGGCACCTAGACCTTCCTTGAGCTTAGATCCATCAAAGTGCATCTTCCAAGATTCTATCCTCCGATGCGGCGGTTTGTATTGCATCTCCGCCCAATCAACAAGGAAATCAGCCAAAGCCTGTGATTTTATGGCATCTCTTCTTTCATATACCGGCACGTACGGTGATATCTGGATCGCCCATTTTGCAATCCGGCCGCTGGCATCTTTGTTGCACATGATGTCGGAAATTGGTGCTTCACTCACCACCTTCATGGGGTGTTCCTCAAAGTAGTGCTTGAGTTTTGTGGCGGCCATGTACACGCCATAAGTCATTTTCTCGAAGTGAGGGTAGTTTTGTTTTGAGAGGGAGAGCACCTCGCTCAAGTAGTATACCGGCCTCTGGACGGTTTTTCTTCCTCTTCTCTTTCAACCACAACCACTACACTCACAACCCGGTTTGTTGCTGCTAGGTATAACACCATAGGCTCCCAATCAAGAGGTGAAGCCGGTACGGGTGCTGTGGCTAGCATCGTTTTTAGCTCCTTAAACGCTGCGTGCGCACGAGGGGTCCGCACGAACGTGTCGATTTCTTCATGAGAGCATAGAGTGGCAGAGCTTTTTCTCCCAACCTGCTTACAAACCGGCTCAGCGATGCCAAGCTTCCGGTAAACTTTTGCACATCTTTTAACTCTCGAGGGATAGCCATTCTTTCTATCGCCCGGATCTTTACCGGATTAACCTCTATGCCCCGGCTTGAAACCAGGAAACCGAGCAGCTTGCCGGCGGGGACACCAAAGGTACATTTTGCCGGATTGAGTTTCATCCGGAACCGCCTTAGGTTATCGAATGTTTGCCGGATGTCATCGATTAAAGTGTTTTTTACCTTAGTTTTTATCACGATGTCATCCACATAGACTTGCACATTTTTTCCAATTTGATCAAATAAGCATTTTTGCATACAAAGCGCTGGTACGTTGCACCGGCGTTGCGCAACCCAAAAGGCATAGTGACATAGCAATAAGCCCCGTGCGGGGTAATGAACGCAGCTTTTATTTGATCTTCCTTTTTTAAGGGAATTTGGTGGAAACCGGAATAGGCATCCAGGAAGGACAACAACTCACACCCAGCAGTTGAATCAATCACTTGATCGATTCGTGGCAAAGGAAAAGGATCTCTTGGGCAAGCCTTGTTCAGGTTGGTGTAGTCGATGCACATGCGCCACACCTTCGGAGCTTTTGCCTCCAGGTTCTCATCTTTCTTCTTTTCAACCATTACCGGATTGGCCAGCCACTATGTGTGCGTGACCTCCACAATGAATCCGGCAACAAGCAGCTTGGTTACTTCTTCTCCTATGATCTTTCTTCTGTCTTCGCCGAACCGACGCAGCTGGTTGCCGCACCGGCTTGGCATCTTTCCGGACGTTTAGAGAGTGCTCAGCCAGCTCCCTCGGAACACCTACCAAATCATCGGTTGACCAGGCAAAGATATTCCGATTCTCACGGAGGAAGCCGACGAGCGCGCTTTCCTATGCTTGATCCCAGGCCGGCGCCGATACGAACGGTGCGCTGCAGGTAAGCCGGATCCAGCACAATGTTCTTTGTTTCATTGGTTGGCTTGAATGCCGGTGTGCCCATGTTTTCACTCATTGCCGCCAAACTCATTTGTGAGGATTGAGCCAGCGCAACAGCCTATCTGCATTCTTTTCTTTTCCTCCGCGATCACCAGCGATTCTCGCTAGGTTTGATCCGGCAGATGCGATTTCCGGTGAGATCTTATAGTTTCCCACCACGGTCAATGGCCCACGAGGTGCCGGCATCTTCATCTTGAGGTAAGCCGTATGAGTGGTGGCCATGAAAGCAGCCAACGCCGGTCTCCCAAAGAATGCATGGTAGGGACTGTCCGGATCCACCACCTCAAACCTCCAGATTTTCCACCCGGCAATTGTCACGTCCTCCAAATGCCACGTCCACCCGAACTTTTCCTATCGGGGCACGGGACAAGCCAGGGACGATCCCATGGAACGTTGTGCGCGTTGGCTGAAGCATGTTTTCTGTCAGGCCCAGCGTTTGCAAGGTGTGCTAGTACAAGATGTTGATGCGACCGCCATTGTCTATCAGCACCTTGCTGAACTTCACTCGAGGTTGCGGCCCTTTCATGATCGGGTCCACAACAAGAGCATATCCACCCGGATTCGGCATGATCTTTGGGTGATCCTTGGATGACCAGGTAATTTCTGATTGGACCACATCATGTACTTGGGAACTGCCGGCATCACAAAGATTGACCTCCATGGAGCGCCGGTGTACACTTTGCCGGTCTGTTGGCTCGGTGACAAAGACAACACAGCACAGATGCGGATCTTCGTAAACATTCCGGCCTAAAGGTGCCGGTGGAGGTGGCTGGTTATCATTTTGCTCCACCCGGTTAACTTGCTGGCACTGCTGCCGGTTTGGCTGCACCGGTAAGGCGTTTGCCCGGTAAGTGGTGGTGGTGGCGGTAGGCTGTTGTTGCTGCCGCGGCATGTCTTGCGGTGGCCGCGCATCTTTCACTGTTCCTTTTTGCATCAAGTACTTGGTCCAGGTACAATCCTTCGTCGAGATGGTTTGACGGATGTGCCGGATTCGGCGTGTGCCACCGGCCAGGTTGATACATGGCAGCATCCATGGTGTATTTCGAGGGATCTTGCCAGTTCTAATTCTGGACCCATGGTTTCTTGTCCACCCATTGTTTCTTAGGACCCGCCCATGGCTGCGATCCGGTTTTGCCTCGGCTGTCGCTGGCCTCAAAGTTTTCCTGCACAGCAGCTACTTGCTGCGGACCGTACCTTCGATCCGGGCACTCGTCGCGTCGTTTTGTATTCCGGGTGTCCCGGTGTTGGTCGTGGCGCGGCTGTGCCGCCTCAGGTTGCACAGCCGGTTGCGTTGGGTCTCCCAACGCATAGCTATCCGCCACACGTATCATCTCTGCCAACGTTGTCGGCATGTTCCGCTGCAGCTTTTGCCACAACGGCGAACCTCTTCTGCATCCACTGCTAAACCAAGCAATGGCTTGTGCCTCGATCACCCCCTCACAGGAGTTCCTTGTGGTGTTCCACCGGGCTAGATAATCCCGGTGCTGCTTCGTTCGGGCGCTGCACGCACAGAGCAAGTTGCTGCGGCCTGTTTGGCCTCGATAGGTGCTGCTGAAATTGCTCACAAAGGCCTCCTCAAAATCCAGCCAGCCATTTATGCTTCCTGCCGGCAAGTTGTTTAGCCGATTCTTGCCGGTCCAACCAAAAACGATGGTATGATCCTCACGGCCCAACGCCGGTTTCCTCCTCTGCTACGGTTCCTCCACCGCCTGCAACGTATACCGCGGTCACGTAATCCGCGAGCCAATCTTCCGGCTTCGTGGTGCCGTCATACGTCTTTGAGTCACGGGGCAACATAAAGTTGCGAACGGGTGGTTTTTCTTTCATGATCCTTGGGCCAAACCACTATGGACCTGGAGGACCTTCCTCCTCGATCATTTCGACAAGTATACTCTATCCAGACGGTGCCTCGCATCCCGTTCCGGTAAGTATCTCTCTCCCGTGCGTTCTCCCAATGGGTTCCGGTATGCTGCCGGTTTCGTGGAATCGGCTTCATCGTGACATTCCGGTGCGCGGCCCTTGCCTGCCGATACCTTGGGGGATCTATTTCCTCCTCCTCGTACGCTGCCCTTGCAGCTCGATAGTTTTGCCCGGTCTCATATCTACCGGCATGATTGTTTCCGGCATAGCCTCTGGCATAGCCTCGCTCTGCCCCTTGGCTTTTTCTACCGGCATCGTGTTGCCCGGCTTGTTGCTTTCCGGCAAGAACCGGATCGTACACGATCATCTGCTGCGCATTCACTTCTTTTTCTCTCCTTCTATCCGGATGGGGGACGAAGCCTGCCCATGGGATTTGCTACCGGCATTCTTTGTTGAACGCGCGGATTTTGAGGCCGCTGCCTTGTTCAGCTTAGCCAATGCTCGGCATTTTGCTGCTCAATGGTTTCCAGCAGCTCTCTAACACGCTCTTCTTCTTTACCAAAGCCTCTCCGGAAAGCGACTCGCACAGCTCTACAGCGGCCTTAGCAGCTTTTATAGTTTTATCCGGGCTGCTATACTTAGGCTTTTCCACGATGCTAACAGATGCAGAGGCGCTCTTGCCGGTAAGAATCTCTTTGCGCAAATCTTGATCTAGGTTGCGAGCTTTTAGCCGGTTTTCCGGCATCCTAGCAGCATGCGCGCTAACAGAAGCAAAGCCATGGGCAGCGTTATACTCACGTACGGTTAGGTTCAGCTCGCGCTGCGCCCTGACGATGTCCTTGCCGCTCTCTAGCATCTTCTGGCGCTGCGCCTCCAGCTCCGCCCCGAGCCGCTGCCGGATCGATGTTCGCGCGATGGGGGTGGCGAGGACGTTCATCGCCGCCGGAGCGGTGTCTCCGGTGGCGCGGATGATGCTCCCGCTGCGCTGCGCCGCGCTCCAGCGGTGGCTTAGCCGCACGGGTCGAAACCGCGCGACCGGCACCTTCGGCCGCAACCTCCTTTCTGCACCAGCCACACCGGTCATCATTACCTCGACGCTGCCGGCGGCGCGGCCCAGACAGAGCCATCTTGGCGGGTCCGGTGCCACCAGCACCGGCGAGAGGCGGCGGCGCACGGGGACGGTGCCGAAGTAGACGCGATGGCTGCCGAACTCGATGATGCGGCCGTTCTTGGGAAGACGCCGCCGTTGGCGAAGCAGCCCGCGTTGTCGTTGATGAAGTCCATGGCGTAGATGCTCTGCACCAACGCGGACACCGTACGTTCGCCGGAGATCTCGAGAACGCCCGCCCGAATGTGAACTCCATCAAGCGCCACTTTGTGCCCCACGGTGGGCGCCAACTGTCGTCGTGGTGAACGAGCAGATGCCATAGGATGGCTTAGATTGGGGCCGAATGGACGCAAGAGGATTCGGGGGAGGGTTTGCGATCAGGTGGGAAGAGATTCCGGATGGTTTCCTCAAGAACTTGGCCAAGGCCAGAAGTTGAAGAAGAAAGACACAAGGAAGAACTCCCTCTAGATCACCATGTTCATAGATTCACACAAGTTACAGGCTCTGCCTTCCTACATACACGCGTACATACTTGCCCGTGAAGATGGGCTGCCCCCTCTCCTTATATAGGGGAGAGGGTGGCTTACACTGCAAGAAACCCTAATGGCATCTTTGACTGGACAAACTACTTTACAGAGTTACTGTACAAAGCTACTTTAACTGGCTACTGTACAAAGCTACTTTAATCATAGATGACACCGGGGCCTTCTTTTATCATAGAAGCTGACGTCCCCCGGCTTCTTTCTCCGTCACCTCTCTCTTTGGCGCCAGGGCTCTGAATAAAGTTACTTGGCGTAGCTCATCCTTGTCTTCTTGCTCTGAAGAGAATCTTTGACCAGTCCTGCCGACAGGCTCTCCTTTCCGGTATCTTTTATACCGGGTCCCGGCATACCCCTTTGGGGATACCGGCTTAGCCTTGCTCTCCCGGATTCCTTCTAGGCTTCCGGCAAGAACATTAAACCGGTATCTCGATGGCTCAAACCATCCGGTTTGGCATGCCTTTGGCATACCGGGGGTTATCCCCCCAACAGCCAGTTCCTGTTTTCTGCTGTTTTTGGTTTCAGAAATCCTAGTAACGAAATATTCTCGGAATCGGACGAAATCAACGCCCAAGTTCCTATTTTCACCGGAAGCATCCAGAACACCCGGGAAGGACCAGAGGGGGGGCACTGGGCCCCCAGACCATAGGCCGGTGCGGCCCAGTCCCTGGCCGCGCCGCCTCTTCGCCTATATAAAGCCCCTGGATCGAAATCCTGAGACGTACGACGAAAACCACAGAAACCTTCCAGAGCCGCCGCCATCGCGAGGCCAAGATCTGGGGGACAGGAGTCTCTGTTCCGGCACGCTGCCGGAGTGGGGAAGTGCCCCCGGAAGGCTCCTCCATCGACACCGCTGCCATCTCCACCGCCATCTTCATCACCGCTGCTGCTCCCATGAGGAGGGAGTAGTTCTCCATCGAGGCTCGGGGCTGTACCGGTAGCTATGTGGTTCATCTCTCCCATGTACCTCAATACAATAATCTCATGAGCTGCTTTACATGATTGAGATTCATATGAGTTTGTATCACAATTTATCTATGTGCTACTCTAGCAATGTTATTAAATTAGTTCTATTCCTCCTGCACGTGTGTAAGGTGACAGTGTGTGCACCGTGTTAGTACTTGGTTTATGCTATGATCATGATCTCCTGTAGATTATGAAGTTAACTATTGCTATGATAATATTGATGTGATCTATTCCTCCTACATATGCATGAAGGTGACAGTGTGCATGCTATGTTAGTACTTGGTTTAGTTGTATTGATCTATCTTACACTGAGGTTACTTAAATATGAACAAATTGTGGAGCTTGTTAACTCCGGCATTGAGGGTTCGTGTAATCCTACGCAATGCGTTCATCATCCAACAAGAGTGTAGAGTATGCATTTATCTGTTCTGTTATGTGATCAATGTTGAGAGTGTCCACTAGTGAAGGTGTAATCCCTAGGCCTTGTTCCTAAATACTGCGTTACTACTACTTGTTTACTGTTTTACTGTGTTACTACTGCTGCAATACTACCACCATCAACTACACGCCAGCAAGCTATTTTCTGGCACCGTTGCTACTGCTCATATATATTCATACCACCTGTATTTCACTATCTCTTCGCCGAACTAGTGCACCTATTAGGTGTGTTGGGGACACAAGAGACTTCTTGCTTTGTGGTTGCAGGGTTGCTTGAGAGGGATATCTTTGACCTCTTCCTCCCTGAGTTTGATAAACCTTGGGTGATCCACTTAAGGGAAAACTTGTCATTGTTCTACAAACCTCTGCTCTTGGAGGCCCAACACTGTCTACAGGAAAAGGAGGGGGAAGTAGACATCAAGCTATTTTCTGGCGCCGTTGCCGGGGAGGAAAGGTAAAAGGTACTCACACTCCGGATCTCGGCTACCAAGCTATTTTCCCGGCGCCGTAAGTACTCAAAGCTATTTCCTTTAGATCCTGCAATTGCAACTTTTTGTTTCTTGTTTACACTAGTAAGGCATAATGGACAACAATGAGCTTTTTACTCTATTTCCTGATTTAAGACATGGATGGTTTGATCCGAAAATTAAAAAACCCATGGAACATATTAATATGAACACTTTGAACACCATTGTTGCTAATGATATGGAAAATTCTAAGCTTGGGGAAGCTGGTTTTGATGAGCATGATCTTTTTAGTCCCCCAAGAATTGAGGAGAAAATTTTCTTTGATGATACTTTGCCTCCTATTTATGATGATTATAATGATAGTAGTCTTTTGGTATCACCTGTTATGGAGGATGAATTTGATTATGATTACAATATGCCTCCTATATTTGATAGCTACTTTGTTGAATTTGCTCCCGCTATTACTAATAAAATTGATTATGCTTATGTTGGGAGTAGTAATAATTTTATGCATGAGACTCATGATAAGAATGCTTTATGTGATAGTTATATTGTTGAGTTTGCTCATGATGCTACTGAAAGTTATTATGAGAGAGGGAAATATGGTTGTAGAAATTTTCATGTAACTAAAACACCTCTCTATGTGCTGAAATTTTTCAAGCTATACTTGTTTTATCTTCCTATGCTTGTTACTTTGCTCTTCATGAACTTGTTTATTTACAAGATTCCTATGCATAGGAAGCATGTTAGACTTAAATGTGTTTCCAATTTGCCTCTTGATGCTCTCTTTTGCTTCAAATACAATTTCTTGCGAGTGCATCATTAAAACTGCTGAGCCCATCTTAATGGCTATAAAGAAAAGAACTTCTTGGGAGATAACCCATGTGTTATTTTGCTACAGTACTTTGTTTTATATTTGTGTCTTGGAAGTTGTTTACTACTGTAGCAACCTCTCCTTATCTTAGTTTTGTGTTTTGTTGTGCCAAGTGAAGCCTCTAATCGAAGGTTGATACTAGATTTGGATTACTGCGCAGTTCCAGATTTCTTTGCTGTCACGAATCTGGGTCTACCTCCCTGTAGGTAGCTCAGAAAATTAAGACAATTTACGTGCATGATCCTCAGATATGTACGCAACTTTCATTCAATTTGAGCATTTTCATTTGAGCAAGTCTGGTGGCCTAATAAAATTCGTCAATACGAACTGTTCTGTTTTGACAGATTCTGCCTTTTATTTCGCATTGCCTCTTTTGCTATGTTGGATGAATTTATTTGATCCATTAATGTCCAGTAGCTTTATGCAATGTCCAGAAGTGTTAAGAATGATTGTGTCACCTCTGAATATGTTAATTTTTATTGTCACTAACCCTCTAATGAGTTGTTCTAAGTTTGGTGTGGAGGAAGTTTTCAAGGATCAAGAGAGGAGTATGATGCAACATGATCAAGGAGAGTGAAAGCTCTAAGCTTGGGGATGCCCCGATGGTTCACCCCTGCATATATCAAGAAGACTCAAGCGTCTAAGCTTGGGGATGCCCAAGGCATCCCCTTCTTCATCGACAACATTATCAGGTTCCTCCCCTGAAACTATATTTTTATTCCATCACATCTTATGTGCTTTGCTTGGAGCATCGGTTTGTTTTTGTTTTTTGTTTTGTTTGAATAAAATGGATCCTAGCATTCACTTTATGGGAGAGAGACACGCTCCGCTGTAGCATATGGACAAGTATGTCCTTGGTTTCTACTCATAGTATTCATGGCGAAGTTTCTTCTTCGTTAAATTGTTATATGGTTGGAATTGGAAAATGATACATGTAGTAATTGCTATAAATGTCTTGGGTAATGTGATACTTGGCAATTGTTGTGCTCATGTTTAAGCTCTTGCATCATATGCTTTGCACCCATTAATGAAGAAATACATAGAGCATGCTAAAATTTGGTTTGCATATTTGGTTTCTCTAAGGTCTAGATAATTTCTAGTATTGAGTTTGAACAACAAGGAAGACGGTGTAGAGTCTTATAATGTTTTCAATATGTCTTTTATGTGAGTTTTGCTGCACCGGTTCATCCTTGTGTTTGTTTCGAATAAGCCTTGCTAGCCTAAACCTTGTATCGAGAGGGAATACTTCTCATGCATCCAAAATACTTGAGCCAACCACTATGCCATTTGTGTCCACCATACCTACCTACTACATGGTATTTCCCGCCATTCCAAAGTAAATTGCTTGAGTGCTACCTTTAAAATTCCATCATTCACCTTTGCAATATATAACTCATGGGACAAATAGCTTAAAAACTATTGTGGTATTGAATATGTAATTATGCACTTTATCTCTTATTAAGTTGCTTGTTGTGCGATAACCATGTTTATTGGGGACGCCATCAACTATTCCTTGTTGAATTTCATGTGAGTTGCTATGCATGTTCGTCTTGTCTGAAGTAAGAGAGATCTACCACCTTATGGTTAAGCATGCATATTGTTAGAGAAGAACATTGGGCCGCTAACTAAAGCCATGATCCATGGTGGAAGTTTCAGTTTTGGACAAATATCCTCAATCTCATATGAGAAAGTTATTAATTGTTGTTACATGCTTATGCATAAAAGAGGAGTCCATTATCTGTTGTCTATGTTGTCCCGGTATGGATGTCTAAGTTGAGAATAATCAATAGCGAGAAATCCAATGCGAGCTTTCTCCTTAGACCTTTGTACAGGCGGCATAGAGGTACCCCATTGTGACACTTGGTTAAAACATGTGCATTGCGATGATCCGGTAGTCCAAGCTAATTAGGACAAGGTGCGGGCACTATTAGTACACTATGCATGAGGCTTGCAACTTGTAAGATATAATTTACATGATACATATGCTTTATTACTACCGTTGACAAAATTGTTTCATGTTTTCAAAATCAAAGCTCTAGCACAAATATAGCAATCGATGCTTTTCCTCTATGGAGGACCATTCTTTTACTTTCAATGTTGAGTCAGTTCACCTATTTCTCTCCACCTCAAGAAGCAAACACTTGTGTGAACTGTGCATTGATTCCTACATATTTGCATATTGCACTTATTATATTACTCTATGTTGACCATATCCATGAGATATACATGTTACAAGTTGAAAGCAACTGCTGAAACTTAATCTTCCTTTGTGTTGCTTCAATGCTTTTACTATGAATTATTGCTTTATGAGTTAACTCTTATGCAAGACTTATTGATGCTTGTCTTGAAGTGCTATTCATGAAAAGTCTTTGCTTTATGATTCACTTGTTTACTCATGTCATATACATTGTTTTGATCGCTGCATTCACTACATATGCTTTACAAATAGTATGATCAAGGTTATGATGGCATGTCACTCCAGAAATTATCTGTGTTATCGTTTTACCTGCTCGGGACGAGCAGAACTAAGCTTGGGGATGCTGATACGTCTCCGACGTATCGATAATTTCTTATGTTCCATGCCACATTATTGATGTTATCTACATGTTTTATGCACACTTTATGTCATATTCGTGAATTTTCTGGAACTAACCTATTAACAAGATGCCGAAGTGCCAGTTCCTGTTTTCTGCTGTTTTTGGTTTCAGAAATCCTAGTAACGAAATATTCTCGGAATCGGACGAAATCAACGCCCAAGTTCCTATTTTCACCGGAAGCATCCAGAACACCCGGGAAGGACCGGAGGGGGCACTGGGCCCCCAGACCATAGGCCGGCGCGGCCCTGGCCCTGGCCGCGCCGCCCTATGGTGTCGTCGCCCCTTCGACCCTCCTGCGCCGCCTCTTCGCCTATATAAAGCCCCTGGATCGAAAACCCTGAGACGTACGACGAAAACCACAGAAACCTTCCAGAGCCGCCGCCATCGCGAGGCCAAGATCTGGGGGATAGGAGTCTCTGTTCCGGCACGCTGCCGGAGCGGGGAAGTGCCCCCGGAAGGCTCCTCCATCGACACCGCTGCCATCTCCACCGCCATCTTCATCACCGCTGCTGCTCCCATGAGGAGGGAGTAGTTCTCCATCGAGGCTCGGGGCTGTACCGGTAGCTATGTGGTTCATCTCTCCCATGTACCTCAATACAATAATCTCATGAGCTGCTTTACATGATTGAGATTCATATGAGTTTGTATCACAATTTATCTATGTGCTACTCTAGCAATGTTATTAAAGTAGTTCTATTCCTCCTGCACGTGTGTAAAGGTGACAGTGTGTGCACCGTGTTAGTACTTGGTTTATGCTATGATCATGATCTCCTGTAGATTATGAAGTTAACTATTGCTATGATAATATTGATGTGATCTATTCCTCCTACATATGCATGAAGGTGACAGTGTGCATGCTATGTTAGTACTTGGTTTAGTTGTATTGATCTATCTTACACTGAGGTTACTTAAATATGAACAAATTGTGGAGCTTGTTAACTCCGGCATTGAGGGTTCGTGTAATCCTACGCAATGCGTTCATCATCCAACAAGAGTGTAGAGTATGCATTTATCTGTTCTGTTATGTGATCAATGTTGAGAGTGTCCACTAGTGAAGGTGTAATCCCTAGGCCTTGTTCCTAAATACTGCGTTACTACTACTTGTTTCATCGTTTTACCGTGTTACTACCGCTGCAATACTACCACCATCAACTACACGCCAGCAAGCTATTTTCTGGCACCGTTGCTACTGCTCATATATATTCATACCACCTGTATTTCACTATCTCTTCGCCGAACTAGTGCACCTATTAGGTGTGTTGGGGACACAAGAGACTTCTTGCTTTGTGGTTGCAGGGTTGCTTGAGAGGGATATCTTTGACCTCTTCCTCCCTGAGTTCGATAAACCTTGGGTGATCCACTTAAGGGAAAACTTGCTGCTGTTCTACAAACCTCTGCTCTTGGAGGCCCAACACTGTCTACAGGAAAAGGAGGGGGAAGTAGACATCAGTAAGCAAAGGTCAAACAATGGGAAGGAGGGACTTGGTTTTAATACCAAGGCTAAAAAGGCAAACAAGAAAAAGACCAAGCCAGCACATGAGAAAGCTAATGGTGAACCCCGAAAGGGCAACACCATTAATGATGATGGTGCGGGAATAGATAACCCTCACTATGTTCTCTTTAAAGATTATTATGGTGATGTCTATGCTAAATATGTTGGTCCATATGATGGTTATGTTGCTTGGTCTATTTGGGTTCCAAAGACCCTTGTTGCTAACAAAAGAGGACCCATTGAAAAATGGGTACCTAAATCCAAGAATTGATCTCATGTAGGACTATGCCGCCGGAGGTTCAAAATGGGTACTTGATAGTGGATGTACAAGTCATATGACCGGCGGCAAGAACCTCGTCAAGGAGTTGAGGCCTAACATAAATGATATCACCGTCTCCTTTGGCGATAATTCTACATCCGAGGTATTGGGTTTTGGCAAGGTTGTGGTTGCACACAACATTACTCTTGTGGATGTCATGCTTGTCAAAACCCTTGGTTACAATTTGCTTTCCGTTTCCGCCCTTGGCAAGATGGGTTTCGCCGTCTTTATTGATAATGATATTGTGGTCCTCTTGTGGAGCAAGACTCTAAAAGTCGCATTCGTTGGGTATCGCGAACACAACTTGTATGTGGTGGACTTTTCGGGGACCACCACGTCAAGTGCGATGTGCCTATTCGGAAAGGCGGACGTGGGTTGGTTGTGGCATCGTCGCCTAGCCCATGTCAACATGAGAACTTTGCAAAGTCTTCACAAGGGGAACCATATTATGGGACTAATGGAAAATGTGTCTTTTGCCAAAGATCGTGTTTGTAGGGCTTGTGTTGAAGGCAAAATGCATGACTCTCCGCATCCAAGCAAGACCATCATCTCTTCCAAGAGGATCTTGGAGCTCCTTCATGTGGATCTCTTTGGTCCCGTTACTCATGCAAGTCTTGGTGCGAAGAAACATTGCTTGGTGATTGTTGATGATTACTCAAGATACACTTGGGTCTACTTTCTCAAGACGAAAGATGAGACTCAACAAATATTCATTGACTTTGCTACCGAGGTGCAACGCCAACACAACCTCCTCATTATGGCAATAAGAAGTGACAACGGCTCCGAGTTCAAGAACTACACACTCAATGATTTTCTTAGTGATGAGGGGATTCGTCATCAATATTCCGCTGCTTACACCCCTCAACAAAATGGTGTTGCGAAGAGGAAGAACCGAACTCTTATGGATATGGCAAGGTCTATGATGGCGGAGTATAAATCCCGCTATAACTTTTGGGCCGAAGCCATCTCCACCGCTTGTCACTCCTCCAACCGGCTCTATCTCCGCAAGGGCTTGAACAAGACTCCATATGAAATACTCACCGGGAACAAGCCTAATATCTCATACTTCAAGGTGTTCGGGTGTAAGTGTTTCTACAAAATCAAAGGGGTTCGTTTGTCTAAATTTGCTCCTAAAGCTTTGGAGGGTATATTTGTTGGTTACGGTGCCGAATCTCACACTTATAGAATCTTTGATGTATCCTCCGGGATTATCATTGAATCTTGTAGTGTGAAGTTCGAAGAAAATGATGGCTCCCAAGTGGGGCAAGTTGATGTTTGTGCAGGTGATGAAATACCTCAAGATGCCATAGTAAGAATGGGTGTGGGATTTTTCCGCCCCATTGAGGGACACGGTGTGGCGTCTCGGGAAGAACTATGCTCTACCACGGTGGAGCCCTCATCTTCTCAACATCAACAAACCTTACCTAGTGAAGCAAATGATGCACCAACCCAAGAACAAGAACAAGACCCTCCCTCTTATGTGCAAGATCAAGGACAAGATCAAGGTCAAGATCAACCAATCATTCATAATGGCTCCAATGAGGATCCAATCAACTCTTGCCCTTCTCCGAACATTGTTCAAGATCAAGCACATGAGATTGAGCAACCCCAAGTAATTGAGGAAGCTCAAGTTCAAGGTCAAGACGGGGACCCAAATGATCAAGTTGATCAAGTGACACCTCCAAGGCCAAGAAGAACCAAGGAGGAGATTGAGGCCCGTCGTTTAGCAAGAAGAGAGAGGACCCTTGAAATTCGTGGACACACTCATGACAAGGTCCTTGGTGATGTTCGAGCAAAAGTCTCCACAAGAAGGCAATTGGCTAACTTTAGCAATCATCATGCTTATATCTCCGTAGTGGAACCCAAGAAAGTATTTGAAGCCCTTGAAGATTCGGATTGGGTGGAAGCTATGCATGAGGAACTCAACAACTTCAAGCGCAACAAAGTGTGGACCTTAGTAAAGAAGCCAAAGGAGTGCCGCAATATTATAGGCACTAAATGGATATTCAAGAACAAGCAAGATGAGTTTGGAAATATTGTGAGGAACAAGGCAAGATTGGTGGCTCAAGGTTTCTCTCAAGTTGAAGGGATTGACTTTGGAGAGACCTATGCTCCCGTGGCTCGTCTTGAGTCCATCCGTATCCTTCTTGCTTATGCATCGCATCATAACTTTAAGTTACAACAAATGGATGTGAAAAGTGCTTTTCTTAATGGTCCTTTGCATGAAGAGGTGTATGTAAAGCAACCCCCGGGGTTCGAGGATCTCAACTTTCCTAACCATGTCTACAAGCTTGATAAAGCACTTTATGGTCTCAAACAAGCTCCTAGAGCTTGGTACGAGCACCTTAAGGAATTGTTGGTAGACCGTGGGTTTGATGTTGGGCTAATCGACCCCACTCTTTTTACTAAGAGGGTCAATGGGGAGTGATGACGCGTAAAGCACACGCTCGTTGGGAACCCCAAGTGGAAGGTGTGATGCGTACATCAGCAAGTTTCCCTCAGTAAGAAACCAAGGTTTATCGAACCAGTAGGAGTCAAGAAGCACGTTGAAGGTTGATGGCGGCGGGATGTAGTGCGGCGCAACACCAGGGATTCCGGCGCCAACGTGGAACCTGCACAATACAACCAAAGTACTTTGCCCCAACGAAACAGTGAGGTTGTCAATCTCACCGGCTTGCTGTAACAAAGGATTAACCGTATTGTGTGGAAGATGATTGTTTGCAGAAAACAGTAGAACAAGTATTGCAGTAGATTGTATTTCAGTAAAGAGAATTGGACCGGGGTCCACAGTTCACTAGAGGTGTCTCTCCCATAAGATAAACAGCATGTTGGGTGAACAAATTACAGTTGGGCAATTGACAAATAAAGAGAGCATGACCATGCACATACATATCATGATGAGTATAGTGAGATTTAATTGGGCATTACGACAAAGTACATAGACCGCCATCCAACTGCATCTATGCCTAAAAAGTCCACCTTCAGGTTATCATCCGAACCCCCTCCAGTATTAAGTTGCAAAGCAACAGACAATTGCATTAAGTATGGTGCGTAATGTAATCAACAACTACATCCTTAGACATAGCATCAATGTTTTATCCCTAGTGGCAACAGCACAACACAACCTTAGAACTTTCTCCGTCATCGTCCTGTGTCAATGCGAGGCATGAACCCACTATCGAGCATAAGTACTCCCTCTTGGAGTTACAAGCATCTACTTGGCCAGAGCATCTACTAGTAACGGAAAGCATGCAAGATCATAAACAACACGTAGATATAACTTTGATAATCAACATAACAAGTATTCTCTATTCATCGGATCCCAACAAACGCAACATATAGAATTACAGATAGATGATCTTGATCATGTTAGGCAGCTCACAAGATCCGACAATGATAGCACAATGGGGAGAAGACAACCATCTAGCTACTGCTATGGACCCATAGTCCAGGGGTAGACTACTCACTCATCACACCGGAGGCGACCACGGCGGCGTAGAGTCCTCCGGGAGATGATTCCCCTCTCCGGCAGGTGCGGAGGCGATCTCCTGGATCCCCCGAGATGGGATCGGCGTTGGCGGCGTCTTCCGGAAGGTTTTCCGTATCGTGGCTCTCGGTGCTGGGGGTTTCGTCACGGAGGCTTTAAGTAGGCGGAAGGGCAAGTCAAGAGGCGGCACGGGGCCCAAACCACGAGGCCGGCACGGCCGAAGTGGGGCCGCGCCGCCTAGGGTTTGGCCACCCCGTGGCCCTCTTCGTTTCGTCGTCGGACTACGGGAAGCTTCGTGGAAAAATAGGCCCCTGGGCTTTGATTTCGTCCAATTCCGAGAATATTTCCTTACTAGGATTTCTGAAACCAAAAACAGCAGAAAACAGCAACTGGCACTTCGGCATCTTGTTAATAGGTTAGTTCCAGAAAATGCACGAATATGACATAAAGTGTGCATAAAACATGTAGATAACATCAATAATGTGGCATGGAACATAAGAAATTATCGATACGTCGGAGACGTATCAGCATCCCCAAGCTTAGTTCTGCTCGTCCCGAGCGAGGTAAAACGATAACACGTATAATTTCTGGAGTGACATGCCATCATAATCTTGATCATACTATTTGTAAAGCATATGTAGTGAATGCAGCGATCAAAACAATGTATATGACATGAGTAAACAAGTGAATCATAAAGCAAAGACTTTTCATGAATAGCACTTCAAGACAAGCATCAATAAGTCTTGCATAAGAGTTAACTCATAAAGCAATAACTCAAAGTAAAGGCATTGAAGCAACACAAAAGAAGATTAAGTTTCAGCGGTTGCTTTCAACTTGTAACATGTATATCTCATGGATATTGTCAACATAGAGTAATATAATAAGTGCAATAAGCAAGTATGTAGGAATCAATGCACAGTTCACACAAGTGTTTGCTTCTTGAGGTGGAGAGAAATAGGTGAACTGACTCAACATTGAAAGTAAAAGAATGGTCCTCCATAGAGGAAAAGCATCGATTGCTATATTTGTGCTAGAGCTTTGATTTTGAAAACATGAAACAATTTTGTCAACGGTAGTAATAAAGCATATGCATCATGTAAATTATATCTTATAAGTTGCAAGCCTCATGCATAGTGTACTAATAGTGCCCGCACCTTGTCCTAATTAGCTTGGACTACCGGATCATCACAATGCACATGTTTTGACCAAGTGTCACAAAGGGGTACCTCTATGCCGCCTGTACAAAGGTCTAAGGAGAAAGCTCGCATTGGATTTCTCGCTATTGATTATTCTTCAACTTAGACATCCATACCGGGACAACATAGACAACAGATAATGGACTCCTCTTTTATGCATAAGCATGTAACAACAATTAATAATTTTCTCATTTGAGATTGAGGATATTTGTCCAAAACTGAAACTTCCACCATGGATCATGGCTTTAGTTAGCGGCCCAATGTTCTTCTCTAACAATATGCATGCTTAACCATAAGGTGGTAGATCTCTCTTACTTCAGACAAGACGGACATGCATAGCAACTCACATGAAATTCAACAATGAATAGTTGATGGCGTCCCCACTGAACATGGTTATCGCACAACAAGCAACTTAATAAGAGATAAAGTGCATAATTACATATTCAATACCACAATAGTTTTTAAGCTATTTGTCCCATGAGCTATATATTGCAAAGGTGAATGATGGAATTTTAAAGGTAGCACTCAAGCAATTTACTTTGGAATGGCGGAAAATACCATGTAGTAGGTAGGTATGGTGGACACAAATGGCATAGTGGTTGGCTCAAGTATTTTGGATGCATGAGAAGTATTCCCTCTCAATACAAGGTTTAGGCTAGCAAGGCTTATTTGAAACAAACACAAGGATGAACCGGTGCAGCAAAACTCACATAAAAGACATATTGAAAATATTATAAGACTCTACACCGTCTTCCTTGTTGTTCAAACTCAATACTAGAAATTATCTAGACCTTAGAGAGACCAATTATGCAAACCAAATTTTAGCATGCTCTATGTATTTCTTCATTAATGGGTGCAAAGCATATGATGCAAGAGCTTAATCATGAGCACAACAATTGCCAAGTATCACATTACCCAAGACATTTATAGCAATTACTACATGTATCATTTTCCAATTCCAACCATATAACAATTTAACGAAGGAGAAACTTCGCCATGAATACTATGAGTAGAAACCAAGGACATACTTGTCCATATGCTACAGTGGAGCGTGTCTCTCTCCCATAAAGTGAATGCTAGGATCCATTTTATTCAAACAAAACAAAAAACAAAAACAAACCGACGCTCCAAGAAAAAGCACATAAGATGTGATGGAATAAAAATATAGTTTCAGGGGAGGAACCTGATAATGTTGTCGATGAAGAAGGGGATGCCTTGGGCATCCCCAAGCTTAGACGCTTGAGTCTTCTTAATATATGCAGGGGTGAACCACCGGGGCATCCCCAAGCTTAGAGCTTTCACTCTCCTTGATCATGTTGCATCATACTCCTCTCTTGATCCTTGAAAACTTCCTCCACACCAAACTCGAAACAACTCATTAGAGGGTTAGTGCACAATAAAAATTAACATATTCAGAGGTGACACAATCATTCTTAACACTTCTGGATATTGCATAATGCTACTGGACATTAGTGGATCAAAGAAATTCATCCAACATAGCAAAAGAGGCAATGCGAAATAAAAGGCAGAATCTGTCAAAACAGAACAGTTCGTATTGACGAATTTTAAAATGGCACCAGACTTGCTCAAATGAAAATGCTCAAATTGAATGAAAGTTGCGTACATATCTGAGGATCATGCACGTAAATTGGCTTAATTTTCTGAGCTACCTACAGGGAGGTAGACCCAGATTCGTGACAGCAAAGAAATCTGGAACTGCGCAGTAATCCAAATCTAGTACTTACTTTTCTATCAACGGCTTAACTTGGCACAACAAAACACAAAACTAAGATAATGAGAGGTTGCTACAGTAGTAAACAACTTCCAAGACACAAAATAAAAACAAAGTACTGTAGGTAAAAACATGGGTTGTCTCCCATAAGCGCTTTTCTTTAACGCCTTTCAGCTAGGCGCAGAAAGTGTGTATCAAGTATTATCAAGAGACGAAGTGTCGTTATTATGAGCTCCCCCATCAGTAGTGGTACTAAGGGATTTGTCAATTTTAGGCCTATAATAATACTTCTTTGGTTTAGGCACTTTAGAGACATACATAAACTTTTGCTCCTTACCCACATAAGCTTTCTCCTTATATTTAAGAGAAGAAAATGTTGAACCCAAGGTTCCCATAGCCTTTTCAAGTTCATCAATCCTATTGATTTGATCATCATGGACATCACAAGTTCCTAGGACACTAATTCTTTCATCAATTCCTCCTAAGGATTTATCAAGTTCATCAGTTTTATCAAGTAACATTTCCAATTTAGCTTCAATACTTGGAAAATTTTTCTCTATCGTTTCCAATTTTTTCATAACATCTTCAAGAGAGATTTCAGTTTTAACTTTATCAACAGGGGGTATTCCAAATAAACTCTCAATAATGCAACTAGCTTCTAATGCAGGAGTACTTAAGAAGTCACCTTTTGCGAGACTATCAAGAACATATCTATTCCAGCTAGAGATACCAACATAAAAATTCCTGAGTAAAATAATGGTGTAGTGTTTCTTAGTGCATCTATTATGGGCATCACTGATTCTATACCAAGCATCTCTTAAACATTCTCCCCCTCGTTGCTTAAACGTACGAACTTCAACTTCAGGATTACTCATTTTAGTAGTAGTAAATAAAGCAAACTAGATAAAGTAAATGCAAGTAAACTAATTTTTTTGTGTTTTTGATATAGCAAACAAGATAACAAGTAAAGTAAAACTAGCAACTAATTTTTTTGTATTTTGATTTAGTGCAGCAAACAAAGTAGTAAATAAAACTAAGCAAGACAAAAACAAAGTAAAGAGATTGAGAAGTGGAGACTCCCCTTGCAGCGTGTCTTGATCTCCCCGGCAACGGCGCCAGAAATTTAGCTTGATGACGCGTAAAGCACACGCTCGTTGGGAACCCCAAGTGGAAGGTGTGATGCGTACAGCAGCAAGTTTCCCTCAGTAAGAAACCAAGGTTTATCGAACCAGTAGGAGTCAAGAAGCACGTTGAAGGTTGATGGTGGCGGGATGTAGTGCGGCGCAACACCAGGGATTCCGGCGCCAACGTGGAACCTGCACAACACAACCAAAGTACTTTGCCCCAACGAAACAGTGAGGTTGTCAATCTCACCGGCTTGCTGTAACAAAGGATTAACCGTATTGTGTGGAAGATGATTGTTTGCAGAAAACAGTAGAACAAGTATTGCAGTAGATTGTATTTCAGTAAAGAGAATTGGACCGGGGTCCACAGTTCACTAGAGGTGTCTCTCCCATAAGATAAACAGCATGTTGGGTGAACAAATTACAGTTGGGCAATTGACAAATAAAGAGAGCATGACCATGCACATACATATCATGATGAGTATAGTGAGATTTAATTGGGCATTACGACAAAGTACATAGACCGCCATCCAACTGCATCTATGCCTAAAAAGTCCACCTTCAAAGTTATCATCCGAACCCCTCCAGTATTAAGTTGCAAAGCAACAGACAATTGCATTAAGTATGGTGCGTAATGTAATCAACAACTACATCCTTAGACATAGCATCAATGTTTTATCCCTAGTGGCAACAGCACAACACAACCTTAGAACTTTCTGTCACTGTCCCAGGTGTCAATGCAGGCATGAACCCACTATCGAGCATAAGTACTCCCTCTTGGAGTTACAAGCATCTACTTGGCCAGAGCATCTACTAGTAACGGAAAGCATGCAAGATCATAAACAACACGTAGATATAACTTTGATAATCAACATAACAAGTATTCTCTATTCATCGGATCCCAACAAACGCAACATATAGAATTACAGATAGATGATCTTGATCATGTTAGGCAGCTCACAAGATCCGACAATGATAGCACAATGGGGAGAAGACAACCATCTAGCTACTGCTATGGACCCATAGTCCAGGGGTAGACTACTCACTCATCACACCGGAGGCGACCATGGCGGCGTAGAGTCCTCCGGGAGATGATTCCCCTCTCCGGCAGGGTGCCGGAGGCGATCTCCTGGATCCCCCGAGATGGGATCGGCGTTGGCGGCGTCTCTGGAAGGTTTTCCGTATCGTGGCTCTCGGTACTGGGGGTTTCGTCACGGAGGCTTTAAGTAGGCGGAAGGGCAAGTCAAGAGGCGGCACGGGGGGCCCAAACCATAGGCCGGCATGGCCAGGGGTGGGGCCGGGCCGCCCTAGGGTTTGGCCACCCCGTGGCCCCTCTTCGTTTCGTCTTCGGACTTCTGGAAGCTTCGTGGAAAAATAGGCCCCTGGGCTTTGATTTCGTCCAATTCCGAGAATATTTCCTTACTAGGATTTCTGAAACCAAAAACAGCAGAAAAACAAGAATCGGCACTTCGGCATCTTGTTAATAGGTTAGTTCCAGAAAATGCACGAATATGACATAAAGTGTGCATAAAACATGTAGATAACATCAATAATGTGGCATGGAACATAAGAAATTATCGATACGTCGGAGACGTATCAGGGAGCTTTTCGTTTGCCAATTATATGTTGATGATATTATATTTGGCTCTACTAACAAAGCTTTCAATGATGAATTCTCAAAGCTTATGACCGATAGGTTTGAGATGTCTATGATGGGAGAGATGAAGTTTTTCCTTGGTTTTGAGATCAAGCAATTGAGAGAAGGAACCTTCATCAATCAAGCAAAATATCTCCAAGACATGCTCAAGAGGTTCAAGATGACCGAGTTGAAGGGTGTGGCCACTCCTATGGTTACCAAATGTCATCTTGCACTAGATCCCAATGGTAAAGAGGTGGATCAAAAGGTATATCGCTCCATGATTGGATCCTTGCTTTACCTTTGCGCATCTAGACCGGACATAGTGTTGAGTGTTGGTGTGTGTGCAAGGTATCAAGCTTCTCCTAAGGGGAGCCACATGATGGCTCTCAAAAGAATCTTTCGATATTTGGTTGATACCCCAAGATATGGTATTTGGTACCCCAAAGGCTCAAGTTTTATTCTCAATGGATATACCGATGCAGATTGGGCAGGTGACAAGGATGATAGGAAATCAACTTCCGGGGCTTGCCAATTCCTTGGTAGGTCCTTGGTGTGTTGGTCTTCTAAGAAGCAAAATTGCATATCTCTCTCCACCGCCGAAGCCGAATATGTTGCCGCCGCAAGTGGATGCACTCAATTGTTATGGATGAGGCAAACTTTAAAGGAATACGGTGTCATTTGTGACAAAGTGCCTCTATTATGTGACAATGAAAGTGCCATCAAGATTGCCTATAATCCGGTGCAACATTCAAGAACGAAGCATATTGAGATCCGGAATCATTTCATTAGGGATCATGTTGCCCGTGGTGATATTGAGCTTATCTATGTTCCTACCAAAGATCAACTTGCCGATATATTCACGAAGCCTCTTGATGAAGCAAGGTTCTCTTATTTGAGGAATGAGCTAAATATCATTGATTCAAGGAGTATAGCTTGACCATCTTGCAAACACACCTCCGTCTCAAAACTTTATTTGGTTTAGATGTAGGCATGGAAATAGGGGGAGTGCGGTTTAAATTATTGAGCTATCCCTCCCCCCATAATGCCAACATTAAGAAATCATTCTCTTTATATCATATGATGATATGTGAGCTTCAATGATGAGTAGTGGTTTTTGGGCCCAAGATATATCTTCGCGGTGCCATGCCATAACACTCATATATGGTGGCCTAGGCCACCACACTCTTCTTTATGAAGAGTTGGAGTAATTTGGATCTTTATTGGACTTCATTTGCCTATCTTCTGTTTTTAAGGGAATTGGCTCAATGTTTGGCTTCTATTGATTTGCTCCTTGCAAACTTGAGTTCATATTACCTTACCCCTTTTTGTGTCCATCCTAAGCCATTCTCTCACCTCTAAAACATTCTATATCTTGCACAAGCTCGTCTCAAAAATTGCATATCAAAATTGTTTGTTTTAAGAGGGTGTCCTTATAAAAAAAAGGGGATTTTGTTTAACAAAAACAGCCTACAAAAAAAAACAACAAGGGGCGGGGGCTGGCCGACCCGGGCCTGACCAGGCCGGTAGTACCGCCTGGGGCCTGGCCGGTACTACCGCCGGCCTCGGGCCGGTGCCCCCAAGTGAGGGCGGGTCGAGCCCTGCTCCCCAATCCCTCCCCACTCACCCATCCTCTCCAAGCCACCAGCCGCCCGGCCGCCCCTGCCGACCTGCCGCCTCCCTTGCTCCCCCGGCCACTCTCCGGCCCTCTCCGGCCGGATCGGCTCCGTGGGAGCCTTCCCCCACCCCTCCTCCTCCTCCATGGCTCCCGGTATTAGCCTCTCCCCCCGTGTATTTTGCTCGTATTTTTGGCTCACATGTGTGTTGGTTATTGGTTCTACATGCTTAGATTTTTGGCTAAATCTTACTCTAAGAGGTTGTATCTATTGCTGATCTATGTCCTCTAGTATGTAGCACCGTTAACCTCTACTATGTAGCATTTTTTTCTACCCATTGTGTGTGGCCTTATTTTTTTTATCATGCATGTGTATTTTGGGTCAAAATTTTATTAAGTCGAGATGAGCTTGTGCCCTTATCCCATATTTCCCTCGGCTCTGTTCGTCTATTTCACAGGTGCTAGTCGGAAGAGGCGAGGGGATCCGCCCCTTGAGGATGATTTTGTTGAACAAGATGAAGTGTTACCCCGTGCCACTACTGCGCGTGGTGCTTCTTTGGCAAATAAAAAGAAAGGGAAAAAGGCTATTGAGTCCTATGGCAGCGTCCGCCTTCATGCATACATGGCTATTCGCACCGCTAACCCCTATTTGGGGCCTCGGTCTTCTCGCACCCACAACCGCCACTTCTACACCGAGGTTCAAGAACGCATATTCAATGAAGTATATCCTCCCAACAAGGTGAAGGTGGTTGATCAACGGTATATCAACATTGACCATTTGAAGAAGGATGCCTACTTTCATGAAGCTCTTGGTATTTGCGAGGAGTTTGGTTTGCTTCCCATTATGACTTTCCAATGCAACTATGATCCTTACCTTGTGACTCAGTTCTTTGCCACAGTCTATTTTCATGAGGATGACGCTCGCTCCATCACTTGGATGACTCGTGATGAGGTACTCACTACCACTTGGAGCACCTTTGGACAGATTCTTGGCTATCCTCTTCCGGAAGATTGTGAACATGACAGTGATAGTGGTTGGAGGTTTCATGGGCATTCTAATGCAAGCACCAAAGATGTTCTTGAGCCGCTCTATATGCCCGGTCGATGCAAGCTTGGATTCACTTCCGGTCTCCAACCCGTCTATGATATTATGCTTCGCATCTACCGTGAGACTGTTGCCGTCAAAGTGGGTAATGTTGATGAGATCCATTCTTTTGTCATTGACTTGATGCTTCAAACTCATCTCCGAAAGGGCAAGGGTGTGAAGATGGATGTCATGGATTGCCTGTGGAACCAGATTTTCCTGCGTATGGTTGAGAAGAGGTCTCCTGCCTTTGGTCCCTTCATCATGAAGCTTATTTCTGAGGTGTGGCGTCAGAAATTTGAGGGTGCCATTCTGGAACCATTTTCTTCACTCACTGTTCATAAACGCAAGAACCTTCTTATCAAAGATCATGAGCTCCTAGCTTCTACCTCAGCCCCAACAGCTCCTTCTGCCTCAGCACCTCCTTCAGCAGGTCCTGCAGATCCTTCCACTGCGTGTTTGCTGGCATTAGACTCCTTGATGGTTTTACTCCTCATATGGCCCTTGGGGGGCCTCCGGCTCACTCCGCATATGATCCCATGCTCGAGCCCTCTTGGTACACCAAACTCAAGATCAAGGTAAAGAAGACCTTCTGTCTCCAGCTGGATATTCAGGAGCGCATGTATGACGCCTATGTGGCAGAGAAGAAAGCTCGACGCCGTCGAAGAGCATCATGGCAAAGCTTGGTGTGGAAGTGTCTCCTCCAGGATCTGAAGAGAATATCCTTCCGAAGCCTCAGTGGATTTCTGCTCATAGCCAGTGGTCTGATGGCGAGGATGGTCCCTCCTATGATGTCGACTCTGATGTTGCCGAGGACTTCCCTTGATGGCTAGGGACGGTAGCATCGCTCTTCAACCTTTTTGGCATCTTGATGTCAAAGGGGGAGAAGAGTTCTATTAGGTTCGGGATTTGCATGGGAAGTCACAAGCTTGCGTTTTCTTTGACTCTTTATGCTTGTGACTTATGGTTATCTATTGTTGAGAACTACTTATCATGTTTTATGCACCTTATCTATGTGTGTGAGACATAGGGGCTATCTATTTATGTATGAGACATTATCTATCTATCTATCTATGGTAAAGACTAAGTGAACTTCATGTGGTATGATCTCTAAACTCAACACTTGTCTTTACTCACATATGGTTGTCTCTTCTCTATACAAGTGATGAATTTATTTGCTTACTAAGCATCTTTGCACTTGTTGGTGATTCGTATTTACTTGAGTAGTTTGATCCTAGATTATGTGCCTCTCATTCAAATGTTAATTCTATTAGATGCACATGTCTAGGGGGAGCCTTTTATGCAAATCTTATATTTTCTCTGCTCAAATACTCTCATCTTTTGCAAATCTTATATTGTCATCAAGAAACCAAAAAGGGGGAGATTGAAAGATCATATCTCATTTTATATGTAGTTTTGGTGTTGATGACAATGATAATACATGAACATTTCGGTTTATAAGATTTGTAGGTTATTACATTCTCTAGATGCTTAAAGAGTGAAGAGTATGCAAGATATCGGAAGAGAAAAGAAAGAAAAGAAGAAAGAAAGAAATGAGAAGGAGAAGAGAAAGAAGAAAGAAAGAAATAAGAAGAAGAAGAGAAAAGCAAAGCAAAGAGAAGAAGGAGCGGGGGCCTGGGCGGTACCGCCGGCCTGGCCACGGCCGGAGGCTCCGGCCATGGTACCGCCCATGGTACCGGTGGCGCGGGGGGCGTCTCAGTATTCTTCCAGGGGGGTTGGAGCCCCGGCGGTACCTCGGCCGGTACCCCGGCCGGAGGCTCCGGCCCCCCCCTCCCGGACCGAGCCCCTCTGCCACGTGGCCTCCTCCTGATGGGCGGGCGCGCGTCGCCTAGGGCGGTAGTTGAAAGGATCGTATGCCGCACCTAGAGGGGGGGTGAATAGGTGCTAACCAATTTTTAGTTCTTTTTCAATTTAGGCTTGACACAAAAGGTAAATTCTCTAGATATGCAACTAAGTGAATTTACCTATATGACAAGGTTATCAACTAGGCAAGATATAGCTACGCAATATATAAGAGATAGAGTGGGATAGAGGTAACCGAGAGTGGAGCACGCGATGACACGGAGATGATTCCCGTAGTTCCCTTCCTTTGCAAGAAGGTACGTCTACGTTTGGAGGAGTGTGGTTGCTACGAAAGCCAAACCAACAGCCACGAAGGCTTCACTCAGATCTCCGGTGAGCAACGCCACGAAGGCCTAGCCCACATCCACTAAGGGATTTCCTCGAGGCGGAAACCGGGCCTTTACAAGGTTCTTGGGGCACACATCCACAACCAAATTGGAGGCTCCCAAATCTGTTACAACACAACAAATCAACAAGCATACATCAACAACAATCACTAGGGATCCAAAGAGGAACACTAGCAAGGGGGCCCTCAAGCATAAGAGGGGGAAATGAAAAACGCTTCGGTGAGGATGTAGATCGGGGTCTTCTCCATCGATTCTCCAAAGCACAAGGGATTTGGATGGTTGAGGAAGGAGATCCGATGGATTTGAAGTTCTTGGTGGCTCAACAATGGTGTATCTCTTTTTTAGAAGGGGAATGAGCAACCCTAGCTCCATGGAGAAGAAACCCTTAAAAAGGGGCAGCTATCCGGCCGTTGGAGAGCAGGGGAAGGGTGGCCGGTAGTACCGGCGAGCTTGGGCCGGTACTACCGGACTTAGGCGCGCGCGCGAGCCAGCCGGGGGCGGCCACGTGGCCAGGAGGGCCCGGTCCGGGGGGGGAGGCCGGAGCCTCCGGCCCGGGGTACCGGCCGTGGTACCGCCGGGTGCCCCAACCCCCCTGGAAACCTCCAGTGTTGCTCGCCGCCCGCCCGGTACCATGGGCGGTACCAAGGCCGGAGCCTCCGGCCGCGGCCAGGCCGGCGGTACCGCCCAGGACCCCCGCTCCTTCTTCTCTCCTTTGCTTTTCTCTTTCTCTTCTCCTTCTCTTTTCTTTCTTTCTTCTAATATCTTGTATACTCTTCACTCTTTAAGCATCTAGAGAATGTAATAACCTACAAATCTTATAAACCGAAATATTCATATATTATCATTGTCATCAATACCAAAACACATATAAAATGAGATATGATCTTTCAATCTCCCCCTTTTTGGTTTCTTGATGACAATATAAGATTTGCAAAAGATGAGAGTATTTGAGCAGAGAGAATATAAGATTTGCATAAAAGGCTCCCCCTAGACATGTGCATCTAATAGAATTAACATAAGAATGATAGGCACATAATCTAGGATCAAACTACTCAAGAAAATATGAATCACCAACAAGTGCAAAGAAGCTTAGTAAGCAAATAAATTCATCACTTGTATAGAGGAGAGACAACCATATGTGAGTAAAGACAAGTGTTGAGTTTAGAGATCATACCACATGAAGTTCACTTAGTCTTTACCATAGATAGATAGATAGATAATGTCTCATACATAAATAGATAGCCCCTATGTCTCACACACATAGATAAGGTGCATAAAACAAGATAAGTAGTTCTCAACAATAGATAACCATAAGTCACAAGCATAAAAAGTCAAAGAAAACGCAAGCTTGTGACTTCCCATGCAAATCCCGAACCTAATAGAACTCTTCTCCCCCTTTGACATCAAGATGCCAAAAAGGTGGAAGAGCGATGCTACCGTCCCTAGCCATCAAGGAAGTCCCCGGCAACATCGGAGTCGACATCATAGGAGGGACCATCCTCGCCATCAGACCACTGGCTATGAGCAGAAATCCACTGAGGCTTCGGAAGGATATTCTCTTCAGATCCTGGAGGAGACACTTCCACACCAAGCTTTGCCATGATGCTCTTCTGACGGCGTCGAGCTTTCTTCTCTGCCACATAGGCGTCATACATGCGCTCCTGAATATCCAACCGGGAGACGAAGGTCTTCTTTACCTTGATCTTGAGTTTGGTGTACCAAGAGGGCTCGAGCATGGGATCATATGCGGAGTGAGCCGGAGGCCCCCCAAGGGCCATATGAGGAGTAAAACCATCAATGAGTCTAGTGTGAGCAAACCGGCGATCAGCCCGAGGGTCTCTGCAGGACCCACCGGGAGGAGGTCTTGAGGCGAGGAAGGTCACGAGGCGAAGGAGCTGCTGGGGCTGAGGTAGAAGCAAGGAGCTCATGATCTTTGATAAGAAGGTTCTTGCGTTTATGGACAGTGAGAGTAGAAAATGGTTCCAGAATGGCACCCTCAAACTTCTGACGCCACACCTCAGAAATAAGCTTCATGATGAAGGGACCAAAGGCAGGAGACCTCTTCTCAACCATACGCAGGAAGATCTGGTTCCACAGGCAATCCATGACATCCATCTTCACACCCTTGCCCTTTCGGAGATGAGTTTGGAGCATCAAGTCAATGACAAAAGAATGGATCTCATCAACATTACCCACTTTGACGGCAACAGTCTCACGGTAGATGCGAAGCATAATATCATAGACGGGTTGGAGACCGGAAGTGAATCCAAGCTTGCATCGACCGGGCATATAGAGCGGCTCAAGAACATCCTTGGTGCTTGCATTAGTCTGCCCATGAAACCTCCAACCACTATCAGTGTCATGTTCACAATCTTCCGGAATAGGATAGCCAAGAATCTGTCCAAATGTGCTCCAAGTGGTAGTGAGTACCACATCACGAGTCATCCAAGTGATGGAGCGAGCATCATCCTCATGAAAATAAACTGTGGCAAAGAACTGAGTCACAAGGTAAGGATCATAGTTGCATTGGAAAGTCATAATGGGAAGCAACCCAAACTCCTCGCAAATACCAAGAGCTTCATGAAAGTAGGCATCCTTCTGCAAATGGTCAATGTTGATATACCGTTGATCAACCACCTTCACCTTGTTGGGAGGATAGACTTCATTGAATATGCGTTCTTGCACCTCGGTGTAGAAGTGGCGGTTGTGGGTGCGAGAAGACCGAGGCCCCAAATAGGGATTAGCGGTGCGAATAGCCATGTATGCATGAAGGCGGATGACAAGGTATTGACTTGTCAATGCCTATGGATTATAGGCTAGGGTTTAGTTAGAAGTAGAGGGCAAGTAGATCTCGAAGGTTTCAGCCGAAAAGTACTCGACGACTATGAAAACTAGGGCTTGCAGACAATGATTCGATTGATTCTTTGTCCCTCGACTCCCCCTTATATATGAGGTGGAGCCGAGGGATTCGTGCTATACAAGTTTACATAGTCCGGGACGGTTTCTAACTCATCCCGCCAGATCACAAACAACACTTCCTATTACAACTCTATCTTTCCTTAGTAAATCTTGGGCTCCCGAATCTTCTTATTCTTCGGGTATTGGGCTTCCAGTAAACCCCGGGTACCATCTTCGGCAGGCCCATTTGGGATGTCTATGTCAGCGGACGCTGCCATAGGACACAATAGCCTTCTTCCCTTTCTTTTTATTTGCCAAAGAAGCACCACGCGCAGTAGTGGCACGGGGTAGCACTTCATCTTGTTCAACAAAATCATCCTCAAGGGGCGGATCCCCTCTCCTCTTCCGACTAGAACCTGTGAAATAGACGAACAGAGCCGAGGGACATATGGGATAAGGGCACAAGCTCATCTCAACTTAACAAAATTTTGACCCAAAAAAAAAAAAGCATGAATAAGAAAAAAATAAGGCCACACACAATGAGTAGAAAAAAATGCTACAAAGTAGAGGTTAACGGTGCTACATACTAGAGGGCATAGATCAGCAATAGATACAACCTCTAAGAGTAAGATTTAGCCAAAAATCTAAGCATGTAGTACCACTAACCATTACACATGTGAGCCAAAAATGCGAGCAAAATACATGGGGGGAGAGGCTAATACCGGGAGCCATGGCGGAGGAGGGGTGGGGGAAGGCTCCCACGGAGCCGATCCGGCCGGAGATGGCCGGAGAGTGGCCGGGGGAGCAAGGAGCCGGCAGGGGCCGGGCGGCGAGCGGTTTGGAGAGGAGGGGCGATTGGGGAAGTGGAGATGGGGAGCCAGGGGCTCGACTCGCCCCCTCCTTGGGGGCACCGGCCCGAGGCCGGCGGTAGTACCGGCCAGCCCTGTGCGGTACTACCGGCCTGGTCAGGCCCGGGTCGGCCAGCCCCCGCCCCTTGTTTTTTTTTTTTTTTTTTTTTTTTTTTATAGGCTGTTTTAAACAAAATCCTCCCCTTTTTTTTTGTAGGCTGTTTTAAACAAAATTTTGATATGCAATTTTTTGAGACGAGCTTGTGCAAAAAATAGAATGTTTAGAGGTGAGAGAATGGCTTAGGATGGACTCAAAGAGAGGATGGTAATATGAACTCAAGTTTGCAAGGAGCAAATCAATAGAAGCCAAACATTGAGCCAATTCCCATAAAAACAAAAGATAGGCAAATGAAGTCCAATGAAGATCCAAATTACTCCAACTCTTCATAGAGAAGAGTGTGGTGGCCTAGGCCACCATATATGAGTGTTATGGCATGGCACCGCGAAGATATATCTTGGGCCCAAAAACCACTACTCATCATTGAAGCTCACATATCATCATATGATATAAAGAGAATGATTTCTTAATGTTGGCATTATGGGGGGAGGGATAGCTCAATAATTTAAGCCGCACTCCCCCTATTTCCATGCCCACATCTAAACCAAATAAAGTTTTGAGACGAGGGTGTGTTTGCAAGATGGTCAAGCTATACTCCTTGAATCGATGATATTTAGCTCATTCCTCAAATAAGTGAACCTTGCTTCATCAAGAGGCTTCGTGAATATATCGGCAAGTTGATCCTTGGTAGGAACATAGATAAGCTCAATATCACCCCGGGCAACATGATCCCTAATGAAATGATTCCGGATCTCAATATGCTTCGTTCTTGAATGTTGCACCGGATTATAGGCAATCTTGATAGCACTTTCATTGTCACATAATAGAGGCACTTTGTCACAAATGACACCGTATTCCTTTAAAGTTTGCCTCATCCATAACAATTGAGTGCATCCACTTGCGGCGGCAACATATTCGGCTTCGGCGGTGGAGAGAGATATGCAATTTTGCTTCTTAGAAGACCAACACACCAAGGACCTACCAAGGAATTGGCAAGCCCCGGAAGTTGATTTCCTATCATCCTTGTCACCCGCCCAATCCGCATCGGTATATCCATTGAGAATAAAACTTGAGCCTTTGGGGTACCAAATACCATATCTTGGGGTATCAACTAAATATCGAAAGATTCTTTTGAGAGCCATCATGTGGCTCTCCTTAGGAGAAGCTTGATACCTTGCACACACACCAACACTCAACACTATGTCCGGTCTAGATGCGCAAAGGTAAAGCAAGGATCCAATCATGGAGCGATATACCTTTTGATCCACTTCTTTACCATTGGGATCTAGTGCAAGATGACATTTGGTAACCATAGGAGTGGCCACACCCTTCAACTCGGTCATCTTGAACCTCTTGAGCATGTCTTGGAGATATTTTGCTTGGTTGATGAAGGTTCCTTCTCTCAATTGCTTGATCTCAAAACCAAGGAAAAACTTCATCTCTCCCATCATAGACATCTCAAACCTATCGGTCATAAGCTTTGAGAATTCATCATTGAAAGCTTTGTTAGTAGAGCCAAATATAATATCATCAACATATAATTGGCAAACGAAAAGCTCCCCATTGACCCTCTTAGTAAAAAGAGTGGGGTCGATTAGCCCAACATCAAACCCACGGTCTACCAACAATTCCTTAAGGTGCTCATACCAAGCTCTAGGAGCTTGTTTGAGACCATAAAGAGCTTTATCGAGCTTGTAGACATGGTTAGGAAAGTTGAGATCCTCGAACCCCGGGGGTTGCTTAACATAAACCTCTTCATGTAAAGGACCATTAAGAAATGCACTTTTCACATCCATTTGTTGTAACTTAAAGTTATGATGCGATGCATAAGCAAGAAGGATACGGATGGACTCAAGACGAGCCACGGGAGCATAGGTCTCTCCAAAGTCAATCCCTTCAACTTGAGAGAAACCTTGAGCCACCAATCTTGCCTTGTTCCTCACAATATTTCCAAACTCATCTTGCTTGTTCTTGAATATCCATTTAGTGCCTATAACATTGCGGCACTCCTTTGGCTTCTCTACTAAGGTCCACACTTTGTTGCGCTTGAAGTTGTTGAGTTCCTCATGCATAGCTTCCACCCAATCCGAATCTTCAAGGGCTTCAAACACTTTCTTGGGTTCCACTACGGAGATATAGGCATGATGATTGCTAAAGTTAGCCAATTGCCTTCTTGTGGAGACTTTTGCTCGAACATCACCTAGGACCTTATCATGAGTGTGTCCACGAATTTCAAGGGTCCTTTCTCTTCTTGCCAAACGACGGGCCTCGATCTCCTCCTTGGTTCTTCTTGGCCTTGGAGGTGTCACTTGATCAACTTGATCATTTGGGTCCCCGTCTTGACCTTCAACTTGAGCAACTACAATCTCTTGTGGGTGCTCAACATCATGTGCTTGATCTTGGACATCATTTGGTGCGGAGCAAATATCAAATGGGTACTCGTCGGAACCATCATGAATTCTTGGTTGATCATGACCTTGATCTTGTTCTTGATCTTGTCCTTGATCTTGTCCTTGATCTTGTCCTTGATCTTGCACACTAGAGGAAGGGTTTTGTTCTTGTTCTTGGGTTGGTGCATCATTTGCTTCACTTGATGGGGTTTGTTGATGTTGAGAAGATGAGGGCTCCACCGTGGTAGAGCATAGTCCTTCCCGAGACGCCACACCGTGTCCCTCAATGGGGCGGAAAAATCCCACACCCATTCTTACTATGGCATCTTGAGGTATTTCATCACCTGCACAAACATCAACTTGCCCCACTTGGGAGCCATCATTTTCTTCGAACTTCACACTACAAGATTCAATGATAATCCCGGAGGATACATCAAAGATTCTATAAGTGTGAGATTCGGCACCGTAACCAACAAATATACCCTCCAAAGCTTTAGGAGCAAATTTAGACAAACGAACTCCTTTGATTTTTGTAGAAACACTTACAACCGAACACCTTGAAGTATGAGATGTTGGGCTTGTTGCCGGTGAGTATTTCATATGGAGTCTTGTTCAAGCCCTTGCGGAGATAGAGCCGGTTGGAGGAGTGACATGCGGTGGAGATGGCTTCGGCCCAAAAGTTATAGCGGGATTTATACTCCGCCATCATAGACCTTGCCATATCCATAAGAGTCCGGTTCTTCCTCTCCGCAACACCATTTTGTTGAGGGGTGTAAGCAGCGGAATATTGATGACGAATCCCCTCATCACTAAGAAAATCATTGAGTGTATAGTTCTTGAACTCGGAGCCGTTGTCACTTCTTATTGCCATAATGAGGAGGTTGTGTTGGCGTTGCACCTCGGTAGCAAAGTCAATGAATATTTGTTGAGTCTCATCTTTCGTCTTGAGAAAGTAGACCCAAGTGTATCTTGAGTAATCATCAACAATCACCAAGCAATGTTTCTTCGCACCAAGACTTGCATGAGTAACGGGACCAAAGAGATCCACATGAAGGAGCTCCAAGATCCTCTTGGAAGAGATGATGGTCTTGCTTGGATGCGGAGAGTCATGCATTTTGCCTTCAACACAAGCCCTACAAACACGATCTTTGGCAAAAGACACATTTTCCATTAGTCCCACAATATGGTTCCCCTTGTGAAGACTTTGCAAAGTTCTCATGTTGACATGGGCTAGGCGGCGATGCCACAACCAACCCACGTCCGCCTTTCCGAATAGGCACATCGCACTTGACGTGGTGGTCCCCGAAAAGTCCACCACATACAAGTTGTGTTCGCGATACCCAACGAATGCGACTTTTAGAGTCTTGCTCCACAAGAGGACCACAATATCATTATCAATAAAGACGGCGAAACCCATCTTGCCAAGGGCGGAAACGGAAAGCAAATTGTAACCAAGGGTTTTGACAAGCATGACATCCACAAGAGTAATGTTGTGTGCAACCACAACCTTGCCAAAACCCAATACCTCGGATGTAGAATTATCGCCAAAGGAGACGGTGATATCATTTACATTAGGCCTCAACTCCTTGACGAGGTTCTTGCCACGGTCATATGACTTGTACATCCACTATCAAGTACCCATTTTGAACCTCCGTGCATAGTCCTACATGAGATCAATTCTTGGATTTAGGTACCCATTTTTCAATGGGTCCTCTTTTGTTAGCAACAAGGGTCTTTGGGACCCAAATAGACCAAGCAACATAACCATCATATGGACCAACATACTTAGCATAAACATCACCATAATAATCTTTAAAGAGAACATAGTGAGGATTGTCTATTCCCGCACCATCATCATTAATGGTGTTGCCCTTTCGGGGTTCACCATTAGCTTTCTCATGTGCGGGCTTGGTCTTTTTCTTGTTTGCCTTTTTAGCCTTGGAATTAAAACCAAGTCCCTCCTTCCCATTGTTTGATCTTTGCTTACTCAAAAGATCATCCAACGAAAGTTTACTTTGGGGAGAGGAGGTCCTAGCAAGTTCATCTTTCAACCTAGCATTTTCCTCAATAACATTTGCATGATCACATGAAGGAGTAGAGGAGCTAGGCACATCATATGAGGCAAGCCTAATTTGAAGTTGCTCATAAGACTTGGATAAGAGAGTGTATTCACTCTTCAAAGCTTTGTGAGCTTTGTCTAGTTCATCTAGATCTTTCACAAGTTTCTCATGATCAACCTCAAATTGGGCCTTTTCCTTTTTAAGCACTTTAAACTTAGCCCTAGCAAGATCTCTAGCTTTAGTGAGCTTGTTAATTTTATCTTGAGGCTCTTCAAGAGTTTCTAGCCTCTCCTCAAGAGAAGCTATAGTTTCTTGACTTTCCTCAAGAGCATTTTTAAGAGCATGGATTTCAAGAGAGTCTTCTCTCTCTATTTGACCCTTTTTCTCAAGCATATCACTTTGTTGAGCTAAACGAACCATGAGGCTAGAAACATGCTTCTTAGTGTTACCTTGTAGGTTAAGAATGAAATCATCAAAATCTAGCATTTCTTGTTTCACTTTTAGACTAGCATCATCAACCCCTAGATCGCTAGATAAGTTAGGCATAGAGGGGTTAGGGGATGATACCTCGGAGGATTTAGCCATAAGGCAACTTTCTTCCTCCACATGAATGACCTCATTGGGGGATTCACTTGGTGATGAAGAGTTGGTGGAAAGGGAGGCAAGAGCGACCAATCCATTAGAGGTGGCATCTTCTTCATCATCAACATCATCATCTCCGGAGGTATACTCTTCTTGAGTTGATAGCATAATAGGTGTGTCCAAGGAGGACCTTGCCATGAAGCAATGTGCATTCTTGATTTGAGGGTTCTCATTGGGAGATTCAAAGAGAGATGAAGAGGGTGTGTTGGTGGTGGCGATGGCGGCCAATTCCTTTGAGCTTTCTTCATCTTCATCGCCACTAGAACTTTCAACTTCATCGGTAGAATATTCTTCCCTTGTTACTAGCACAACTCTTGAGGGCCTCTTGCCCTTCTTGGTCTTGTTGTTGTAGAACTTCTTGTTGGGTGGCTTTGAATATTTGCCCTTTGAGTCTTTGCTCTTGTCCTTGGGAATGAGCCTCCCATTGTGAAGCTCTCTATTCTCATAGGGGCATTCGGCAATGAAGTGGCGCTTGTCATCACAATTGTAGCATGATCTTGTCTTTGGACCAAAGCTTGTGAACCCATTTTTGTTGTTCCTCTTGATGTTGTCTTCCTTGGCCTTGGAGGGATCAACCCAAAAGGATTTTGCATGGAAGGCCATGTGATCATGGAAGTGGCATTGCAAATCTTCCGGATAAGTCATACTCCAAGATGCTCTATAAGATTCTTGAGGAACCACTTCTTCAACGGAGTTGACCACCAAGGCAAGGTTGGAACCTTTTGCCATCCCAATAGCACGATTGCGAGAATCATGAGAGGTTTCCTCAAGCACCTTGAGAGCTTGCAATTCGTGCACAACTTGTTGAGAGGTGAGAGAGGAATAGCATTCCCTTCCCACAAGAGTCTTGACATCAATGGGTACAAATGGCATCATGCATTCAATGTACTTCTCCTTGATCCAAGAATCATTGATGTGGGTGGCACCAACGAGCCGGAAGGCATCGGCAACGGTGAGAAGTCTTCCATACATATCTTCATGATCTTCATCCGGAAGCCTCATGAACCCTTCGGCTTTATTCTTGAGAGCATTATACTTGTTCCTCCTTGTGCTCTCACTTCCAATGCAACTCGCGGTCAAACCCTCCCAAGCTTCCTTGGCGGTGGTGTAGTTCCGGACACGATGCAATTCCTTTGTCCCTACACTTGATTGAATCATGTGCAAGGCGGTGTTGTTGAGTTGACTCTCAATGGCTTCTCTTCTAGTCAAATTGTCGGGGTTGTATGGCTTGAAGCCCACCTTGATGATTCTCCATAATTCATTGGAGGCACTACAAACATGAGAGCGGAACTCAAATTGCCAAGTATCGAAACCCTCAATAGAAAACTTAGGTGGGTCGCCCCTAATGTTCAAATGAGGCATGGGAACCGGTATATCGGGTGATTGGAAAGGTGGAGGTACTCGATTGTAGCTCTCCCTTTCACTAGTTCCCTTGGGAGATGCAATGGGGAATTTGATAGTGTTTAAGTTATCACCTTCCACGGGTTTGGTAGATGAGGGTAAGTCCGAAGCCTCTCCCTCATGTAACACACCCGTGTCTTTAACCTCTACACTAGGAGCCTTGGGAAGGGCCGGAGCCAAAAGCTCGGCAATCATCTTTTTCATGCTTTCCATTTGGGCTTCCACGGAGGACTTCAACGAATTGAAGTCTTCCACGGAGACCATCTTGGCGGCCCCTTCCGAGGACTCCTCGTCCGGCATACTCTTAGGCGGTTAAGCCCGAAATAAGAGCCGAGGCTCTGATACCAATTGAAAGGATCGTATGCCGCACCTAGAGGGGTGAATAGGTGCTAACCAATTTTTAGTTCTTTTTCAATTTAGGCTTGACACAAAAGGTAAATTCTCTAGATATGCAACTAAGTGAATTTACCTATATGACAAGGTTATCAACTAGGCAAGATATAGCTACGCAATATATAAGAGATAGAGTGGGATAGAGGTAACCGAGAGTGGAGCACGCGATGACACGGAGATGATTCCGTAGTTCCCTTCCTTTGCAAGAAGGTACGTCTACGTTTGGAGGAGTGTGGTTGCTACGAAAGCCAAACCAACAGCCACGAAGGCTTCACTCGGATCTCCTATGAGCAACGCCACGAAGGCCTAGCCCACATCCACTAAGGGATTTCCTCGAGGCGGAAACCGGGCCTTTACAAGGTTCTTGGGGCACACATCCACAACCAAATTGGAGGCTCCCAAATCTGTTACAACACAACAAATCAACAAGCATACATCAACAACAATCACTAGGGATCCAAAGAGGAACACTAGCAAGGGGGCCCTCAAGCATAAGAGGGGGAAATGAAAAACGCTTCGGTGAGGATGTAGATCGGGGTCTTCTCCGTCGATTCTCCAAAGCACAAGGGATTTGGATGGTTGAGGAAGGAGATCCGATGGATTTGAAGTTCTTGGTGGCTCAACAATGGTGTATCTCTATTTTAGAAGGGGAATGAGCAACCCTAGCTCCATGGAGAAGAAACCCTTAAAAAGGGGCAGCTATCCGGCCGTTGGAGAGCAGGGAAGGGTGGCCGGTAGTACCGGCGAGCTTGGGCCGGTACTCACCGGACTTAGCGCGCGCGCGAGCCGGCCGGGGCGGCCACGTGGCCGGGAGGGCCCGGTCCTGGGGGAGGCCGGAGCCTCCGGCCCGGGGTACCGGCCGTGGTACCGCCGGGTGCCCCAACCCCCCTGGAAACCTCCAGTGTTGCTCGCCGCCCGCCCGGTACCATGGGCGGTACCAAGGCCGGAGCCTCCGGCCGCGGCCAGGCCGGCGGTACCGCCCAGGACCCCCGCTCCTTCTTCTCTCCTTTGCTTTTCTCTTTCTCTTCTCCTTCTCTTTTCTTTCTTTCTTCTAATATCTTGTATACTCTTCACTCTTTAAGCATCTAGAGAATGTAATAACCTACAAATCTTATAAACCGAAATATTCATATATTATCATTGTCATCAATACCAAAACACATATAAAATGAGATATGATCTTTCAGTAGTACCGGCCCAAACTGGCCGGTACTACCGGCCACCCCTCTCCAACGGCTGCAACGGCTGTTTCAGCAGCCACTATTTAAAGCCTTCTTCTCCAATGTGCTAGGGTTGCTCATTCCCCCTCCAAAAAGGACATACACCATTGTTGAGCCACCAAGAACATCAAATCCATCGGATCTCCTCCCTCAACCACCCAAATCCCTTGTGCTTTGGAGAATCGAAGGAGAAGACCCCGATCTACATCCTCACCGAAGCGTTTTTCATTTCCCCCTCTTATGCTTGAGGGCCCCCTTGCTAGTGTTCCTCTTTGGATCCCTAGTGGTTGTTGTTGATGTATGCTTGTTGATTTGTTGTGTTGTTACAGATTTGGGAGCCTCCAATTTGGTTGTGGATGTGTGCCCCAAGAACCTTGTAAAGGCCCGGTTTCCGCCTCGAGGAAATCCCTTAGTGGAAGTGGGCTAGGCCTTCGTGGCGTTGCTCACAGGAGATCTGAGTGAAGCCTTCGTGGCTGTTGGTTTGGCTTGCGTAGCAACCACACTCCTCCAAACGTAGACGTACCTTCTTGCAAAGGAAGGGAACTACGGGAATCATCTCCGTGTCATCGCGTGCTCCACTCTCGGTTAGCTCTATCCCACTCTATCTCTTATATATTGCGTAGCTATATCTTGCCTAGTTAATAACCTTGTCATATAGGTAAATTCAATTAGTTGCATATCTAGAGAATTTACCTTTGTGTTAAGCCTAAATTGAAAAAGAACTAAAAATTGGTTAGCACCTATTCACCCCCCCTCTAGGTGCGGCATACGATCCTTTCAGTCGCCCCACTTCGTTTCCTCTCCGGACTTCTGGAAGCTTCGTGGAAAAATAAGATCCTGGGCGTTGATTTCGTCCAATTCCGAGAATATTTCCTTACTAGGGTTTCTGAAACCAAAAACAGCAGAAAACAGCAACTGGCTCTTCGGCATCTCGTTAATAAGTTAGTGCCGGAAAATGCATAAATATGACATAAAGTATGCATAAAACATGTAGGTATCATCAATAAAGTGGCATGGAACATAATAAATTATCGATACGTTGGAGACGTATCAGTCACTGACCTTGACTCCCTAGTTCGATACGGTCACTGTACTACAGAATACGCAAATTACGGTCATGGAAGACGCTAAGTGCTTCATTGGAGGTCACTGGGAGCCTGTACAACTCCGTATTTGCTGATGTGACACTGAATTGGACCCCACCATCTGCAGAGACTATTGTCTAATAAAAAAAGGGCTAAGGTGCAAAGTTGAGAAAACAAATAAGAGTCTTAAAAAAAAAAGAAAAAAAGGCCCGTGGCCGAGCACCACTGGTTCGGCTGGCCTCCCAACTCGGCCCAACGTCTCTGGCCTCCCGCCGCCGCTCTCTGACCTTGCCGTCGGGGCCGACCACACCCAGCGCGAGGCGGGGCGGGGCGCTGCCGGCTGGGCAGATGCAGGGGACGAGAGGGCTGCACCATAGGGGAAATGTTCTTCCTGTATGCGCCATGGCTGGCCTCGAGCCCTTCCCGGCGGCGGCGCTCGGAGTACCCGGGCTGCCGTAGGGGAGATGTTTTTCAATTTAGCACTTGTAATTTTTTTTTTAATTTAGACATTTTGTTTTTATTATTGACCTCCGGTGAAGCACTCATCGTATTCAGTGACCGTAATTTGCGTATTTCATAGTACAGTGACGATATCGAACTAGGGTGTCAAGTTCAGTGACCTCCCATGTATTTTACTCGTTAATATGTATATACAGTACATGTGAAAAAAAAGAGGGAACCTAATTTTACCGTTTTTTGAAAAAATGAATCCTTGATAGACATATTCGGATGCAAGATTTAGGGCATATATATCTTCATCTAGGTATCCACTAATTACATATCTTGAGGGTTTCTTGGAAAAACAATCAAGACTATGGAAATAATCCAATTTATAACTACTCTTAAAATTGAAAGTTCTCATCCGTCCACAATCAAAAATCGGAAGAATCTTTCTCAAAAGGAAAAAAAAAATGGGAAGAATCCATCTCCTCTCCTCCACGCCAAGATTCCTCTCTGCGTGACCTACCAAACCCGCCCGACCCACCGCGGATCTAAAATCCCTTCTCTTCTCCCCCTCTACTGTACCACCGCCTGCCTGCCCTACAGCTGTCACCGCCGCCACCGACACCGCCGCCGCCGACGACTCAGCCCCCGTCCCCAGCCCCGTCAGCCTCTCACCCGCGTTGCCGCCGCCGCCGCCGTTCCGGTTGTCCCTCGTCGCGTCCCTCCGCCCCGTCCGCGACCTTCCCCCATTGGGTTCTGAGGTACGAGCTTGCCTCCATCCGGTCCACGATTTCTGGGCGCGCCCGTGCACGCCCGGCGCGCCATCTAGATCCGCCCCCTACACCCTATCGACTCCAACTGCTTGCTTCCCCGTGTCGTCGATTGATCGTGGTATTCATCACGCGTTCTGCCTTTCTTCAGGCTCGAGCTGCTATCTGGGAAGGATGGGCAAGGGCCCGGTCCCGTTCGTCAACTTCGGGAAGAGAGCAAAAGGTAGGCATCTCCACCTTCCCCTTGAAGGCTCTGCCGCACTTCGCCAGCCAGTTTCAGTTTGCTGCTCGTACAAATGCGGTTGTATTTCTCTGTGGAAATATCATGGTGTATGTTTGCGCAATATACATAAGGGGCTCGCTTCGAATCCAGTAGTAGGCTTGCAATTGCTTCGCTGAGTACTCCCGGAAACATATGATGATAGTCACCGAATTAATATACTCCCGTTCCTGTTTCGGTTACTTGCCACCCTAGTTTCTGTATCGGTTGCAGCATTGATTTGGTGCTAGTCCCATATAGAGCTGTCAACTGTAGAGTGTATTGGCTTTCTATGATATAGATGGGTGAGTTAGGCTAAAATAAATAGCAAGCTCAACTTAGTGTGCCCTGCATAAGTTCATAACTGAACATTCCGGGATTCTTATTGCTTAATTATTATAGTATCTAGATCGTTCTGTATAGGTTTGCAGTAATAGCTGTTTTGTTCCTTTATCTGAATAGTCTGTGAGAGGTCGTAGCCTATGTCTGCACTGTATACATAGGGCTCGCTTCGAATCCAGTAGGCTTCCAATTGCGTTGCTGAGTATTTCTGGAAATATATGATAATCGCCAAATTGATATACTCTCGCTCCTGTTCCATACATAGCAGAGCTGTCAACTGTAGAGCGCATTGACATTCTATGGTATGTATGGGTGAGTTATTATGCTCAAATAAATAGCAGCTCAACTTAGTGTGACCTACATAAGTATATAACTGAACATCCTGGCATTCTTATTGCTTAATCTTTATAGTATTTAGATCGTTCCGTATAAGTCTGCAGTAATAGCTGTTTTGTGCCTTTATCTGTATATGAAATACAAATAGTTTTCATGCCTAAATTTTTTCATCTTTTGTTACCAAGCTTTCTTCTGGTTCCAGTTTGCATTGCCTTGATATATCAACACCCACTAACTCATATCTGTTATTTACTCTATGTAGATCTCCTGCACAAGGACTACAATTTTGACCAAAAGTTCTCTTTGTCAACAATCAGCAATTCTGGTCTGGTAAGAGACTCACTCGTCCATGTTTCATCATCACTTGTTTGTTCATTATCTAAACAAATTGTTTTATTTCATATCGTAGGGTGTCACAGCCACTGGCCTGAGGATTGATGAGCTCTTCATTGGTGACATACATACGCAACATAAACATGGCAAAGCTACCGTTGATGTCAAAGTTGACAGCGATTCTCGGGTAAGATCTTTAAGATATTTGCTTCTGTACTTTTAACTATATCTCTCTGAAACCTAGCTGTACTCACTTGCAAAACATATAGTGAAGCTTTAGCATCTTTAGACAACTGTAGTTGATCTATATATTACATTGGATAGGCATTTGAGCCTAGAAAGGATTTGCCGACTTAACCGGCTAATTGACTCCTGAATGTGGTATTTAGATAGATGCAGGCTGCTGCAAAGTATATATGGCCATCTTTAATAGCTCATTTTGCAACCTTCCTAATTCATGTCATGTCAGAGTTCAAGGTTGTCTATCTGTATCTTATCAGTAGTTTCTCCTGCAGGTGTCTTCCACAGTCACAGTTGATGAAATAGTCACTGGTTTGAAGACTTCATTCAGCTTCAAGGTTCCTGATCAAAAGTCCGGAAAGGTTGGTATATTGCGAGTTTGTAACATGGAACGCCAATTTTCCTGAAACACGGAAGATGGTAGTTTAGAACTGCATTTCACTCTTCGTCGTGTTGTACCTATTGATCATCTGTCAAATGGCTTGTAACAAACATTTCTACCCTGCTAGTGTTCTGTAATAATGCACACCTTTTCACAGTTTTTTCTAGTACTTATTGTTATTACTCATTGACAGCTTGATTTGCAATACCTTCATGATCGCTTCACATTGAATTCATCCATTGGTTTGGCGTCGGCACCTTTGCTCGAGCTGTCAGGAACAGTTGGCACAAACGAACTTGCTATTGGTGGCGAGGTTGGGTTTGACAGTACTTCAGCTTCTGTTACCAAGTACAACTATGGGATCAGCTATAGCAAAGATGATATTTCTGCTGCCTTACTATTGTGAGTTTTCCAAGCTCCTTTTGTTAAGGCGTGACATTGTTCAGATGTAACCAGTTATGTCTTTATGCTTGCGAAATTTACCCACATTGCCTTCTTATATTGCTTAAACATAACAAGGAATAGTTTAGTTATGAACTTGATATAAAGCAGAAGCTTCAAGCTGAGCTGAAGTTCCAACCCATGTCTGGTTAAACTGTATTGTAGGGTAACACACGCATATATATAGTGGTAAACAACTAGCAGTAGTACCATTTAATGTAGTATTGAGATGTCTGACTCCAGTATTTTGAACATTTTCTTTTGATTGGACAGTTTTTATGCGGTCTGCTGTCCTTGTATGCCTTTCCTATATTTGATATCTTGTGCAAGTTGGACGTACTATACTAATGTAGATACCTCTCACATCCTGTTCGCTAACAGAGCTTTGCTATGTTTTTGCTATATATAGGGCTGATAAAGGCGAGACATTGAAAGCTTCCTATATCCACTTGTTCAGTCCAACCAATGCAGTGGCGGCCGAGGTAACACACAGGTTGAAAACAAAAGAGAATTACTTCACCATTGGGAGCTCTCATGCGCTTGATTCCTCCACATTGGTCAAGACAAGATTTAGCAACAGCGGGAAAGCTGGGCTCCTCTGCCAGCACGAGTGGAGGCCCAAGTCCTTTGTTACCCTCTCTGCCGAGTACGACCCCAAGGTGGTTAGCTCGCCTGCAAGGTTTGGTGTGGCCATAGCCCTGAAGCCCTGATTAGCCTATCGCCTCCCTGTACAACAGCACCAGCGTTAAAGTACGCATTTGTGCTCGTATATGTCCGAGCCATACTTGCCGAAGCTGCGATGATTTTTTTGCTCTTTTTGTTAACAGTATTGGAACACCAGAAACATCGTCTGGGAGTTGGGCTCATTTTTGCAGAATTCTCCGCTTAGCCAGCTTCAGTCTCCGAGAATTGGAAATATACAGAGGTTTGTACTAGCACAATAGCTTTACTCTTTTGCCGCTCTACGAATTGGTATCGATTCGGTGTTCATATGCCTGTAATGCCTCGCATCAACTAGTTGAGGAATCTCATGGCAAAGTGATTTTTCGGTTGGTTCTTTCTGGGCAACTGAGAATTTGAATGATACTACCGTCTCTAATGTGGATTTCCCTGATGCCTATGTATGTGTAATTGTGTATTGATATACTCTCTCCGTGTCATGAAACTTGTTTGAGATTTGTCAAAATTCGGATGTGTATCATCCATGAGACGGAGGGAGTATATTTTTTTTTTACTGAAAGTGTAGATTGCTCTGTTTTTTCTTCTTTATGGCTATTGTCATGCCCTGGATGGCCAATGGTTCGTGTGGGCACCATTGGTTGGCAAAGTGGGGCAGTGACTAGTGATCGAGGGACCGAGGACAAACTATCTTTCCAGTAGCAAATCATGAATTCTCCGTGACTTGTCCTGCGTGTCACCGCTCGCCACCTACCTACTACAAAGTACCAATGTGGTATGGGTGCCCGTGCGTAGCGTGTGGTCTCCTCGTGTCACTTGGCCCGGCTCCCTCCACGCTGCCCCGTCTCCCGCCCCTTTCTCCTCGTCCCAAACTCTATCCTCACTCCCGACCCATCACACCCCCACACTGACAAAAACCCCAAAGATCTCTGAGGTTTCAGCTACCTGCAAGCAAAAAACCAAGCCACTGCGATGGAGGTCGTGGCAATGGCGAGCAGCTCCCTCGCCCTCCGGCCGCGCGCGTCGTCGTCGCCGCGCCCACTCCGTCCTTCGCGCCGTGCAGCATTGCCCACCCAACGACCACCGGCCACTGAGCTCTCCGTGGAGCACAAGAGGCCGGTCAGCGAGACGACGACAACGACGCGGCTCTACTCGCTGGCGCCGTATCCACTTCTGCTGGCGGCGCTGCTTCCCGGCGCCGAGTCGGTGACGGCGGCGTTCCAGCCGTTCGTGGACATTGTCAAGACCTTCGACCTCCCCGACTGGCTCGTGCACTGGGGCCACCCAGGCAACATGGTACTACTCCCTGACCCCCTCCTCCTCACCTCCAAAACCACACTCAAATATCAACAAGAGCAAGGGGAAAAAAATCATTCATGACCAAGTGTTGTTCATTCTTTCTGCTAGGCTGTGGTGCTCTTTGCAATGGGTGGGTACGGAACCTACCTGGGATTCAGGATCAAACTCTCGGATGACCCGGTGAGTGAGCACGCAACATTTGCATCTGCATATCTCTCTACCTACTACTGCAAACACTTGCAATTTGTACCTGACAACCGCATCACCGCATGGATGATATGGATGCAGGAGGAGAAGGCCAAGGCCAAGGACCTCCACCCGAAGCTCCTCGGCGGCATGTTCTTCTTCTTCGCCGCCGGTGCCACAGGCGGAGTCACCGCGCTTCTCACGTCAGGCAAACCCATCTTCGAAAGGTACACCTCCGGCATTTCAGAATACACACAGTAAGCTGGCTTCAACTTAGTAACCCACTGGTTAACAATTGGCAATGGCTATGCAGTCCTCACGCAGTAACTGGAATCATCGGCCTCGCCCTCCTCACAGTCCAGTCTCTCCTGCCAACGCTCTTCGAGGTAACTGAAGCCTCAACATCCATAACATGAAAAGCTACTATAGCTTATACCAACAATGGTTCACATAGATAACCTTTGATGTTCAATAATTGTCAGGGAAACCCTGGGCTGAGAGGTGCGCATGGACTACTCGGCAGCAGCATCATGACGCTGTTTCTTTTCCACGCGGCGTTCGGATTGCAGCTTGGGCTCAGCTTTTAGGTTGCGGCTGGAGGAATTAGGGGTTTGTTTCTATGTGATGACTTCTCAGATAGGACACCCTGTCTTAGTAGTATCGTTAGATGCATCCCTGTTATACATCATCACAACAATAAAATGGGAAGTAAAATCATCTGGTACCATTATTTCTGCTTGTCACCTCCCGTGGGTTCAGAAATACAGTTTTCGCAGACTGTCAGGGACACAGGGTTGAAGCCAGAGATCTTCAGGTCTCTGCTTGGGATAAATGAGCGGAGTGCATGTACATGGGGGCTCCAAACTCCAATAAAAACTACTCCATCCGTTCTAGTCCTCGTAGATTCGGATGTATCTATAGTTCTATACACAAAATGTGCCTAGATACATCTAAATCAGCGACAACTATATGGAACGGATGGAGTACTTACAAAATCCTGCAGCGATGCCCAGGGATCATCTAGCTATATCAAGAAAATTTTACATGATTAGCCCTTTCGCTATGGCTACTAGGTTTGACAGAGTCATGGGTCCCTCCGGAACCACACCTGTGCTGCCGTAGAATAACCTGTACTTTTCCACCTTGGATGGGGTCTTTTCCACCTTCAACAGTGCCTCCACCATGCCATGCTCCTTGAAGATTGCTGGGTAGCGATCACACGATTGCGCCATGGATACCGTGAGCTCAACCAGCGACCTTCTCATTCTCGGAAACTCGGGGGTCGGTCTCGTACAGGCGTTGAGTTTATACACCAGTTCCTGAACAAATGCCGCAGCGCCTAGATTTGATTCCAGACCGTGGATGAAGAGTTCAGGGACTACGTTACATATCTGCGAAGCCAGGCCAACGAGGGCCTCCATTCGTTGGCCCTCCGCGCTCATTATTCTTCCCAGCACCTCCTGCATGGTGGTACACTATCTGATGTCAGGCAGGCTTTTTGATCTTTCCAGTTCCATGTTCAGCGGTTGTGCACACACAGCAGTAGCTAGGATTTTGAATAGAAACCTACTATCGTCTGCCCGGCCTTCAAGTAATCCCTTAGGTGCTATTATGTCACCCATGAGTCCATGAAAATTATTTACTAGGTAATTGTTGGCATTTCAACTGAGTAATTCAAATTCCACAAACATGCTGGATAAACAATGTTTTCCCTTAAGGCAAGCTAAATAGTCACCCACTTAGGTATGAGAAGTACAGTTTGTCAGTGAGATTGTCCACTTGTCCACCCAAGTGACACAATTGAGCTAGGTTCACTTCCAAACTTGCAATGGACTGACTTCATTATTTATTGTAAGGCAATTTTGATCATAATAAATCAGGGATGTACAGTATATGAAGAAAGACAAGTGATTTTTTTCGAAGGTGTACAGTTGTAAAAATATCACACTACTTGAACAACTGATAATTTGTACCATATGAAAGTTCATAAGTAGTATTTCAGAGGACTTCTTTATTGAGAAAAAAGTAATTCAGAAGACTTACCGCTATGAAGTCGGGCAACATTTGGTTGTTTAGACAGTTTCGGTGGCGAGGCTCCACTATGGAGTGTGCCCACAGACTCTGCATAATAGTTACCACGAGGTACTCGTTCTCATAATCTATAAGCATCTGGTTGAGATCCAAGATAGTGTTGTATACCGGTTCTTCCAAGATAGCAGAGCAGTTGCCAGCGCTCTCCATTACCAGCATTGCAAGTGCTTGGCCTGCTGCCGTTCGGAGAGAAGGATCATATCTGTTTGACGGTTCATCTCGACCAAGAAATACATGCATCAACTTGGAGATGATGACTTGGATCCCCCCAATCTCCTGTCTTGTTTCCTCATTCATGGCGAGCTTGGCAATGATGTCCATCGTCGGCTTCCATTGTTCTGGTCCGCTGCAATTGTTCGCTAAGATCTCGGCGAGCTTGCTAAGAAGGAAAGGATTCTCAGAGAGCTCTTTCCGGAGCGTTACACCGCTTTTCCAGTCGACGCTTGCAAGCTTTGCAACCAATACTAGTGCTGAAGTGGTGACCTTTTTCTGTTGCGGCGTTGTTGTGCTAGTGATGTTTCTTATGAGCCCTATTATCTTTGGGAGGACTTCTGTTGCTCTGCTTATTTCTGCGCAGTTGTCTACGTCATCAGAAAAACTTCCAAGGATTAACAGGCCTAGTACAGGGAGTGAATCCTCCCCTTGCAAACTATCATATCGTATTGACCACAGTTTCTTCATGTCCTGATAGATTTTGCATATTCGAGACCATCTGGGTGCTGCTTGGATTGGATAGTCTTGTATTCGTGACTGGTTATCATCGTTTTCGACATTGAAAGTTGAATAACTTGGACCCTGTCTTATTTGTTGATCAACAACGTTCCCTCCGTTGCCGTTCAATGTTGCAGAACTTGATCTATGGGTTATTACCTGATTACCAGCGTTACCTTGCTCAGGGTCCATTGTTGGAGAATTTGGAGCATGCCCTATTTCCTGATCAGCGGTGTTCCCTTCATTACCCTCAACTCCCAGGGAACCTGAAGCTTCTCTTACTTCCTGATCAGCAGCATTCGCTATCTGTGGTGAGCTGTCCTCTCTCCCTGGTTTATTCCCACTATCAAGAAGTGAAGATACCATCTGCACGGTGCCAGGTATCCCGCTGATACGAAGATATTGAGCAAAATCAGCGACAACCTTGGCGGCGAACAGCCTGATATCTGCATCTTCAGGAACTACAGATCCCAGCATGCTGATCAAGGTGGTAACTGCCTTGGTGGAGCCGATGATTTCTGAGACAACCTTTGTGTTCGAGGCCTGCTCATCCTGCCCAATCTGCCCTACCTGCTGCCGCTGATGACGTTGCTGCAGAAAAGAGTGCAATATACGGACTGCGGCAAGCTTCTTGTCGTGGGAGACTTCCGAATTCAGGGAATCGATAGCAAACGTAACAAGGCTCATGTCCTTTGCATCAAGCACACTCTCTTGCACAAAGGTGTCGTAGGCTTGTTCATAGTAGAGGCTGATGGACTCCGATCCCACCTTATCGACGAGTCCACAACTCAGGGCCAGTGCTGTTCGAGGGAAGTAGGAGAATGATTCCAATATACACGCGACGATGTAGAATATCCCTTGGCACAACACCATTATGTAGAAGGCCGTCAGCACTTGCACGAGGTTTTTTTTGTTGTCTGGGACATGAGGGTTAAAGTCCCCCTTCACAATAATGGACAAGGCAAGCATGATACGTGTCATAGACACTGGGATTTGGAGGTTGCCTAGCACCAATGGAGCCACCATTGTCACGAATCCAACGTTTCGAAACGCCAGTAACAGTGCCAGAGCTATTCCAGTAATTAATATGGCACGCAAATGTTTCACTCTTTGCAAACAAGAGAAAGCTGCTGGCAATTGGCCCCTCGCTAAAGAGTTGAAGATAAACCACTGAAGAATAGCTGCAGCTGCAAAAGGGAGCGCAAATCTTCCACCAAAAAACACTTGTACAGCCGTAGCTAGAATGAGTGCACCTGCAGGCATAAATCGCAACCACCAGGAGCTTCCGGGCATGCTTATTTTTTCGATAAGTTTGGGAAATCTCGTCTTGTTAACCTTGGTTAGTACCAGCACTAATGGCAACAAAGTTGTTGAAACGAGAACTCCACTGATTAATGGCAAGACGGAAGCGACGCCACAGACAAAGAACAACGTGATCGCTATTGCATTGACATAATACAGAGATCCGATGGGTAGGGACACCCTTTTGAGCTTGATTGCCCCTGTAGTCTTGAATAACAATTGGTCATCCGATTTGCTTTCCCGACTGAACGCCCTGGAAATATCAAGCAAACAAGAGAGAAATGATAACCAGTAAACCGTCTGAGGATCACAGGGAAACAACACAAATGCAGGACAATTTGTTAGAGGCTTAGAGCATCCGCATTTGCTTTTTTAGCCAGTTCTTAAGATGGAAAACTGCCGTAACTAGCCGGTGCGTTATGTTGGGCTGGTTGATTCAATTCAGAATATTAATTCAAGGACAGACAGCAACATAGCGGTGATGATGATGTAGCTGACGAGGCTGAGCAGACAGAAAATGAGATTTCTGACTCTCAAGAAAGTTTGGGAACAAAGGTGGAGAGGATCATGTCTGGGTGTAGAAGGCCAGTTGACAAAGTGCTACTGATGAAGATGGTGGCCAAAGGTACAGCGACAGGTTGCCAGACAAGTACCATGATGACGTGCCAGTCTTGGGGAAGGCCAAGAATTTGGCGAAAACTAAGAACCTGGACCCAAACGAAGGTATTGTCGAAAACTTTGACACTGTCCTTGACACTCCTGATGCCACTCTGATTGATATTGCTTCCATTGTTGGTGTTAGTTTAGGATGTTCGCTTGATATGATTTCAGAAAATCTTACATTACTTAGGGCTCATGAGGAAGCTAGAGATTGTCTGTTTAAGGCTAGTAGGGCTTCTAGGGATGTTGAGTTGGATCCTAAACCAACTATTCTACAATCAATGGTTGTAGACTCAGTGCTTCAGGAAATGCTCGCATTGACGCAGGATGAATTAGAGGAAATTAACTCTACTAGCTTGGGTCAATTCCAACTAGCTGAGAATTTCCAAAGGGTGACCGCAAAAATTGAAATGTTAAATGGCCTTATTTGGAATCCGAGGGGGGTGGGTGACAAGTGTAAGAGGGATTCCATTAGGGAAACAACATCTAAACAAAAAAATAGACTTTTTGGGTTTACAAGAGACAATGAGGCAAACTTACACTCGTGAGATGTTATCATCCATGAGTGGCGTGTTTGACTTTGATTGGACCTCGTGCCCAGGTAAGTCTGGTGGCATTCTGGTTGGAATTAACAAAGATAGCTGTGAGGTGCTTGATAGGGAAATTGACGATTACCCTTGATTAATTCAAAGGCTGACGATTTTAAGTGGAATCTTGTGATAGTCTATGGAGATGCGCAACAATCATGCAAGGCCAAATTCCTGATTGAATTGGTGCATTTAATTAGAAAATCACGAGCTGCCCTTATGCTAGCTGGAGATTTTAACATGACCAGGAGAGAGAGTGATAAGAATAAACCCGGTGGGTATAATAAATGGAGTATTCTATTCAATTATGTCATCTCTCAAGGTGAGTTGATGGAAATTAAATTGAGTGGGAGACAATTTACCTGGTCAAAAAACTATGAGGTCCCCACTTAGGAGTTGCTTGATCGAGTGATTGTTTCCCCCACATGGGAGGAAAATTTTCCCTTGGTAACTGGCTGTGCATTATCAAGAGATCTTTCTGACCACACACCGTTGTTGTTATCAAGTGAGGAAAAAGCTAAGGTACCTACAATTTCCTGAACTGGTTCCAGCACCCAGATTTCAAAGATTTAGTGACTAAAACCTTGAATTAAAACAGAAGAGGTGGATCTAGTCTGGACAAATGGCATAATATGTCAGTGACATTGAGGCAAAAAATAAAAGGCTGGAACAATAACATTGAGGGGATGCACAAAAAAACCCAGGAAATTCCTCGCTGATACCATAGAGAACCTAGATAAACTTGCTGAATCTACTTCTCTTAATGGCGAGGACATAGATCTTCTCTACAATTGTAGATACCAGCTGAATATTATTACAAGGGAGGAAGAAACTAAATGGCTTCAAAGATCAAAAGAAAAAGAGCTGCTGGAAGGAGATAGTAATTCTAAGGGAATATAATCACTTGAAAGCTAACGGTAAAAGGAGGAAAAGTAGAATCATTAATCTGAATCAAGAAGGATTGATAGAAGGACAAGAAAACCTAAAGATTTAGATTACAAACTTCTATAAGAAGCTTTTTGGGAAACCTGCTCCTAACTCGATTCGTCTCGACACTACTGGTGTAGATTCGATATCTGAGGAGGACAAGACTTTCCTAACTAGGACTTTCTCTATGGAAAAAATAAGAATAGCAATGTTTGGGATGGAGCCAAATAAAGCTGCTGGCCTAGATGGCTTTAACATGGAATTCTTCTAAGCTTTTTGCGATGAGATAAAGGGAGACCTCTTTAATATTTTAGAGGATCTCTACAATCAAAACCTGAACTTAGACTGAATAAACTATGGTATCATTTCCCTAGTTCCGAAAGGCAATGATCAAGATGGTTTTTGGCAAGGCCGTAGCTCGTTATAAAGTTTAAATGGTAGTGCAACCTATCATGGTCGCTAACTGGAACCCGCGAGGGCTGAACGCCCCTGGTCGTTGCTCTGGTGTTCGGAACATGGTGCAATCCTGTGGTGCTTCCATCGTATGTCTGCAAGAGACTAAGCTTGCCCACATTTCCTTAACTATTGTTATGCAAACGCTTGGCAATGCATTTCTGGATTTCGCACCTGCCGGCTAATGGCACTCGTGGTGGCATTTTGTTGGCTTGGAAACCTGACGACATCACAGGGTCGGACCATGATATACGCCGCTATTCGGTTACCTCTCGCTTCACTCACGGCCCAAATTCTTGGTGGCTCACCACGGTTTACGGCCCCCATTTCGATGACGAGCAAGTCGAATTCCTGGATGAGCTGCGAGATATCAGGGCCACGCACAATGGAGGCTGGATTGTTATGGGCGATTTCAACATGGTCTATCAGGCTGCGGACAAAAACAATCCCAACGTTTCTCGCCGGGTTATGGGGCGGTTTCGCCGCGCGCTGGATGAGCTTGAGATTCGTGAGCTCCCTCTACATGGACGTCGTTACACTTGGTCGAATGAACGCGAGTCTCCCACTCTCGAACGCCTGGACCGCATGTTCTGCTCTGTCGCTTGGGAAGATGGCCATCCAAACTGCTTCTTGACTTGCATCGCCACCCTCATGAGTGACCACTGCCCTTTGTTGCTCCACACAAAATGTGTTCCCGCAACATCGACGCTTCCACTTCGAGCTATTCTGGCCTCAGATCCCTGGCTTCCATGAGACCGTGCAGGCGGCTTGGGCAGAACCTGCCCATGGTAACCCTATCACTGTCCTTGATCACAAGCTGCGAACCCTTGGACGGCGGCTAAAGTCTCGGAGTGACCGGAAAGTTGGCAACATTCGTATTCAGATTGAATGGGCCAAGGAGCTTATCTTCCGCTTCGACGTGGCCCAGGAAGAACGGCAGCTAAGTCCTCTTGAGGCTTGGTTTAGACGTGAGCTCAATAGAAAATACTTAGGCCTTTGCTCCTTACAGCGCAATGTCGCTCGACAAAGGTCGCGCATTAACTGGCTTTGGGAGGGAGAAGCAAACACCAGATTCTTCCACATTCACACTAATCACCGTCGTCGGAAGAATTACATCCCTCAGATAATTCACAATGGCTCTATGCTAGTCGAGCAGCCACAGATCGAGGCAGCGTTTGCGGAACACTACGAACAACTGTTCAGCCCGCCTGCAGACCGTGATTTCAGCATAAACTTCGAAGCTCTTGGCATTCAGCGGCACGATCTTGCTTTCCTTGATGTGGAATTCGAGGAAGAGGAGGTCTGGGCTGCGATCAAAGACACTCCGGGCGACAGGGCCCCCGGACCTGATGGTTTCACTGGCACTTTTCTGCGAGTATGATGGCCGTTGATAAAAGAGGACATTATGAATGTTTTCAGATCCGTGAGAGGTTGTCGCGCTCACGGTTTCGCCAAGCTGAACAAAGCCCTTATCACCCTTATGCCTAAGAAACAAGATGCCTCCTCTGTTCATGACTACAGACCCATCAGCCTCGTGCATTGCATTGCAAAGCTCCTCGCCAAAACTATGTCTCGCCGACTGCCCCTGTTCTACCAACTCTGATATCGCCTAACCAGTCAGCCTTCATCAAGGGGAGGGCAATCCACGATAACTTCATGCTTGTGCAGCAGCTGGCCAAGTCATTCCATGTCGCCAAGGCACCCACCGTCCTACTCAAGCTAGATATTGCCCGTGCTTTCGATACGGTTTCTTGGCCTTTCATCATAGATCTCTTGCATCATATGGGATTTGGGCACATTTGGATCAATCTCGTATGCCTTCTGCTCTCCACGGCATCCACCCGCATCATGGTCAACAGTGTCCCCGGCGATGAAATCTATCACCACCGTGGAGTGCGGCAGGGTGACCCCTTGTCTCCGATGCTCTTTGTGCTCGTCATGGAGATTTTTCAGCTGCTCATCGACCTTGCCGCCCGGATGGGTCTGCTTGACGCCCTCCCTGGTAGTCGTGGAGCATGTCGTACCTCTCTCTACGCCGACAATACGGTCGTTTTCATCAAGCCAACTGTTGCAGACTGCGAGACCATCAAAGAATTGCTGCAGCTGTTTGGAGTGGAACCGGCCTTCACACGAATATTCTCAAGAGCTCTACTCTCCCATTCGCTGCAATACTGATGATAGACAACTCATTGCTCAGCATTTGCTCTGCCCAGTCCTGGACTTCCCAATACCTTATCTTGGGGTCCCCCTCTCCATATGGAAGCTGCATGCACAGGATCTACAACCTCTGATTGACAAGCTGATGGCAAGCTAGCAGGATGGAGTGCTGGCCTTCTTTCCAAAGGTGACAGGCTCGTGCTCATCAAATCGGTCTTAGCTGCGAACCCCATCCATACTATGCTTTCTACCAATCTCCCCAAGCCTATTTCTGAAGCCATTGTCAAGTGCCAGAGAACCTTCTTTTGGGCTAATGGTCGGGACGATGCCGGCGGCAGTTGTGCCGTGGCCTGGAGCAATGTCTGCCGTCCGACTGAGTATGGGGTTTGGGAGTTTTGGATGTGAAGCGCATGAGTTGGGCTCTCCGAGCCAGATGGCTTTGGCTAAGTCGTGTTGATACATCTAAACCTTGGAGCAACTTTCCCATTAAGAGCAACAAATCCATCACTTCCCTGGTGGAGGCTGCAACCTCTGTTAACATTGGCAACGGCAACAGAGCTCTATTCTGGACTGACAGATGGATTGCCAGACAAAACATTGCTGCCATTGCTCCTGAGGTTTTTGCAGCCATTAATCCACGAGTCCTCAAAGTTCGCAAAGTTGCCTCTGCCCTTACTGAAAATGCTTGGATCCAAGACATCTCAGCGGCCCTCTCAGCTGATGGCATTATTCAGTTCCTTCATCTGGTCGATTTGCTTGAAGCCCAGCAAGTCAACGCTGACAGCGAGGGCGCATTTGTCTGGCACTTGTCCACTTCTGGAGAATACTCTTCCAAATCCGCTTACAGAGCCTTCTTCGAGGGGACAACTATCTCACCACACCACAGTGCAATCTGGAACTGTTGGGCACCCCTCAAATGCAAGGTTTTTGCCTGGCTTGCCACCTTGGATCGATGTTGGACCAATCAGCGGAGGTTGCGCCACGGGCTGACAATGACACCTGCGCGCTTTGTGATCAAGAGCCTGAATCTATTTCACACCTCATGCTGCAATGCTCTTTCTCACAACAAATATGGTACGACATCTGCAGTAAGATCAACCTACTGCCATGTATGCCGGTAGGCAATGCCGAGTTCAGCATTTGGTTCGCCACAGCTGCCGCCAACACTCAGCCAGCCCTGCAGAAGGGTGCTAAATCCATCATCATCCTTACTCTCTGGAGATTATGGAAGACGTGAAACGATGCTATCTTCAAAAATCTTGCCCCCAACAGACTCGCCTTAGTTCAGTCCATCCTAGATGAAGCCTGTCAATGGTCGTTAGCCGGCGCTAAGGCGCTACGTCAGCTGCCTTTACATGCTAGACCCCCTGATGTTAGCCTTGATGAGGAACCCTAGGTCTAACTAAGTTAGCCCTGTACAGTTTCTTTCTCTTTTTCTTTTGCTTTCTCTGCTTTTTGTTTTTGGTAGCTGTGCTACTTTTGTTTGCTCCCGTCTTCCCGACGGCTTCTTCTATCTTCTAATATATAATGACGCATGCTTTGGCATGTGTTCGGAAAAAAAATTCAGAGATATCAACCTATATGCCGCTTGAATGTAATTTTTAAGATTGTTATGAAAATCATTTGTAACAGACTTATCATTATATTTGGGAAGGTAGTTAAGGTTTCTCAAACGCTTTCATCAAGGGTCGCTACATCTTAGATGGTGTAGTATGTCTTCATGAAATCCTAAATGAAATTCATAAAACTAAGAGTGATGGTGTGCTCTTCAAAATCGATTTTGACAAAATTAAGTGGCCTTTCTTGCTACAAATTTTGGAAACGAAGGATTTCCCAAGTGAGTTCAATGACTGGATAATGAGATCAGTCTCAAGTGGAAAAGTTGCTATTAGAATTAATGATGAAAATGGGCCTTACTTTCCAATATTCCAAGGTCTTAGGCAGGGAGATCCATTGTCCCCACAGCTTTTCGACTATGCTGCGGATGCTCTTGAAATTATGATTGAAAGAGCAGTAGCTGGGGGCTTAATTTGTGGTTTGGGAGAGAAATTTGTTGAGGAAGGTGTTTCAATCCTGCAATATGCAGATTGACACAATTCTGCTCATGCAAAATAATTGCGAGCAAGCGAGGAATCTCAAGTTTATTCTATGCTTTTTCGAACAATTGTCTGGTCTGAAAATATACTTTCACAAAAGTGAAATTTACTGTTTGGGGGCGGGCAATAATAAAGCAGGGACACTTTGAAAACATACTTACTTGCCAAAGCAACGTCCTACCAATGAAATACTTGGGGGATTCCGTTTGATAAAAAAATTAAAAATAGTGATTGGAATGGCCCTATTGGAAAGGTGGAGAAAAATCTAGGTAGCTAGATGGGAAAAACATGTCGATAGCTAGGAGGAAAATTTTAATTAACCCATCCATCTCGAGTGTTCCATTATACATGTTGTCCTTCTATAGGCTGCTAGTAGGAATTGGCAAAAAATTCTCTATGCTTAGTTCTGGCTTTCTATGGGGAGACGATCCTACAAAAAAGAAGTATCATGTAGTTGATTGGTCTACTGCTTTTTTTTACCAAAGTAGCAAGGGCGGGCTTGGAATTTTGAATTTGGATATAATGAACATAGCCTTATTAGCCAAATGGCTTTGGAAATTGTTTAACAATTGGGTTGTGGCAAGAGAGATTCGACCTTGAGACATGTTACGCTCATAAGTGGTGACTCACATTTCTGGCAAGGCCTGCTTGAAGTCAAACCTTATTTTCTTAGTTGTTGTAAGTTCCTAATTGGCGATTGGCGAAGTGTTAGCTTCTCGGAAGATAATTACGAGACTTTTCTCTCTCAACTAGCTTTCCCCAGACTTTTTTGCAATTTGTCTTGACCAAAAAATTACAGTGTGGAAAGCCTTTGATAATGGCATTGGAAATTTGAGATTTAGGCGAGCTATGGTTGGCGAAAAAAGAAGTATGTGGACAAATTTGAATAAACTTTGTGGACATGTCACCTTTTCGGAGGAGCGGGACACTTTATCCTGGCTACTAACGGAATCTGGGCAGTTCTCAACAAAATCTTTCTATCTCGCTCTACAAAACTTTGGTGATGTTCCACAAAAGTTCTTATGGAAAACAAAAATCCCTTTGAGAATGAAAACATTCATCTGGTTAGTGCTAACAAAAATCCGGACAAAACATGTGTTATCTCATTGGGGTTGGGGGGGGGGGGGGGGATGTGTAATGTGGTTAGCTGTGCGCTCGGAGTAAACTGCCAGTTTAAAAACGTTTATGAATGCTTGTTAGTCTTGTTAAAACAATTTACTGGGGGTAGAAGAAGAATTGTTTTGGTTGGTGTCGCGGGGATGTGTAATGTGGTTAGCTGTGCGCTCGGAGTAAACTGCCAGTTTAAAAACGTTTATGAATGCTTGTTAGTCTTGTTAAAACAATTTACTGGGGGTAGAAGAAGAATTGTTTTGGTTGGTGTCGCGGCGGTCATATGGAGTATTTGGAAAGCTAAAAACCTGGCCTGCTTCCAAAAATCTTGGCCTAACGACCCATCTGTGATCCTTTTTTGAGCTTGTTATTGTATTGACTTTTGGAGTAATATGTAGGTGAAGGAAAACGTAAGGCTGAAGTTACGACGGGACGCAAACTTGCTGGAATAGGTTGTGTTGGAGATATAAAACAGCTCCTGTACGTGTTAGTCTGTATTTGTTCAGGTCTTCCGTATAGGTTCAGGTCTGTATCTCGTTTCTGTTCCGAACTCTGAATCATGTATCATGCCACGCACAGGGCTTTCCTGTTGCCATATAAACACGTACCCCGAGGCCCGAACAGGTCATCGGTTCCGATCTGCTTCGTCAACATGGTATCAGAGCAGCTCCTCCTGACCTAGCTCTCGCCGACAACAAACTCTGCCGCCGCCGCTTTGATCAGCCGCCGCCGCCACTCTAAAACCCTGCCGCCGCCACAGCCTCTCTGCCGCCGCCGCCAAAACACAAAGCTAAAACCAAGCCAGCCACAAATCTCTGCCGCCGCTGCAGCTTCTCTGCCGCCGCTGCCAAAAACCACGCCAAAACCAAGCCACCAAAAACTTCTGCCGCCGCCGCCAAACCAAAACCAAAACCAAAACCCAAGCCAAAACCCATGGCCTCTTCTTCGTCCACGACGGCATTGGCTGCCACTCTCAGGGCTCCCCCAACTCAACTACTCACCCGCGAGAATGCTCTGGTCTGGAAGGCCATAGTCGTTCCTGCTCTTCGCGGTGCACAAGCCCTGGATCTTGTTGAAGGAATTGAGAAGGCACCTTTTGAGGAGATTGAGGTTGAAGATTCCAACAAGAAGAAGATGGTCGTCAAAAATGCTGAGTACTCCAACTGGATTGCTCGTGATCAGCAGGTTCTCCGATGGCTGTTGAATGCTCTATCACCTGATGTTCTCGTTCATGTAATTGGCTTAGAGACCTCCTCTGAAGTTTGGGCTGCACTCAACTCTCATGTCTCGGATACCTCCAAGTCCCGGGTGCAGAAACTGCGAGGTGCTCTCAACGACACCAAGAAGCATGATCTATCTGCCGAGAAATATTTTGCAAAGATGAAGACGCTTGCCTCTGAACTAGCCGCTGCAGGAAAACCCTTGGATGATGATGAACTCATCTAGTATGTTCTGAATGGCCTTGGAAGCCCCTACAACAACCTCATCACCACTGTTCGTGCAAACCCGGCCACCTCCTTGTCAGATCTTTTTGATCAAGTCCAAGCTTATGATCGTCTCCATAAAACTGAAGATGTAGGGTTCTCGTCCTCGGCTAATATCGCACGTCGAGGTCCTTCCCCACGTGGCCCGGACCCTCCTTCGCGCGGCCAGGATCGCTGGCGTGATTACCGTCCGCGCCAACAGTATGATGACCACGGACATGGTGATGACCGTAGACCTCAAGATCGTCGTGATGATCGTGGATGCCGAGATGATCGTGATCGCCGTGATGGTGATCGCCGTGATGGTGGAGGATACCAAGGTCGACATGATGGGGGTGGCTACCAAGGTCGCCGGTATGATAATCGTCGCAATGACAGAGACAACAGTGGGCGTCCTCATCGTCAGCCTACTCCGTTTGTTGACACTACTTGTCAAACATGTGACATTCATGGAAACCCTGCAAAGGAGTGCTGGTGGCGCTACGGTGATGACCGTGGTGACAATGGTGATCGTGGTGGTGACAAGGGGGCTAACTTTGCTTCCCAAGGAGTTGATACAAACTGGTACTATGACACAAGGGCCACTGATCATATCACAGGCGAGCTGAACAAGCTCACTACTCATGATGCATATAATGGACAAGATTGTGTTCGCACAGCAGAAAGCACAGGTATGCACATTAGTCATATTGGTCATTCAGTTGTGTGCACTCCTCATAATTCTTTTCATCTTAATGATATTCTCCATGTTCCAAGTGCTTCGAAAAATCTCTTGTCAGTGCATAAATTTACACTTGATCATCATGTCTATATTGAATTTCATCCTTTCTTCTTTTTGATCAAGGACCAAGCAACACGAAAAATTCTGTTTAGAGGCCCATGCTATGGAGGTCTTTACCCTTTGATGCCCATCTCCAATGAATCCTCCAAGCATGCCTTCATCACAATAAAGCCGTCATCATCTACATGGCATCGTCGCTTAGGGCATCGGTCTTCGTTTATCGTTCAACAAGTTCTTAGAAAAAATAAAATAGCTTACACCCCAGAGATTACCCCATATGTTTGTGACTCGTGTCAGTTAGCTAAAAGTCATTAGTTACCTTATCCTACTTCCACTAGTAGATCTAGTGTTCCCTTGGAACAAGTTTTTTCTGATGTATGGGGTCCTGCTCCTCTCTCTGCAGGAAAACATGGCTATTATGTAAGCTTTATTGATGATTTTAGCAAGTTTACATGTATATATTTTCTCAAAAAGCGTTCTAATGTTCATCAAGCTTTTCTTCAGTTTCAGCAATATGTTGAGCGCAAGTTCAATAGGAAAATTATTACAATGCAAACTGATTGGGGGAGTACGAAAAACTCAATACCTTTTTCCAACAAGTTGGCATCTCTCATCATGTCTCATGTCCTCATGCTCATCAACAAAATGGCTTCGCTGAAAAAAAACATCGCCACATAGTTGAAGTTGGTCTTGCTTTGCTTGCTAATGCATCTATGCCTCTAAAATATTGGGATGAAGCGTTTCTCACAGCCACCTTTCTGATAAACCTTCTCCCTAACAAAGTCATTAATTCTGATACTCCTGTTGAAAGGCTTCTTCATGTTACACCAAATTATGACGCTCTTCGAACCTTTGGTTGTGCTTGTTGGCCCAATCTTCGACCCTATAACACACATAAACTTGATTTTCGTTCCAAGCGTTGTTTCTTCATTGGTTATAGCCCTCTTCATAAAGGAGTAAAATGTCTAGACATATCTACAGGACAGGTTTATATCTCTCGAGATGTCGTCTTTGATGAAAATGTGTTTCCTTTCGCTGCACTTCGTCCAAATGCCGGACCTCTTTTTCGTAAGGAAATTCTTCTCCTTCCATCCATGTCATCCACCATGCATGAGGATGTGTCACAAGCTAATGATAATATGTCTACTTTTGTGCCTATTACTGATGTGTTGCAGGCTGGTGAAGATACATCAGAAAATCTGAGACAAAACAGTGAAGAAATCACTCAAAATGAGCCACAATCAAATTCTGGAGAAGAAGACGAATCTGGTGTGCGATCCCACCATGATTCTCCTCGTACCTCGTCTGCTGCGCCTGACGATCCTGGGGTGGATAGGCCTGCTGCTCCCGAGGCGCAGCTGTCCACTCCCGTGAGCTCCCGCGCGCGCCAGCCAATTTTCTATACGCGGCGTCCCCGGTCGCCATCGCGGGTCCCGCAGCAGTCCCCATCCCCTGCACCCGACCACGCCAACAGCTCCACGCCACGCGACAGCACGCCTGCCAGCAGCAACCACACGCCCGACAGCAGCAGTATGCAGCGGTCACCGTCCCCGCCAGCTACTGTGTCCCAGGTCGGATCAAGCCAATCATTGGATGGTTCTGATCCCGAGGATGATTCTGGTGCTGAACACAATGATGATTCTGATCCAGCTGGTGCAGATTCTCCCAGATCTTCTGTGCATCCTCCTGCTGCAGTACCTCATGTGGCTCACATACAAACTCGACTACAAAAAGGTATCAAAAATCCCAAAGTTTATATTGATGGCACTGTAAGGTATGGTTTACTTGTATCTATAGATGAACCACGCTCTCTGTCTGAGGCACACTGGCGCATAGCAATAGAGGAAGAACATGATGCCTTTCTCAAAAACAACACGTGGCATTTAATTCCTTCGAGTTCTAGCCGAAATTTGATAGACTGCAAATGGGTTTATCGAATCAAGCGACGAGCAGATGGCACCATTGATAGGTACAAAACTCGTCTTGTTGCAAAAGGTTTCAAATAACGATATGGTATTGATTATGAAGATACTTTTAGTCCAGTTGTTAAAGCAACTACTATCAGAACAATGTTAGCTATTTCAGTTTCCAGAGGTTGGAATTTGCGACAGCTAGATGTCAAGAACGCGTTTTTTGCATGGTGTTCTGGAGGAGGAAGTCTACATGAGGCAACCACCAGGTTTTGAAAATCCTAATGCTCCTCATCATGTTTGCAAACTTGACAAAGCTTTGTATGGCTTGAAACAAGCTCCTCGAGCATGGTACTCTCGACTTAGTTCAAAATTGCATGATGTTGGTTTTTTTCCTTCCAAGGCAGACACTTCATTGTTTCTTTTCCAAAGGGCAGGAATCACTATCTATATTCTGATTTTTGTTGATGATATAATAGTTACCAGCTCTTCTGATGGTGCTATTTCAGCTTCGCTTCGACTGAAAATTTTGCTATCAAGGATCTTGATGAACAACATTATTTGCTATCAAGGATCGTCGAGTACTTTTCGGCTGAAACCTTCGAGATCTACTTGCTCTCTACTTCCAACTAAACCCTAGTCTACAATCTGTAGGCATTGATAAGTTAATCCCTTGTCAGTCGGTGTGCCACAGAAATAGCAAAACCAATGATTCGGGGTGGCAAGGTGTGGGCTCCACCTTATTTCTGTGGCGCATGGATCTGAGGTGCGCCACAAAAATAAGCTATTTCTATGGCGCACCATGTCAGGTGCGCCACAAAAACTATTTCTGTGGCGCATTTTTGGATGGTGTGCCACAGAACTAAGATCTCACCTATAAGGCTTTTCCTACTAGTGCACCTATTAAGATAGTAAAGATTTTTTTTGAGATTTAGGCGAGCTATGGTTGGCGAAAAAAGAAGTATGTGGACAAATTTGAATAAACTTTGTGGACATGTCACCTTTTCGGAGGAGCGGGACACTTTATCCTGGCTACTAACGGAATCTGGGCAGTTCTCAACAAAATCTTTCTATCTCGCTCTACAAAACTTTGGTGATGTTCCACAAAAGTTCTTATGGAAAACAAAAATCCCTTTGAGAATGAAAACATTCATCTGGTTAGTGCTAACAAAAATCCGGACAAAACATGTGTTATCTCATTGGGGTTGGGGGGGGGGGGGGGGGGGATGTGTAATGTGGTTAGCTGTGCGCTCGGAGTAAACTGCCAGTTTAAAAACGTTTATGAATGCTTGTTAGTCTTGTTAAAACTATTTACTGGGGGTAGAAGAAGAATTGTTTTGGTTGGTGTCGCGGGGATGTGTAATGTGGTTAGCTGTGCGCTCGGAGTAAACTGCCAGTTTAAAAACGTTTATAAATGCTTGTTAGTCTTGTTAAAACAATTTACTGGGGGTAGAAGAAGAATTGTTTTGGTTGGTGTCGCGGCGGTCATATGGAGTATTTGGAAAGCTAAAAACCTGGCCTGCTTCCAAAAATCTTGGCCTAACGACCCATCTGTGATCCTTTTTTGAGCTTGTTATTGTATTGACTTTTGGAGTAATATGTAGGTGAAGGAAAACGTAAGGCTGAAGTTACGACGGGACGCAAACTTGCTGGAATAGGTTGTGTTGGAGATATAAAACAGCTCCTGTACGTGTTAGTCTGTATTTGTTCAGGTCTTCCGTATAGGTTCAGGTCTGTACCTCGTTTCTGTTCCGAACTCTGAATCATGTATCATGCCACGCACAGGGCTTTTCTGTTGCCATATAAACACGTACCCCGAGGCCCGAACAGGTCATCGGTTCCGATCTGCTTCGTCAACATGGTATCAGAGCAGCTCCTCCTGACCTAGCTCTCGCCGACAACAAACTCTGCCGCCGCCGCTTTGATCAGCCGCCGCCGCCACTCTAAAACCCTTCCGCCGCCACAGCCTCTCTGCCGCCGCCGCCAAAACACAAAGCTAAAACCAAGCCAGCCACAAATCTCTGCCGCCGCTGCAGCTTCTCTGCCGCCGCTGCCAAAAACCACGCCAAAACCAAGCCACCAAAAACTTCTGCCGCCGCCGCCAAACCAAAACCAAAACCAAAACCCAAGCCAAAACCCATGGCCTCTTCTTCGTCCACGACGGCATTGGCTGCCACTCTCAGGGCTCCCCCAACTCAACTACTCACCCGCGAGAATGCTCTGGTCTGGAAGGCCCTAGTCGTTCCTGCTCTTCGCGGTGCACAAGCCCTGGATCTTGTTGAAGGAATTGAGAAGGCACCTTTTGAGGAGATTGAGGTTGAAGATTCCAACAAGAAGAAGATGGTCGTCAAAAATGCTGAGTACTCCAACTGGATTGCTCGTGATCAGCAGGTTCTCCGATGGCTGTTGAATGCTCTATCACCTGATGTTCTCGTTCATGTAATTGGCTTAGAGACCTCCTCTGAAGTTTGGGCTGCACTCAACTCTCATGTCTCGGATACCTCCAAGTCCCGGGTGCAGAAACTGCGAGGTGCTCTCAACGACACCAAGAAGCATGATCTATCTGCCGAGAAATATTTTGCAAAGATGAAGACGCTTGCCTCTGAACTAGCCGCTGCAGGAAAACCCTTGGATGATGATGAACTCATCTAGTATGTTCTGAATGGCCTTGGAAGCCCCTACAACAACCTCATCACCACTGTTCGTGCAAACCCGGCCACCTCCTTGTCAGATCTTTTTGATCAAGTCCAAGCTTATGATCGTCTCCATAAAACTGAAGATGTAGGGTTCTCGTCCTCGGCTAATGTCGCACGTCGAGGTCCTTCCCCACGTGGCCCGGACCCTCCTTCGCGCGGCCAGGATCGCTGGCGTGATTACCGTCCGCGCCAACAGTATGATGACCACGGACATGGTGATGACCGTAGACCTCAAGATCGTCGTGATGATCGTGGATGCCGAGATGATCGTGATCGCCGTGATGGTGGAGGATACCAAGGTCGACATGATGGGGGTGGCTACCAAGGTCGCCGGTATGATAATCGTCGCAATGACAGAGACAACAGTAGGCGTCCTCGTCGTCAGCCTACTCCGTTTGTTGACACTACTTGTCAAACATGTGACATTCATGGAAACCCTGCAAAGGAGTGCTGGTGGCGCTACGGTGATGACCGTGGTGACAATGGTGATCGTGGTGGTGACAAGGGGGCTAACTTTGCTTCCCAAGGAGTTGATACAAACTGGTACTATGACACAAGGGCCACTGATCATATCACAGGCGAGCTGAACAAGCTCACTACTCATGATGCATATAATGGACAAGATTGTGTTCGCACAGCAGAAAGCACAGGTATGCACATTAGTCATATTGGTCATTCAGTTGTGTGCACTCCTCATAATTCTTTTCATCTTAATGATATTCTCCATGTTCCAAGTGCTTCGAAAAATCTCTTGTCAGTGCATAAATTTACACTTGATCATCATGTCTATATTGAATTTCATCCTTTCTTCTTTTTGATCAAGGACCAAGCAACACGAAAAATTCTGTTTAGAGGCCCATGCTATGGAGGTCTTTACCCTTTGATGCCCATCTCCAATGAATCCTCCAAGCATGCCTTCATCACAATAAAGCCGTCATCATCTACATGGCATCGTCGCTTAGGGCATCGGTCTTCGTTTATCGTTCAACAAGTTCTTAGAAAAAATAAAATAGCTTACACCCCAGAGATTACCCCATATGTTTGTGACTCGTGTCAGTTAGCTAAAAGTCATCAGTTACCTTATCCTACTTCCACTAGTAGATCTAGTGTTCCCTTGGAACAAGTTTTTCTGATGTATGGGGTCCTGCTCCTCTCTCTGCAGGAAAACATGGCTATTATGTAAGCTTTATTGATGATTTTAGCAAGTTTACATGTATATATTTTCTCAAAAAGCGTTCTAATGTTCATCAAGCTTTTCTTCAGTTTCAGCAATATGTTGAGCGCAAGTTCAATAGGAAAATTATTACAATGCAAACTGATTGGGGAGGGGAGTACGAAAAACTCAATACCTTTTTCCAACAAGTTGGCATCTCTCATCATGTCTCATGTCCTCATGCTCATCAACAAAATGGCTTCGCTGAAAAAAAACATCGCCACATAGTTGAAGTTGGTCTTGCTTTGCTTGCTAATGCATCTATGCCTCTAAAATATTGGGATGAAGCGTTTCTCACAGCCACCTTTCTGATAAACCTTCTCCCTAACAAAGTCATTAATTCTGATACTCCTGTTGAAAGGCTTCTTCATGTTACACCAAATTATGACGCTCTTCGAACCTTTGGTTGTGCTTGCTGGCCCAATCTTCGACCCTATAACACACATAAACTTGATTTTCGTTCCAAGCGTTGTTTCTTCATTGGTTATAGCCCTCTTCATAAAGGAGTAAAATGTCTAGACATATCTACAGGACAGGTTTATATCTCTCGAGATGTCGTCTTTGATGAAAATGTGTTTCCTTTCGCTGCACTTCGTCCAAATGCCGGACCTCTTTTTCGTAAGGAAATTCTTCTCCTTCCATCCATGTCATCCACCATGCATGAGGATGTGTCACAAGCTAATTATAATATGTCTACTTTGGTGCCTATTACTGATGTGTTGCAGGCTGGTGAAGATACATCAGAAAATCTGAGACAAAACAGTGAAGAAATCACTCAAAATGAGCCACAATCAAATTCTGGAGAAGAAGACGAATCTGGTGTGCGATCCCACCATGATTCTCCTGGTACCTCGTCTGCTGCGCCTGACGATCCTGGGGTGGATAGGCCTGCTGCTCCCGAGGCGCAGCTGTCCACTCCCGTGAGCTCCCGCGCGCGCCAGCCAATTTTCTATACGCGGCGTCCCCGGTCGCCATCGCGGGTCCCGTAGCAGTCCCCATCCCCTGCACCCGACCACGCCAACAGCTCCACGCCACGCGACAGCACGCCTGCCAGCAGCAACCACACGCCCGACAGCAGCAGTATGCAGCGGTCACCGTCCCCGCCAGCTACTGTGTCCCAGGTCGGATCAAGCCAATCATTGGATGGTTCTGATCCCGAGGATGATTCTGGTGCTGAACAAAATGATGATTCTGATCCAGCTGGTGCAGATTCTCCCAGATCTTCTGTGCATCCTCCTGCTGCAGTACCTCATGTGGCTCACATACAAACTCGATTACAAAAAGGTATCAAAAATCCCAAAGTTTATATTGATGGCACTGTAAGGTATGGTTTACTTGTATCTATAGATGAACCACGCTCTCTGTCTGAGGCACACTGGCACATAGCAATAGAGGAAGAACATGATGCCTTTCTCAAAAACAACACGTGGCATTTAATTCCTTCGAGTTCTAGCCGAAATTTGATAGACTGCAAATGGGTTTATCGAATCAAGCGACGAGCAGATGGCACCATTGATAGGTACAAAACTCGTCTTGTTGCAAAAGGTTTCAAATAACGATATGGTATTGATTATGAAGATACTTTTAGTCCAGTTGTTAAAGCAACTACTATCAGAACAATGTTAGCTATTTCAGTTTCCAGAGGTTGGAATTTGCGACAGCTAGATGTCAAGAACGCGTTTTTTGCATGGTGTTCTGGAGGAGGAAGTCTACATGAGGCAACCACCAGGTTTTGAAAATCCTAATGCTCTTCATCATGTTTGCAAACTTGACAAAGCTTTGTATGGCTTGAAACAAGCTCCTCGAGCATGGTACTCTCGACTTAGTTCAAAATTGCATGATGTTGGTTTTTTTCCTTCCAAGGCAGACACTTCATTGTTTCTTTTCCAAAGGGCAGGAATCACTATATATATTCTGATTTTTGTTGATGATATAATAGTTACCAGCTCTTCTGATGGTGCTATTTCAGCTTCGCTTCGACAGTTAAATGAAAATTTTGCTATCAAGGATCTTGATGAACAACATTATTTGTTAGGCATTGAAGTGAAAAGGTCGCCAAAGGGGTTGCTGTTAACCCAGAAAAAGTATGCATCTGATTTGCTGAGCAAACTTGGTATGACAACGTGTAAGCCTGCTCCTACACCTCTGTCTACTACATATCCTCTATCCCTTGTTGTTGGGGATCCTCTTGGTCCTGAAGATAGTACTAAATATAGAAGTATTGTTGGAGGTTTGCAATATCTCACTCTCAGTAGACCAGATTTGGTTTTCTCAGTAAACAAAGTATGTCAATTACTTCATGCTCCAACTACTGCTCATTGGACAGTTGTCAAGAGGATAATGCGCTATGTCAAGGATACAATTGGTTTTGGTATAACTTTTCAGCCATCTACTTCTACACTTTTAAGTGCTTTTTCAGATGCAGATTGAGCAGGATGTCTAGATGATAGGCGCTCTACTGGGGGTTTTGCTATATTCATTGGACCAAATCTAGTTTCTTTGAGTGCCCGGAAACAAGCTACTGTTTCAAGGTCTAGTATAGAAGCAGAGTATAAGTCACTAGCTAATGCTAAAGCTGAGAAGATCTGGGTTGAAGCTCTTCTGAATGAACTTGGAGTTAAGTTGCAAGAGAAGCCATGTCTTTGGTGTGATAATTTGTGTGCCACATTTTTGTCTGCAAATCCAGTTTCCCATGCTCGTATAAAACACATTGAGATAGATTTTCACTTTGTTCGAGAAAGAGTTGTTGCAAAGAAATTGGCTATAAAATTTGTCTCTAGCAAAGATCAAGTTACAGATGGATTCACTAAAGCTCTTCCTCTTAGAAATCTTCATGAGTTTAGGCGTAATCTAAATCTTGTACCAAGTTTAGATTAAGGGGGGCTGTTGGAGATATAAAATAGCTCTTGTACGTGTTAGTCTGTATTTGTTCAGGTCTTCCGTATAGGTTCAGGTCTGTACCTCGTTTCTGTTCCGAGCTCTGAATCTTGTATCATGCCACGCAGGGCTTTTCTGTTGCCATATAAATTTGCCATATAAATGTTAGTTAATCTAGTGTGTCAGTAATCAGTGTCAATTTCTGTTTTTCGTCAGTTTCGTCAGTTAGTTTTAGCTTGGTCAGATAGTTTAGTTAGTTGTTCCGTCAGCTATTTGCTAGGAACAGATAAGTTAGGATTTGGTCGTTGTTTCTGATCCGATCCTTGCTTTGTGAGCTCGTGTGCTCGGTCGTGGGATGGCACGATCATCATGGGCAACGTGTGAGCTAGCACGATCGTTGTCTTGCTGAATAAAAGGAAGAAGAGAACAGAAAAGCTGTAGGCATTACACAGCAACAAACACCTGTCTTTGTCTCCTCTCTGTTCGTGCGCTAGTTCGTGTGTGTGATCGAGAGAGAAGAAAGTCTACAAGTGGTATCAGAACCTGCCGATCATGGTAGGATCCAAGCCGCCGCCGCCAAAGAGGGATGCGTCGGCGGGGAAGAAGAAGCCCACGGACACGGCGTCCGGGTCGGGCTCAAAGTCTCCGAGGCGCACCTCTCTCTCGCCGGTTCGCCGTGGTCGCGGGGAGCACCATGGGCGCGAGCTAGCGACGAGGGAGAGGGTGGTGCGCGACGTCACCGGCGGCTCGCAGTGGCCGACGCTGACACGCACCAATTACGCAGATTGGGCCGTGCTCATGCGTGTCCAACTGCAAGTCCACGGGCTGTGGGAAGCCGTGAACGAGGGCGACTGCGACGAGCACGACGATCGCGCCGCTCTGTCGGCTCTACTGCGAGCCGTGCCGCCAGAGCTGGTGCGCGTCCTCGCCGCCAAGGACAACGCCAAGGCGGCGTGGGACACGATCAAGACACTGCGCGTCGGAGCGGAGCGCGTGCGCGACGCCAAGGCTCAGACGCGCCGCCGCGACTACGATCGCCTCGCGTTCAAGGACGGCGAGACGGTGGAGACCTTCGCGCTGCGCCTCTCCACGATCCTGAGTGATCTGGAGATGCTCGGCGACCCGGAGGACGAGCCCAAGGCCGTGAGGAAGTTCCTGCGCGTCCTCCCACGTAAGTACCGACAGATGGCATCGTCAATTGAGTCTTTGCTAGATATCAAGACGATGTCGATCGAGGAACTGAGCGGACGGCTCCTCGTGGTGGAGGAGAACGAAGCCGTCGACGGAGAGGATGACTCCGGCAAGCTGCTCCTCACGGAGGAGGAGTGGCGCGCACGTTTCGCGCGCGGCGCCCACGGCGGGAACAGCAACGGCTCGGGCGGTGATCACCGTCAGGGCAAGAACCGCGGCAAGGACCGCGACGACAAGCGATCCACCGGGGAAGGCTCCAACGCCTCCGGCGGGTCCAAGAAGGCCGACACCTGCCACTACTGCGGCAAGAAGGGACACTGGGCGCGTGAGTGTCGCAAGAAGAAGAGGGAGGAGGCGCACCTGGCCAAGATCGACGACGACGCCGATCCCGCGATGTTGCTCGCTGAGGTCGAACTCGACGCCGCGTCACCAACGGCCGCGCCTGACTCCATTACGCCAGCGCCGCCAGCGCCGCCCGTGCCGGTGCCTGCGCCGGAGCGAGCGCTCATCTTCCTCAACGAGGAGAACGCCAAGATCGTCCCAGGCCCAGTCGACGGCCAGCTCGACTCCACCTGGTACCTCGACACAGGGGCGTCAAACCACATGACTGGAGATCGAGCGGCGTTCGCGGAGCTCGACGAGGCAGTGCGCGGCAACGTGCGCTTCGGCGATGGCTCCGTGGTTCAGATCATGGGGCGCGGCACCATCGGATTCAGCATCGATGGAGGACCGCAACGCGCCTTCAGGGATGTCTACTACATCCCCAAGCTCCGGAGCAGCGTGGTCAGCCTGGGGCAGCTGGACGAACACGCCTGCGACATCAGGATCAGGCACGGAGTGCTAACGATCCATGACAGGCGCGGCCAGCTCGTCGTCAAGGTAAAACGCGCGCCAAATCGTCTGTACAAGTTGACCATCCGTCCTGTGCAGCGGGTGTGCCTTGCCGTGCGCCACGACACGACGCCATGGCGTTGGCATGGACGCTTGGGGCACCTCCACTTCGAGGCGCTACAGAGAATGGCGCGGGAGGGCCTGGTGCGCGGCCTGCCCAGCATCGAGCACGCCGGCGAACTCTGTGAGGCGTGCCTGGCCGGGAAGCAGCGTCGAGCGCCCTTCCCACAACAGGCCAAGTTCAGAGCGGAGGAGCCGCTTGAGCTTGTGCACGCTGACCTGTGCGGCGCGATCACGCCGCCAACTCCAGGAGGTCGCCGCTACTTCCTCTTGCTCGTCGACGACTACAGCCGCTATATGTGGCTCGTGTTGCTGTCGACGAAGGACGAGGCCGCCACGGCGCTCAAACGCTTCCAAGCTGAGGCACAGACGGAGGCTCGCCGCCCGTTGCGCACGCTGCGCACGGATCGCGGCGGAGAGTTCACCTCCAGCGCGCTCGCCGCGCACTTCGCCGACACCGGCGTCAGGCGCCATCTGACGACGCCGTACTCGCCGCAGCAGAACGGCGTGGTGGAGCGACGCAACCAGACCGTGGTTGGCATGGCAAGGAGTATGATGAAGGCGAAGAAGCTTCCGAGCTTTCTGTGGGGAGAGGCGGTAACCACGGCAGTTTACCTGCTGAACCGCTCCTTCACCCGCAGCGTCGACGGCAAGACGCCATACGAGGCGTGGCACGGGCGGAAGCCCTCCGTCGAGCATCTCCGCGTCTTCGGCTGCATCGCGCACGTCAAGTCCGCGCGCCCCTTCCTCCGCAAGCTCGACGACCGCAGCACTCCGATGGTGTTCATCGGGTACGAGCACGGAACAAAGGGGTACAGGGTCTACGACCCAACCACTCGCCGCGTCCATGTGTCTCGCGACGTCGTCTTCGACGAATCGGCGAGCTGGCCGTGGGAGGAGGACGAGGAGGCAGCTACTGTCGATGGGGGCGAGTTCGCGGTCGAATTCATCACCACGCCCGCACCTCCCGCCAAGCCTCTGGTGGAGCCAGAGGTGGAAGAAGCAGACGCAGCGAGCCCTGGCGTCTCACAGGGAGCAGCCACGCCGATCTAGCCCGCAACCGCGGCGCCGCCCGTGGAGTTCGCCACGCCTCCATCAGCTCCAGATCCGGAGCTACTCGATGAGCTCGATGAAGGCGAGGAGCACCGCTATCGGCGGATCTCCAACATCCTGGGCGCCGACGCAGCGCTGCCAGAGCAAGCGGAGCGAGTGCTGCTCACCACGGCGGAGGAGCCAGGGAGCGTGGCCGAGGCGCTCCGCGACGCAAGCTGGAGCAAAGCAATGGAGGAGGAGATGGCCTCCATCATGGAGAACTCCACTTGGTCTCTGGTGGACCTCCCACCGGGCCAGAAGCCCATTGGGCTGAAGTGGGTTTACAAAGTGAAGAGGGACGAGAAAGGGAGCATCGTCAGGCACAAGGCCCGCCTCGTCGCCAAGGGCTATGTGCAGCGAGAGGGAGTTGACTTCGAGGAAGTCTTTGCCCCCGTCGCCCGGCTCGATTCCGTCCGGCTCCTCCTCGCCGTCGCCGCGCAGGAGGCCTGGGCGGTGCACCATCTCGACGTCAAGTCCGCCTTCCTCAACGGCGAGCTCGAGGAAGAGGTGTACGTGGCGCAACCCCCTGGATTCGTCAAGGCCGAATCGGAGGGGAAGGTGCTTGCGGTGACCCAGCATACCACTGCATGTTGTAGTATACAAGTCGTTGATATGATCTTTGCGAAGGGACTTCTTCACAATTTGCCATATCCCTCAGAGTGGTACAACAGAAACATTGCAGGTCATAACACTCCATACTTTATTACAAACATTGCCTTAACAAGTTGGTATTCTCACAGGTCCTATGAGAACACCCTAAGATACTACTTAAGTATGATTACAACTCATAACAAATATAAAGAGCTCAACAACTTATTTAGGTAAGTTCTACGCTGCTCGGCTCTATGATGCTAGGGTATGTCACTACTCCTCCACCTCCGTGTCATCTGGTCCGTAGACTATCCCATAGTCTACGCCTTCCACTCCGCCGGTAAGATCAGGTTCTTCGTAGACCAGCTCGTAGCTTCCTTCTGGTGCTCCATCATTGATAGCCTCCACTTCCGGATCACAGTCTAGCAAGGGTGTCGAAAGAAAGTGAGTACAGAGGTACTCAACAAGTTCTAAAAGAGTAAAAAGGTGTTTGATGCACTAGCTACGACCATTGATCAGGAAATCGCAGGTCAATGCATGTTTTGAAAACATTTCTTCAAAAGGTTGCTTTTATTATGAAAACTATGCCCGTCAGTCTTCACAGGTTGACCAGAACTTCGTGGAGTTCCTTTCCTGCCGCGTTCGCAGTTCCCTTCCCAGAACAAGGAGTGACAGCCACAATTTGATACACTCTGCAGAGGTGCGTTACTTTTCCCACAAGAGATCTCACCCTTTTTGCCATCCGCAGGGACTTGCCCCCGTTCACACTTCCTTTGGTGTGAGGCCAGGTATAAAGATCCAAGCCCACACCGCCTTCTCCGCGACTGCAAACCCACCCTTTTGTCCACCCGCACACCTCCAGTAGACTTCCCCCGATAATACGGCTTTTGTCGTCGTGGTGAACGAGCAGATGCCATAGGATGGCTTAGATTGGGGCCGAATGGACGCAAGAGGATTCGGGGGAGGGTTTGTGATCAGGTGGGAAGAGATTCCGGATGGTTTCCTCAAGAACTTGGCCAAGGCCAGAGGTTGAAGAAGAAAGACACAAGGAAGAACTCCCTCTAGATCACCATGTTCATTGATTCACACAGGTTACAGGTTCTGTCTACCTACATACATGCGTGCCCGTGAAGAAGGGCTGCCCCCTCTCCTTATATAGGGGAGAGGGTGGCTTACAGTGCAAGAAACCCTAATGGCATCTTTGACTGGACAAACTACTTTATCGCCCATCGTACAAAGCTACTTTAATCATAGATGACACCGGGGTCTTCTTTAATCAGGGAGGCTGACGTCCTCCGGCTTCTTTCTTCGTCATCTTCTTCTTTATCGTCAGCCCTTCGTTTAAAGCTACTTTGCTTAGCTCATCTTTGTCTTCTAGCTCTGGAGAGGATCTTTGACCAGCTTTGCCGACAAGCCCTTCCTACCGGTGGCCCGGTACCTTTTCTATCCGGTTCCGGTATCCCTCTTATGAGGATACCGGTTTAGCCTGTTCAGCCAAACGCCTATCTTAGACTCCGGCATGAACATCTAACCGGTATCCTGATGGCTCAAACCATCCGGTTTGGCATGCCTTTGGCATACCAGGGGTCATCCCCCCAACATTAGTCCCCGAAGCTGGTATAGTCTGGCGGATCCTATCCAACAGACCATGCCAGGTTCTTATGTCTTTGGATACCGGTTTGATCCATCCGGCGTCATGCTCGGATCCGGCATCTTTGCCCGGATCCCCCTTATCTTTTCTTCGTAAGTCATTCCCCGGTATCTTGTCTTCCGGTATCTTAACCATTAAGTACCTCCTCGGCGAAGTCGAGAATATCTCGGGCCCCGCGCCTGACAGACATGCGCACCAGAATGGCGACGCGTCAGTGTCAGTTGTCAATTCGCTTCGACTCCCGCGCGCCCATTTAATGCACCGCGGCGGATCCCACTAGCCGTTCTGGATCCCCTGTGTGCCTCCGTGTGGCCTCCTGTTTTTCGCGTGTACCTCGTCGACATGTGGTGGCCCATGGTGCGAACCGCTGCGGGCCGCGAGGCGAACCGCCACGGCCCAGCGGTTTCCAGCCCACTTCCCTTCTTCTTTATAAGCGCAACCGCCGCTCCTTCTTCCCCTTCTTCGCATTCTCCACTTCCCTGCGCGCAGAGCTCTTCGCCTCCGTGCCTTCGCCGTTCTCCGTCCGCCGCCGCTCGTTCGAGCCCATCGCCCGGCGAACTCACGCCTCCGTTCCGCCGGACTTCCTCGTGCGGGAACCTTCTGCAGCGCGCTCACCGCGTCCGCTGCATTCGTGTTTCCTCAAGGACTTCCTCACCTCGCCGTCGACGGACTCCCTCGCCGGCCGCAGGCTCACCATTCCTCCGGCGAACCTCTTCCTCCGCGACTCCGCCGCCTCAGGTTAGGCCCGATACGCCTTTACCCCTTTCTTTCTTGCACTTCGGATCTTGGGGGCGGTAGAGTATTTATCCGTTCTTTGTTTTTGCTTTTCCTCTTACTCGTAGATCTTCGCGCGAGGGTCTGTTTGGGGAAAACTGTTTCTCGGTAGATTCCGGCGTCCCTAGATCCTCATGTCTAGCGAAGGGTCTCTCCCTGCTGCCACCTCTAGCAACCAAGATAGTAGCGCTTCCGACGGGTTAACCGACGACCTCGCCCGGATGGATCTGGCATCTAGCCGGAAACAAGAGGCCGGTACATCTAGCCGGGCCTCCGGAAAGGACAAGACACGCGGAGCCTGGAGAGGTTCCGACGTGACCCAGTTCGAGATCGACTGGCTCTACCGGTCTAGGAGGATTCCGGAAGGAGTCATCTGCCGGCTTCCAGGCGACGAGATCCAACCGGTGCTCAAACCCGGTGAGGCCGTTGTTTTCCTTGCTCACTTTGAGCGTGGCTTCGGCCTTCCTGCTTCTGATTTCTTTCGCCAATTCCTCGACTTCTATCGCCTCCAACCTCACCATCTTCCCGGCAACGCCGTTTTTTATCTTTCTTGCTTTGTGGCCTTCATGGAGGGCTACATTGGCATCCGTCCCGCTCGCGAGACGTTTGCCCGCTTTTTCTCCCTCCGGATCAATTCGGTCCAGGGCAAGGACATTCCTGCGCCCAAACCCCCCGTTCAATGCGGGTCTTGCATCATCGGCTCCCGCCAAGGGAGCCCCTTTTTTAAGTTCAACGGCCTCGAATCTTGCCGGTTGTGGCAGACGACGTTCTTCTATGTGAAGAACGCGGGTGACGACGACCTCATCAACTTGCCGGCGTTCAACCCGGCGCCGCCCGCCAAGACCAACTGGCAGTATAACCCCGGAACGGATCATGCCGAGACGAACCGGGTTGTGCGCTTTATGCTGAGGTTGATGAAGGATACCGATATCTGCTCCGACGATATCATCCGCACCTTCATCTGCCGCCGGGTGCTTCCCCTTCAACAGCACGCTCACAAGATTAGTGAGATGTACGGCCCCGGTGATCCCACCAAGATCACCGGCTTGCCCTTGAGCAAGGCTGATGTGGTCCTGAAGGCTAGCCAAATCTGCCAAACGGACATGCCGGATGACTGGGAGTGGGGCCTTTGCCCTCTCAGCTCCAAAAATCCTCCGTCCCAAGATGTAAGAAACTGCGCGGCTCAGGTCGTATTACCGGTAACTTTCATATTTGCGACTAATCTCTCTTTTTTCCTTTGTTCTTAGGCTAGGGTTCGTTTCCCTCGGATCGACTCAGACCGGCGAGGCCCTTGCCGGAAGAGGCCTCTGGACAAGTACGATCCAGATCCCGTCATTCATTGGCTGGATCTGAGGATGGGCCGGACTCCATCTTCCCGCCTTGGCAAGTCTCCGCCGGAACAAGCTGGTTCGTCTGATGACTTGACCATACTTGAGGTAGCCTTTCTGTTCGTTTTCTTATACTCTTTTTGTTACTTGCATTCTGTAGACACTCCCTCAGCCAGCAACAACCCACAGATCCATGAGCACGAACCTCCCCTGCAGGCCGAGGTTGGCGACGAGTTTCTGGATAAGCTCATGGCCGAGGGCCAGAAGAGCGATCCTCCTGCTGCTGGCGCCGGCCCCAGCCATGCTCCCTCTGGCAAACGTCCTTGGACCGAAGTCATTGGAGGGAAGCAGGTTGGCACCAAGCGCTACAAGCAAAAGCGGATGCCGATGTCTTCCGGGTAAGTTTTTATCTCTTTTATGCTCTCTTTGTTTCCACCGAGTTCTTTTCCGGTTGCTTTTTTCCAATTTGCTCTCTTTTTTCCTTTCTTTCAGCCCTGCGCTTGAGCTTGGCTCTGCCGGCTCCGCGAGGACCTCAACTCCTCCTCCTCAGTCAAGTCCGGTACCATCTGGTGCCGGCAACAGCTCTGCCTCCCTCTCGGGAGGCACCACAAGTTCGGGGCGCGCGGCCCCAACACCTCCAGATCACCGCGCGGAGGAGGACTTCACCTCCCCTCCAGAGACCCAAAGACACCGGCGCCAGCAACATCGGCGCCGGCCAGACTGATGCCGGGCAGGCGGAACCTTTGGTTCCTCCTCCCCCGAAGAAGAAGAAGAAGCAGTCGAGCTCTTCCCCTACTGCGCCGGATACTTCCGCGCCGGTACCTTCTCCTCCTCCCGAGGCCACGCCGACACCGCCGCCCAGCCAAGGACCTTCCGCGGCCAAGCAACCGGCGCCGTCCGGGACTCCCAAGATCACCAAGTTCCTCAAGCCCGGGGCTTCCCGCGGCAAGGCTGTGGAGGGCGCCGCCTCAAGCGGCTCGGGGGACGTGGTGCTGCACGTCGGCCCCGCTGCTATCGCTGCCCAGGACAAGCCTACCGGCCTCCTGGGCCGGATTGTTGATCTGAAGCGCGCGGGCAAGGACCTGGGGCACCTTCTCCCCTATGCCCAGAAGTGGAATGAGGCGGATATCTCCGCTTCTACCCGCGGCCTGGGGAAGGATCGCCTTCCGGCACCAGATCCTGCCGGGGCTCGGTGCACTGAAGAACACTTCTCGCGGCTTAAACGCGCCGTGAAAGAGTTTGACAGTGCCTGGTACGATGCTACCAACAACGTGGTGGTAAGTTTTGCCAACTTTCTTTTATTTTTGTTGATGCCGGTTTCTTTTCTTTCCGGATCTTATCTATTCTCCCAGTCCCCGAGTTTCGTGGTGAAAATGCAGTTTTCGGCGCGAAACTTTAACTAGAGGCATGTGAAACCGGCATGGCCAGTCCCCGAGTTTCGGGTTGAAACCTTGTTTCTTTCTTTCTCACACCCATCTTCCCTTGAACAGAGCACTGCCGACGCCCGGAAGCAACTCTTTGAGGAGCTTCTGTGGGAGCACCGGGACCTTGCTGAGGCCCACAGCCACTGCCAAGGTTTGTTTCTTTCCCCTCCGGCATCTTTTCACCGGACTGTTTCTTTCTTTGATACTTATGCACTCTTTTGCTTAACAGTTGTTCCGGAAGCTACCATCGAGGCCCTGAAGGCCCAGGTCGCCAAGCTTCAAGGTACCATCCTTTCTTTTTCTGCTAACCCGTTCCTTTTTTCATTTCATCTATTGTTGCTTGCTAAGACTTTTCTTTCCGGTACTTAGGCGAGAAGGAGCAGCTCCTCAAGGAGCACAACGAGGCACTGGAGGCCCAGAAGACCGCCCTGGGGGAGCTCAAGGAACAGGCTATACAAGCCGCGCTCCGGCATGAGCAAGCCTTGAAGGATGCCCGGGTTGCAGCGGAGGCCAGGCTGGCGGAGGTCGTGGAGGACTCCACGAACTCCAACACCGTCTTGACGGCAGAGCTGGAGGAGGAGAGGAAATCGCGGAAGGCAGCGGAGCGCCTTATTGATACCATGACCACCGATCACCGGGAATATGATCGGTTGGTTATGAAGATAGACGCGCTGGCTCTCCGTAAGTTCCTGCTTTGCCCTCTCTTTCGCTTATAAGCTTTCTCCTTTTGAAGATGTATCTTTGTTTCTTGCTTTTTCCGACATGCTTTTTCCGACATGCTTTTTCCGGTGTCTCGTTTTTATGCCTTTTTTCTTTTTTCTGTAGAGCATTTCCCGGAATCCCAGGTTTATGCCTTGAAGAAGGTGAGGGAGGATCGGATTGCGCGGGAATTTCCCAATCTGGACGCGCACTGGGATGGGTACGACTATCTTGTCGCCCTCTCCGCGCGTGTCCAGCACATGCGCTCCGTCGACCGGCTTCTTGCTGACCTGCCAGCCGCCGCCATCCAAGTCTTCAAGGTCCTGTGGCCTGAGGAGGAGCTGCCGGGGAACATCACGCTCACCGCCGCGTGGCTTAATGATGCCGGGCACCGGATCCGCGAGTGGCAATGCTCCGCGGCTCGTGCCGGAGCTGACACGGCGCTGCGCTCCGTGTGCTCGTGGTATCCTGCTCTTGATCTGGATGCTCTCCAAGGCGTACGCGCAGATGCTCCCACGGACACAGATCCGGCGCTCACCGCAAAGCGGCAGGACCGGGCATACCGGCTTGCTGAGTATGCCGAGGTCCGCACCTTCATCCCTCCCCCTCCTGGCGTCAAGGACTACCTCAGCGATGAGGAAGAAGAAGACGAGGGAGATGAAGATGAGGCTGCTGAGGACGCGCCGCCGGAAGCTCCCGAGGCCAGCACTGCTCCCCCTGAAGACACCGAGGCCGGTGCTGCTCCGCCTGATGCCCCTGCTATCTGATTACCTGCTCTTATGCAATGTCTGCCTGTGATATGTTTCTTTGTCCTGGTTAACTTAAAACAATGTCCGTTAAATTCTGCCCCGGTATGCCGAGGTCTATGATGTAAAACTTTAAATCTGCTTTTGGTTGTGGTACAACATTTCATGCCGGTAAGTTATACCGGTAGCTAAATATTTCTAAGTTTGCCTTAGCACATTTGCTTTTGGTTCTGCTTTTATCCTGTACTGCAAAGATTTCCCAATTGTTTCCGCATCCAATTTGATGCATACTTGGTTCTTTTGCCTTGGCTCTGCCTGCCTTCTCTGGGCGTTCTTTGGCGTATGAGCACAAGGTTCTTTCACCAAACAAGCATCTTCTTGAACTTAGAAATAACTTTGAAATTTTGCAAAAAACCGGTTTAACCGGGGTTAGTTAAATTTTCCGGATTGTTCTTTCCTGCTCTCCCTTTTCGCAGTTCATGTGCTTATCTCCTACCGGTTTATCTTGCTTGCCATGAAGCCGGTTTGCGGACAGCAGCAGAGTCGAAGACTCCGGTAGGATTTAGCACACTACTAAACCGGAAAGAAAAAACATTCAATAAGCAACCGGTAAACTGAAAAAATAGACAAGTTACATGCAACCTTATTGGGGTAGTCCCCGAGATTCATTCAAGGTTCCGGCATTTTTTATTCATAGCATATAAGGTACAAAAAGGAACTTCTTACACCACCACTTCAAGAGTAGAAAGGATGCAACAGAGCTATGTTCCATGGACGTTTGCTCTCCTCTCCGGACCTGTCCGCCTTTCCTTTCTTCCACTCCTGTGCATCTATCAAGTAGTACGCATCATTGTGAAGCACCTTGCTTATAATGAAGGGACCTTCCCATGGTGGCAAAAGCTTATGCCGGCCTTCAGTGCGCTGCACCAGGCGAAGTACAAGATCTCCTTCCCGGAAAACTCTCGGGTTAGCCTTCCGGTTATGATAGCGTCTTAGGTTTTGCTGATAAATGGCTGTTCTTGCCAGAGCCAGCTCTCTTGCTTCTTCCAGCAAGTCGACATCATTTTCTCTGGCCTCTTTGACCTCTTGCTCAGTATAGAGCTGTACCCTTGGTGAATCATGAATGATGTCGGTTGGTATGACCGCTTCTGCTCCATAAACCATGAAGAAGGGAGTGTATCCGGTAGACCGGTTTGGGGTTGTTCTTATACTCCACAGAACTGATGGTAGCTCATCGAGCCAACATCCCGGTGACTTCTCCACTGCATCAATGAGCCTAGGCTTGATACCGGAAAGCACCAAAGCATTCATTCTTTCCACCTGGCCATTGCCCTGTGGGTGTGCCACTGAGCACAAATCCAACCGGATGTTGTTGTCCTCATAGAACCTTTTGAACTCACCTTGAGCAAAGTTGGTTCCATTATCAGTGATGATGCTATGCGGGTACCCATACCGCAAAATGACATCTTTCAAGAATTTCACCGCTGTATGCCCATCGCACTTTGCGATAGGTTTCACTTCTAGCCATTTGGTGAACTTATCCACCATGACCAAGATATGAGTCATGCTGCTTCTTGCAGTTTTGAATGGTCCAACCATGTCAAGGCACCAAACGGCGAATGGCCATGTTAACGGTATTGTCTTTAAACCGGATCTTTGGGGTATGATTTTGCTTGGCGTACCTCTGGCAGCCGTTGCATTTTCTTACCAAATCCTCAGCATTCTCCAAAGCAGTGGGCCAATAAAATCCATGCCGGAATACTTTTGCTACTAGCGCCCTTGATGAAGCATGGTGCCCACACTCTCCTTGGTGAATTTCCTCAAGCATTTCTTTCCCTTCCTCCGGTTCCACACATCTTTGAAGGACACCGGTAACGCTTCTCTTGTACACCTCACCGTTGATGAATGTGTAAGCTTTGGACCTTCTTTGTATCCTCCTTGACTCGTTTTCGTCAGCCGGCAAGGTGCCGTTGATCAGGAATTCCTTAATAGGTTTAACCCATGACGGTATCTCTCGAACCAGAAATACTGGTGCATCTATCTCCATGCTATCCACCAGCATCATTTCTTCCGGTATGGGTACAGCAGTCCCCGAGCTTACCGGAGCAGTCCCCGAGCTTGCCGGAGCAGTCCCCGAGCTTGCTGGAGCAGTCCCCGGGTTCCCTTCATCGATATCCATGGGCACCACGTGTGACTCCGGTACAAAAATTGATTCCGATTCTGGGCTTGGCTTGATCGATGGTACTCTTAGATGAGCCAAAGCTATTCCGGGAGGGATTTCTTGCCTAGATGAGCCCAGCTTGGACAAAGCATCCGCGGCTTCATTTTCTGCGCGTGGCACATGGTGGAACTCACATCCTTCGAAGAATCCGGCAATCTTTTGCACGTGAAACCGGTACGAGGCCATGTTGGCATCTTTTGCATCCCAATCTCCGGAACACTGCTGTACCACAAGATCCGAATCTCCGTAGCAAATGATCCTGTGTGCACCGATATCTTTTGCGACTTTAAGCCCATGGATCAAAGCTTCATATTCAGCGACATTATTCGATGCCCTGAAATGCACTTGCAAGACATACCGGAGGTGGTCTCCTTTTGGTGAAGTAAGCACCACACCGGCACCTAGACCCTCCTTGAGCTTGGATCCATCAAAGTGCATCTTCCAGTACTCTATCCTCTGATCCGGCGGTTTGTATTGCATTTCCGCCCAATCAACAAGGAAATCAGCCAAAGCCTGTGACTTTATGGCATCTCTTCTTTCATATACCGGCACGTACAGTGATATCTGGATTGCCCATTTTGCAATCCGGCCGCTGGCGTCTTTGTTGCACATGATGTCGGAAATTGGTGCTTCGCTCACCACCTTCATGGGGTGCTCCTCAAAGTAGTGCTTGAGTTTGGTGGCGGCCATGTACACGCCATAAGTCATTTTCTGGAAGTGAGGGTAGTTTTGTTTTGAGAGGGAGAGCACCTCGCTCAGGTAGTATACCGGCCTCTGGACGGTTTTTTCCTTCCTCTTCTCTTTCAACCACAACCACTACACTCACGACCCGGTTTGTTGCTGCTATGTATAACAGCATAGGCTCCCTTTCTAGAGGTGAAGCCAGTATGGGCGCTGTGGCTAGCATTGTTTTTAGCTCTTTAAACGCTGCATCTGCCTGAGGGGTCCAGACGAACGTGTCAGATTTTTTCATGAGAGCGTAGAGCGGTAGAGCTTTCTCTCCCAACCTGCTTACAAACCGGCTTAGCGATGCCAAGCTTCCGGTAAACTTTTGCACATCTTTTAACTCTCGAGGGATAGCCATTCTTTCTATTGCCCAGATTTTTACCGGATTAACTTCTATGCCCCGGCTTGATACCAGGAAACCGAGCAGCTTGCCGGCAGGGACACCAAAGGTGCATTTTGCCGGATTGAGTTTCATTCGGAACCGCCTTAGGTTATCGAATGTTTGCCGGATGTCATCGATTAAGGTGTTCTTTACATTAGTTTTTATCACAATGTCATCCACATAGACTTGCACATTTTTTCCAATTTGATCAAACAAGCATTTTTGCATACAGCGCTGGTACGTTGCACCAGCGTTGCGCAAACCAAAAGGCATAGTAACATAGCAATAAGCCCCGTGCGGGGTAATGAACGCAGTTTTTATTTGATCTTCCTTTTTCAAGGGAATCTGGTGGAAACCGGAATACGCATCCAGGAAGGACAACAACTCACACCCAGCAGTTGAATCAATCACTTGATCGATTCGTGGTAGAGGAAAAGGATCTCTTGGGCAAGCCTTGTTCAGGTTGGTGTAGTCGATGCACATGCGCCACACCTTCGGAGCTTTTGCCTCCAGGTTCTCATCTTTCTTCTTTTCAACCATTACCGGATTGGCCAGCCACTCTGTGTGTGTGACCTCCACAATGAATCCGGCAACAAGCAGTTTGGTTACCTCTTCTCCTATGATCTTTCTTCTATCTTCAGCGAACCGGCGTAGTGGTTGCCGCACCGGCTTGGCATCTTTTCGGACGTTTAAGGAGTGCTCAGCCAGCTCCCTCGGAACACCTACCAAATCATCAGTTGACCAGGCAAAGATATTCCGATTCTCACGGAGGAAGCTGACGAGCGCGCTTTCCTATGCTTGATCAAGACCGGCACCGATATGAACGGTGCGCTCTGGGTAAGCCGGATCCAGCACGATGTCCTTTGTCTCATTTGTTGGCTTGAATGCCGGTGAGCCCATGTTTTCACTCATTGCCGCTAAGCTCAATTGTGAGGACTGAGCCAGCGCAACAGCTGTCTGCATTCTTTTCTTTTCCTCCGCGATCACCAGCGATTCCGCTAGGTTCGATCCGGCAGATGCAGTTTCCAGTGAGACCTTATAGTTTCCCACCACAGTCAATGGTCCACGAGGTGCCGGCATCTTCATCTTGAGGTAGGCCGTATGAGTTGTGGCCATGTAGGCTGCCAATGCCGGTCTCCCCAGCAATGCATGGTAGGGACTGTCTAGATCCACCACCTCAAACTCCAGATTTTCCACCCGGCAATTGTCACGTCCTCCAAATGCCACGTCCACTCGAACTTTTCCTATCGGGGCACAGGACAAGCCAGGGACGATCCCGTGGAACGTTGTGCGCGTTGGCTGAAGCATGTTTTCTGTTATGCCCAGCGTATGCATGGTGTGCTTGTACATGATGTTTATGCTGCTGCCATTGTCTATCAGCACCTTGCTGAACTTCACTCGAGTTTGCGGCCCTTTCATGATTGGGTCCACAACAAGAGCATATCCACCCGGATTCGGCATGATCTTAGGGTGATCCTTAGATGACCAGGTAATTTCCTGATTGGACCACATCATGTATTTGGGAACTGCCGGCATCACAGCATTGACCTCCATGGAGCGGCGGTGCACGCTTTGCCTGTCTGTTGGCTCAGTGACAAAGACAACACAGCACAGATGCGGGTCTTCGTAAACATTCCGGCCCAAAGGTGCCGGTGGAGGTGGTTGATCATCTTGTTCCACCCGGTTAACTTGCTGGTACTGCTGCCGGTTTGGCTGCACCGGTAAGGCGTTTGCCCCGGTAAGTGGCGGTGGTGGTGGTAGCTGTTGCTGCTGCCGCGGCATGTCTTGTGGTGGCCGTGCATCTTTTACCGTTCCTTTTTGCATCAAGTACTTGGTCCAGGTACAATCCTTCGTCAGATGGTTTGACGGATGTGCCGGATTCGGTGTGTGCCACCGGCAAGGTTGATCCATGGCAGCTTCCATGGTGTATTTTGCGGGTTCTTGCCAGTTCCTTTTCTGGATCCAGGGTTTCTTTTCCACCCACTGCTTCTTAGGACCCACCCATGGCTGCGATCCGGTTTTTTGCCTCTGACCGCCGCTGGCCTCAGAGTTTTCCTGCACAGCAGCAACTTGCTGCGGACCGTACCTTCGATCCGGAAAATCTTCCCTTCTTTTGTTATTCCGGTTATCCCGGTGTTGTTCGTGGCGCAGCTGTTCCGGCTCAGGTTGCACTGCCGGCTGCGTTGGGTCTCCCAACGCATAGCTATCCGCCACACGTATCATCTCTGCCAACGTTGTCGGCATGTTCCGCTGCAACTTTTGCCATAGCGGTGAGCCTCTTCTGCATCCACTGCTAAACCAAGCAATGGCCTGTGCCTCGATTACCCCTTCATAGGAGTTCCTGGTAGTGTTCCACCGGGCCAGATAATCCCGGTCTGTTTTGTTCGGGCGCTGCACACACAGAGCAAGTTGCTGCGGCCTGTTTGGCCTCTGATAGGTGCTGCTGAAATTGCTCACAAAAGCCTCCTCAAAATCCAGCCAACCATTTATGCTTCCTGCCGGCAAGTTGTTTAGCCAGATTCTTGCCGGTCCAACCAAAAACGATGGTATGATCCTCACGGCCCAACGCCGGTTTCCTCCTCCTGCTACGGTTCCTCCACCGCCTGCGACGTATACCGCGGTCACGTAATCCGCGAGCCAATCTTCCGGCTTCGTGGTGCCATCGTATGTTTTTGTGTCACGGGGCAACATAAAGTTCGAACTGGTGGTTTTTCTTTCATGATCCTTGGGCCAAAGCACTTTGGACCTGGAGGACCTTCCTCCTCGATCATTTCTGACAAATACACTCTATCCAGACGGTGCCTCGCATCCCGTTCCGGTAAGTATCTCTCTCCCAAGCGTTCTCCCAATGGGTTCCGGTATGCTGCCGGTCTTGTAGAATCAGCTTCATCGTAACATTCCGGCACCGCGGCCCTTGCCTGCCGATACCTCGGGGGATCCATTTCCTCCTCATCGTACGCTGCCCTTGCAGCTCGATAGTTTTGCCCGGTCTCATATCTACCGGCATGATTGTTTCCGGCATTGCCTCTGGCGTAGCCTCGCTCTGCCCCTTGGCTTTTTCTACCGGCATCATGTTGCCCGTCTTGTTGCTTTCCGGCAAGAACCGGATCGTACACAGTCATCTGCTGCGCATTCACTTCTTTTTCTCTCCTTCTATCCGGGTGGGGGGACGATGCCTGCCCATGGGACTTGCTACCGGCATTCTTTGTCAAACGCGCGGATTTTGAGGCCGCTGCCTTGTTCAGCTTAGCCAGCTGCTCAGCATTTTGCTGCTCAATAGTTTCCAGCAGCTCTCTAACACGCTCTTGCTGTTTTGCCAAAGCCTCTCCGGAAAGCGACTCGCATAGCTCTACAGCAGCTTTAGCAGCTTTTATAGTTTTATCCGGGCTGCTATACTTAGGCCTTTCCACGATGCTAACAGATGCAGAGGCACTCTTGCCGGTAAGAATCTCTTTGCGCAAATCTTGATCTAGGTTGCGAGCTTTCAGCCGGTTTTCCGGCATCCTGGCAGCATGCGCGCTAACAGAAGCAAAGCCATGGGCAGCGTTATACTCACGTACGGTTAGGTTCAGCTCGCGCTGCGCCCTGACGATGTCCTTGCCGCTCTCGAGCATCTTCTGGCGCTGCGCCTCCAGCTCCGCCTGAGCCGCTGCCGGGTCGATGTTCTGCGCGATGGGGGTGGCGAGGACGTTCATCGCCGCTTGGAGCGGTGTCTCCGGTGGCGCGGATGATGCTCCCGCTGCGCCTGCGCCGCGCTCCAGCGGTGGCTTAGCCGCACGGGTCGAAACCGCGCGACCAGCATCTTCTGCCGCAGCTTCCTTTCCTGCACCAGCCACACCGGTCATCATTACCTCAACGCTGCCGGCGGCGCGGCCAGCATAGAGCCATCTTGGTGGGTCCGGTGCCACCAGCACCGGCGAGAGGCGCTGGCGCACGGGGACGGTGCCGAAGTAGATGCGGTGGCTGCCGAACTCGATGATGCGGCCGTTCTTGGGGAAGACGCCGCCGTTGGCGAAGCAGCCCACGTTGTCGTTGATGAAGTCCATGGCGTAGATGCGCTGCACCAACGCGGACACCGTACGCTCGCCAGAGATCTCGAGGACGCCCGCCCGAATGTGAACTCCATCATGCGCCACTTCATGCCCCACGGTGGGCGCCAACTGTCGTCGTGGTGAACGAGCAGATGCCATAGGATGGCTTAGATTGGGGCCGAATGGACGCAAGAGGATTCGGGGGAGGGTTTGTGATCAGGTGGGAAGAGATTCCGGATGGTTTCCTCAAGAACTTGGCCAAGGCCAGAGGTTGAAGAAGAAAGACACAAGGAAGAACCCCCTCTAGATCACCATGTTCATTGATTCACACAGGTTACAGGTTCTGTCTACCTACATACATGCGTGCCCGTGAAGAAGGGCTGCCCCCTCTCCTTATATAGGGGAGAGGGTGGCTTACAGTGCAAGAAACCCTAATGGCATCTTTGACTGGACAAACTACTTTATCAGCTACTGTACAAAGCTACTTTAATCATAGATGACACCGGGGTCTTCTTTAATCAGGGAGGCTGACGTCCTCCGGCTTCTTTCTTCGTCATCTTCTTCTTTATCGTCAGCCCTTCGTTTAAAGCTACTTTGCTTAGCTCATCTTTGTCTTCTAGCTCTGGAGAGGATCTTTGACCAGCTTTGCCGACAAGCCCTTCCTACCGGTGGCCCGGTACCTTTTCTATCCGGTTCCGGTATCCCTCTTATGAGGATACCGGTTTAGCCTGTTCAGCCAAACGCCTATCTTAGACTCCGGCATGAACATCTAACCGGTATCCTGATGGCTCAAACCATCCGGTTTGGCATGCCTTTGGCATACCAGGGGTCATCCCCCCAACAGCTTTACTCATGGTGTACTTTGGACAATCCTTCATAGATCGTAGAGCCATCATCACTAATGGATGGGGATTTAAAAGGCTATCCCAACCTACGGCAGTTCCTCCAGCACCCCGCCGGCTCTACCAATCCGTTGGCGTGCAGAAGAGAAAAGATACAGCTGGCTTTTCCAGAGCCATTATAGATCTCATGGTCAACGCGGTTTGTACGGCGCTAGAATCACTGGACGGCATTGGTAATTTAATCCTAGGGTGATATAACCCATTGCAATGGAACCTCCACCATATCAACACATACCATGGTTCCATTGCCAGCCACATAGTCATATTCATAGTTGGAAAATAACATTTCATTTGCGATGTAGGAATGATAAGTATATAGCTTTGTATTAAAGTAGTAGAAAATAATCAAGTTGACATGAGCAAGGGTGAACTTGCCTGTGGACTGCGAGATAGTGCAGTTCAATGCAGTTGATGGAACCTGGACCTCGGGTTCTGTAAGAAGCATCATTGTCCGGTAAGGACAATGTTATAAAATCCAAATAATGCAATCATGGATGGATTATTTTATGTTGAATCCCTTTACCCCAATGAGTTATTACAATTTAAGGTTGTATTTAAGATTTATGTCTTTGACAGTAATTTACAATTGATTTAAAAGTATTAATCTTTGTAATTCACACAAAGTACAACAATTCAAAGTAAAATTATTTTACTTGATGATTACCTTAATCATTCCAAAAATAAATGAAAATTATAGAGTTACCTCTATAGTTTTTGGAATAAAAGGGAATATAGTATTTTTCTGAGAAAAATACCATTTTTCAAAAGAAATGACTTGGATTAGTAGAATTTCATTTTGAAATGTTTGAAAATAAGTATTTGAACTTATTTGAGATTTTTCCTTGAATTTTAATTACAAGGAAATAATAATTTTAAATTCCAAGTTATTATTTAAATCCTGAACATTCATAATTTTGAATTTGTTTCATAAATTCCATTTCATATTTTATTCTTGTTAAGATTTATTTTTCATTCATAAATCCAATTTTTATTGGATTTTTTAGAGTTGTTTATGATTTATTAAAATTTGGTAAAGTTTTGGTCTTTTATTGAATATAAAAAGACCAAAATACCCCCTGGACTCATATTGGGCCCAGCCCAATAACTTAGGCCCATGGGACAGCCCACTAAGGCGTGCCCCATAGTGGCTCGGTGGAGCCGAACGGCCCACCGCTCTCTCACTCACTCGGCCCTCTCACTCACTCGATCTAACCCTAATCTCTCTCGCGACGCTCTGGCGACGACGTCGCCGCCATGGCCGCCGCCTCACTCCGGCCATCGCCGTGCTCGTCCGCCATAGCTACCTACCGATCTAGAACCGCCGCGTGCAGATCTATCGATCTATCCGCGCAGTTTTCCCCATCTCGTCCTCTCCTGGCGAATCGCCTTCGATCTGGGTCTCGTGGAGAATCGCCTCGATGAACTCCGGCGAGATCTCGTCCTCGCCGACGATGTGTACGTGCCTAGGGTTGACCTGGCGCGGGTGCTGCTTGCAGTACTTGTGCCATCGCCTCAGGTGCTGCTACGGTGGTGCTGGTTCGTGTCTGGGTTCGCCGGCGTAACGTCGGCGCCTACCCTGGACTTGCAGCTGTTAGGGCCGCGCGAGCACTGCCTCGCCATGCCCTAGCCTCTGCTTCCAGGCGCAAGTAAGTGTGCATCCCTCTTCTCTTCTGTGCGCCTCCCCTCGTTACTGTTCTTCTTCCTCCTCATGCTCTGCTGCTCTCTGGTGATCCTGTGATCACACAGAGCCATGCTATTCCTACGCAATTTGCTCGTGCTTCGTTAATTGCAAGTTTATGGCCCAATTACCATTTCTTGATATCGGCACATGCTGCTATGCTTGCTGTTCATGCTGTGCTTACATCTCTGCTGCTCCTAGCATGCTCTACACTTGCCATGCTCTACTGTGCTTGCTCAAGAGCTAACTATGCCATGTTATGATTGGTTATGACTTGCTTATGCTTACTGGACTATCATGCTTGCTTGTCTAGGTGTACTTGTGTTGCATCTGTGACACTTGTGTGTGTGCCAGTGGTGCCTGTGATATGCTTCAGTACTACCTCTGCAAGCCAATGATCCATTGGATCATTCCTTGCTTGTTGGCTAACCTCCCTGTGTAGCTTGGCTTGCTATAATTGATCCATTTGATCAATTGATTGTCAGTGATAGCTTACTGGCTAATACTGTGGCTAAATGATTCAATTCTTTGGTGATGCTGATGCTCAAGCATCACTGTGCTGTTGCTTACTTGTGCTGTTGCTTATTTTTAGCTATCTAGACTTGCTCTAGTGGCTATGAATTAAATTGTGTTGCTTAACAGTATGCTACTGTCATGCTTAGCATGGATTTGTGATAAATTCATGCTTGTATTACTTAAATTATGATGAACTGCTTATGCAGTGATGATTTAAATGACTTGCTTGTATATGAATTTGCTGTTCATGATTCTTTTACAAGCAATTAGAGTCTGAATCCATTTCTGGATAGTGATGTGATCTATTTGGCTTTCTTTTAATTGGTGCTAAGTGTGATGTGACCTCAGTAGCCTTGCTACTGACTGGTTGCTCACCTATTTGGTTGGATCTTGTGGGCTACTCAACTTTGCTTGCATATTTGGGGATCATACTAACTATGAATGCCAATATGCTTGCCTGTGATGAAATCTAGGGTTTTACTGATGGTTATGTGCCTAGGATTTTATGTGTAGTCTATACTAGCTGCTATCTATTGCAATACATCTACTGGTGCTATCTGTGCATCAGATCTTGCTTCTGTGCACAAGATCTGTATCTGGATGGTTTCTATTTTGGTGGCTTTTTAGACTAGCAGTGATCCTTGGTGAAAACCAAGTGATGATTCACCCTGTTGAGCATCTGCTCAACCCCATGACTATGTCATGCATGTTTTATGGATTAGATCCATTGGATCTGCTCCAGGAACTTGGTATACCTTGTTCCAGCTCCTAGTATGAGATTTTGTGTTGATGCAGACTTGTGGTTTGCTCACAGCCCTTCACCTCCAGATCTTGGATGATCTTCTCAGGTCACCATGATTTCTGGTGGTTTGAGTGGTTGGGTGTATTGGTTCTGTTCTTGCTCAAGAACTGTATGACTGAGCTTGTTCTTGCTTCACCCTTACCTGGTGAATCTTATCTGGTCGACTGGTTATGATTTCTAGGGTTTGTGCTCCTTTTATATGAACCCTGCTTCTATCCTTGCATTGACACACAAGCCTGGCTTGCTTTGATGACTAAGCTGGTGCCTTGCCTTGCTGTGGCCTGCCCAGCACACATGAGCTGTGTGCTCTCATATGCTGAAACTTGAGCCCCTGGTGGTGCTCAGGTTTGGTCTGCTGCTGCCCTTATCTTGTGCTGTCCAGGTTTTGGACAAGCACAAGTGTACTGTGATAGTTTCACTGTCCAAACTGAACTTGGTGTTATTTCTGCTAACTGTCCAAAATGAATATGGTTGCACTTGTATTCTGGTTAGGATTTGTTCTTTGTTTTGCAGGTTTTGAAGATGAATATGACCAGAAGATATACTTCAAGTCATTTAGTCTAGGTTTTTAGTTTAGGAGCAATATTGTAATCTTTATTTTCATTTCTGTTTATCATTCATCAATTCTTGTATCAAGAATATTGTAAAGACTTTGTAATTTGTGTTGTGATATCAATAAAGCTCAAGTTTTTGTTTATGAACTTTTGCTTTATGTAATATTTATATTCTGGAATAAATATTGTATTTATTATTCACTTTGAAATTCAAAGTTGTTTGAATTCATAAGTTGTGTTTTAAATTATGAATTCTATTTGTATATTGTTCAATGCTTATTGTTAAATGTATTAACACTTGTCAACTGAAATCAATTCCCCAAATCAACAAGATACAAAAGAGATCATGTCGAAATTTCCCTAACTCACATTGCCTATCCCTAAGTGCAAAATGAGAGAGAGCCTCGATCCCTCTTAGGTTTAGTTGCAATAAGGCGCGAAAATTTCCCCCGTTTTGCAGTGAAATGCACATCCCATTTCTAAATCTACCCTTCGTTGTTCCTATGTTCTGGGTTATTACAGCCTCTCCCCCTTAACAGAAACTTCGTCCCGAAGTTAAGATTGGTACCTGAACATCTCGGGGTAAGACTTCCTGAGTTCTTCTTCTGTCTCCCAAGTGGCTTCTCGCTCAGGATGATGTTGCCATTGCACTTTGCAATATTTGATTGCCCTGTTTCTTAACTTCTTCCATTGTACTTCTAAGATCTTTTCAGGCCTTTCCACATAGGTTAGATCAGATTGCAATTCTATTTCCTCATATGTGATAGGATCATCCGGTGCTTTCAAACACTTTCTGAGTTGTGATACATGAAATACATTATGAACTTGACTTAGTTGTGCCGGTAACTCCAACTCAAAAGCTGTTCCTCGATTCTGACTAAGTATCTTAAATGGTCCTATATATCGAGGACTCAACTTTCCCTTCACTCCGAACCTCTTAAGTCCTTTCATTGGGCTAACCTTTAAATATACCATGTCTCCCACTTTCGGTTCCCAATCTCTCCTCTTTAAGTCGGCGTAACTCTTCTGACGACTATGAGCTATTTTGAGTCTATCCCGGATCACCTCGATGACGTCTTGTCTCTCCTTGATGTAGTCCGGTGTAAACTCCTTGTTTTCTCCGGTTTCAAACCAACAAATTGGTGATCTACACTTCCTCCCGTACAATGCTTCGTACGGTGCCATCTGAATGCTACTCTGATAACTATTGTTATATGAGAACTCTGCTAAAGGTAAATGGTCCTCCCATGAGCCTCCAAAGTTCAGAGCACAAGCTCTAAGCATGTCCTCAAGTATCTGATTGGTTGCTTTCGGTTTGTCCTCCGGTTTGTGGATGGTATGCTGTACTGAAATCCAACTTGGATCCCAAAGATTCTTGTAGTTGTTTCCAGAATGCTGATGTAAAAATCGAACCTCTATCTGAGACTATCTTCTTTGGTACTCCATGCTTACTCACAATTTCCTTCACATAAATATCCACAAGTTTTTCTGCAGTATCCTTTGTGTTTACGGCTATGAAATGAGCACTCTTGGTAAGTCTGTCCACTATTACCCATATCATATCCTTCCTCTTACTAGTCATTGGTAAACCAGTAACAAAATCCATTCCTATTTCATCCCATTTCCATTCCGGTATCTCTAGTGGTTTGAGTAATCCCGCAGGACTCTGATGCTCTGCCTTCACTCGTTGACATGTATGACATTCCGAGACATATTGTGCTATTTCTCTTTTCATGTTGTTCCACCAGAACATCTCCTTCAAATCCATATACATCTTAGTACTTCCCGGATGTATTGAATACGGGGTTTCATGTGCTTCTTTTAATATGATTGACTTCACTTCTGGATCATCTGGTACACAGATCCTTTTCTGGAAGTATAATGAATCAAAATCCCTTAGATGGAATTCCGATGGTCTTCCTTCGCCAATCCTCTTGATTTCCTCTTGGATGAACAAATCATCCGCTTGCTTTCGGATAATCTCATATTCAAGTCTGAGTACATCTCATCCATAATCCTCATGGTTGCTATACTTCCTTTGGCGTCACCTTGAATAAACAGAATCTGAGCATCTTCTAACTCTTTCCGAAGTTCCTTTGGAATCTCCCATTCCGTAGGTTGACTCTCCGTACTCTTCCTACTTAGGGCATCTGCTACAACATTAGCTTTGCCTGGTGTATAGTTGATCTTAAGATCATAATCCTTAATCAACTCTAACCATCTCTTCTGTCTCATGTTTAATTCTTTCTGAGTGAAGAAATATTTCAAACTTTTGTGATCAGTGTATAACTCACACTTGGATCCATATAGAAATTGTCTCCAACTCTTCAAAGCATACACAACTGCTGCTAACTCTAGATCATGTACTGGGTAGTTATGTTCATGTGGTTTTAACTGCCTTGATCCATAAGCTATTACCTTCCGATCTTGCATAAGAACACATCCAAGTCCATTCTTGGAAGCATCACAATACACCGTATAATCCTTTCCAGGTTCAGGAACTGCTAACACCGGTGCTGTGGTTAACTTATCTTTGAGTGTTTGGAAACTGGCTTCACACTCATCAGTCCACACAAATGGAGTATTTTTCTTGAGTAACTTGGTCATTGGTCCTGCAATCTTCGAAAATCCCTCTATGAATCTCCGATAGTAGCCAGCCATACCAAGGAATCCTCGTATTTCCTTAGCATTTTTAGGTGATTTCCATTCCAATACGGACTGAACCTTGCTTGGATTCACCGCTATGCCTTCTTTGGTTATGACATGTCCAAGAAATTCAACACTATCTAACCAAAATTTGCACTTGCTGAACTTCGCATATAGCTGATGTTCCCTCAAAGTCTGCAAAACTATCTTCAAATGCTTGGCATGTTCCTCTTTATCTTTGGAATAGATTAGAATATCATCTATGAACACTATCACAAACTTGTCCAAGTACTTCATGAATATCTTGTTCATCAAATTCATGAAAATGGCTGGTGCATTTGTTAGTCCAAATGGTACAACCAAGTATTCATGGTGTCCATACCTTGATACAAACGCTGTTTTTGGTACATCTTCCTTCTTGATCTTGATTTGATGGTATCCTGACCTTAAATCTATCTTTGAGAAGACTCCTGCTCCTTGAACTTGATCACAAAGATCTTGAATTCTAGGTAAAGGATACTTGTTCTTGATAGTTACATTGTTCAGATTTCTGTAATCTCCACACATCCTCTTTCCTCCATCTCTTTTATCCACAAAAATAACTGGTGTACCCCATGGTGACACACTTTCTTGAATGAATCCCTTCTGTTCTAACTCATCAATCTGAGCTTTCAGTTCCACTAACTCCTTTGGCCCCATCTTATATGGTGGTTGTGCTATTGGTGCTGTGCCTGGAATCAGATCGATTGTGAATTCTATCTCTCTATCGGGTGGCATTCCCGGTAGTTCCTTAGGAAATACATCCTTAAACTCCCTCACTACAGGAATATCCTCAATTCTCACTTCCTTCAGGCTATTTAGTTCCAATCCGATCTCCAACTCACTGTACTTATCTCCTTGGAACACTATTCGACCACCGATGGAGTTGCGAAGTGATACTGTTTTGTCTCCACAGTTAATCACCGCTCCATTTTCTGTCAACCAATCCATCCCTAGGATGACTGATATGTCTTTCATGGGTATGATGAATAGGTCCGCGAAATACACACAGTCACATATGGTTAGGACTTGTGCTTCTTTCACGTGGGTTACTAGGATCATTCCCCCCGCGGATAGAACAGTTATAGGGGTTTCTAACTTAGAACATCTAAGCCCGAATTTTTCCACAAATTCCAATGCAAGAAATGATGTGGTTGCTCCAGTATCAAATAATACTTTGCCAGGATGAGTAAGAATGCTTAGCGTACCTAAGACTGTTTGATCCGACTCTTCCGCTTGTTCCAAAGATGTGCAATTCAGCTTTCCATAAGGCTTTCCCCTCTTATTGTTGTTGTTGTAGTTGCGGTTGTTGTTGTTGTTGTTACGGTTGCTGTTGTTGTTTCCACCTCGTCCTCCAGAGCTCTGTCCGCTCCAGGATGACTTGTTTGGACACTCCGGCTTGATGTGTCCTTCCTTCCCACAACCATAGCAGATGATTTTGGGTTTCTGACAATCCTTCTGCAAATGACCCTTTAGGCCACAATTGTTGCAGATGATCTGGTTGATTGGGTTCTGATTCTGACCTCCCCGGTTGTATTGACTACCAGTAGTAGGTCTGTATCGAGGTTTAAAACTTCGATCAGGTATTGGTTTACTGATTGGGTACTTCCTTGGCTCTATACGAGCCCTCTTCCTCCTGTCCTCCTGGACTTGCCTGTAGTCATCCTCGAAAGTGATTGCCGAGTCGATCAGTTCCTGGAATTCGGCAGTCCGTGCCAACCTCAGTTGCATCTTCATGTATGGATTCATGCCTTTCATGAACCGCTTCTTCCGCTTCTCCTCTGTATCTACATCCTCAGGTGCATACCTGGATAACCTATTGAAATCCCGAACATACTGCATGATTGGTGCAGTATTCTGTCTCAGTTCTTCAAACTCCCTCTTCTTCAGCTCCACCACGCTGTCCGGAACATGAGCATCCCGAAACTTCTTCTTGAACTCCTCCCAGGTGAATACCTTATCTGGAGGGTGTACTGCTACAAGGTTCTCCCACCATGATGCTGCTGGTCCTGACAACAGATAAGTGGTATATCTAATCTTCTCCTCATCGTTGCAACCAACGGTCCTCAGCTTCCTTTCCGTATCCATAAGCCAATCCTCAGCATCCATTGGTTCTGGAGCTGATGTAAATGGTAGTGGTCTTGCATTTTGGAAGTCCGATAGTGTTACTCCCTTGCCTTCATTACCCCTATCATTGATGACATGGGTAAAGAAATCTTGCATGTTCTTGCTCTGGCTTTCCTGGTAACGCCTCCTATCTTCCTCCATTGACCTCATATACTGTTGGAAGTCTGGGTGCAACATTGGATGTGGTGGTGGTGGTGCATTCTCTGCTCTAGCTGCTGCATCTGCCTCCTCTTTCTCTCTTTCTTCCCGCTCTCTGCGAGCCTCTTCGGTTTCTACTAACGCCATTTCCCCCTAGTCCTGTAACAAAGAGCGATTACTCATAATTACACCATGCGAATGTTTTCTGAGCTCAACTCATTGCCCAGAACTAGTCACACAATAAAATCAAGAAGCAAATCCAAAACAAACATTTATTATGTATATACACCGTATAATACATAACACACTCACAAACTTATATTACATGTGGTATATATAAACCACTTATTTGGCTCAAAGCCCAAGCCAACGGGAATTTAAAATACGTTCTATTACAATACCACCTAGATTACTTTATTCTTCCTTGGAGCTCTACTCCTCATCGTCTTCATTCGCCTCCGCATACATTCCTGGGGTCCATCCGGTACAGCGACTTGTCTTTCGGACACCATCCGGAACAAAGGTCCTTCCAGTAGGTATGTAATCTGAATCGGACGAAGTGCCGAGACAGAGATCAGTCATGCCTAAGTAGCTAGACAATGACTCGTACATATCCCTAGTAGGATACATACCTCCTTCTTCCATCATCCATGAAGGATTTCTATTCACCTGACCCCTCATCTTCTTCTTCTTCTTTTTCTTGGTTCCAGAACTCTCACCTACTTCGTACTGTGATGGTTTAGATAATCCCATCTCCAAATCTAAAGAAATGGAATCAGTACCTTTCTCTTCCTGCCCGTAGTGTTGGTTAACCCCACCACTCTCATCTCCTGTATCACATGGAATTGGCTCCTCCTCATCACCGAAAGGTTCCCCGAAACGCCAACCCGTCGAGTTCTCGATCGGCGACTCCGAGCAATTTATGTTCCATGAGTGGTCTCCCCCATATCCCGTATCATACGATGCTGACACGTGTGGATAGTGCGGGACAAAGTTGGGTGTAAGTGGATCTTTCTTGGGCAACTGGTCACTCAAATCTACATAGCTGTCTAGGCTAAAGAACGGTGTAGTATGTTGTGGTTGTGCCCTCAAATCATGCATCCGAGCTTGGACTTTATCAGGGTCCGTGAACTCAGCTAGCATGTGGTCAATCTCACCTCTCATCTTCATATGTAAAAGGTACATCGTAGTCAATAAAGACTTACAGCTATCCATGTGCTGTGCTGCAGCTTCAGGACTTCTGTGTGCTAACACCAAATGATTAAGAGTGGGATCCTCATCTTCCTCGGCATGAGGTATATGAGAAAACTCTGAACATAGGAGTTCTACTGACTTGTGCTGCCTTATCTCAAGGATTGCCTTGAATAGGCCCATATGGTAGGCTGTGGTAATAGTTTTGGCTTCTCCGTATGGCATTATACGACTCATTAGCAGTTTTTCCGGTAGTTGGACCGATACTCTGCACTTGACTAGGATTTCCCCATCATAGTAGGTATACTTGATAACAGGTATCCGTGGATCACAATGAAGTTCCTTCAGCATCCCACATAGGAGAGCTGTTATTGGTCCATCATAATCACCGAGCCAACCCTCAACCTTCCTCAAAGTCCTCTTAGGAAACGTGTACGCCATTATGGCTGTATACAAAAGCAGAATATTAGTAGTGATAATGCATCATAATAGCTATAATAAAGAATTATCGCACTAAAATATATGGTTTTGCTATTCTCAAGTGAATAATCACCATACTTCTAGAGAATCCTTTACTATTTCTACTAGACTCCTACATGTTTCTTCCCTATACTAGGTTTTTCCAACCTAAGGTCGCAACATTTGCTCTGATACCAGCTGCGGTGACCCAGCATACCACTGCATGTTGTAGTATACAAGTCGTTGATATGATCTTTGCGAAGGGACTTCTTCACAATTTGCCATATCCCTCAGAGTGGTACAACAGAAACATTGCAGGTCATAACACTCCATACTTTATTACAAACATTGCCTTAACAAGTTGGTATTCTCACAGGTCCTATGAGAACACCCTAAGATACTACTTAAGTATGATTACAACTCATAACAAATATAAAGAGCTCAACAACTTATTTAGGTAAGTTCTACGCTGCTCGGCTCTATGATGCTAGGGTATGTCACTACTCCTCCACCTCCGTGTCATCTGGTCCGTAGACTATCCCATAGTCTACGCCTTCCACTCCGCCGGTAAGATCAGGTTCTTCGTAGACCAGCTCGTAGCTTCCTTCTGGTGCTCCATCGTTGATAGCCTCCACTTCCGGATCACAGTCTAGCAAGGGTGTCGAAAGAAAGTGAGTACAGAGGTACTCAGCAAGTTCTAAAAGAGTAAAAAGGTGTTTGATGCACTAGCTACGACCATTGATCAGGAAATCGCAGGTCAATGCATGTTTTGAAAACATTTCTTCAAAAGGTTGCTTTTATTATGAAAACTATGCCCGTCAGTCTTCACAGGTTGACCAGAACTTCGTGGAGTTTCTTTCCTGCCGCGTTCGCAGTTCCCTTCCCGGAACAAGGAGTGACAGCCATAATTTGATACACTCTGCAGAGGTGCGTTACTTTTCCCACAAGAGATCTCACCCTTTTTGCCATCCGCAGGGACTTGCCCCCGTTCACACTTCCTTTGGTGTGAGGCCAGGTATAAAGATCCAAGCCCACACCGCCTTCTCCGCGACTGCAAACCCACCCTATTGTCCACCAGCACACCAACAGTAGACTTCCCCCGATAATACGGCTTTACTCATGGTGTACTTTGGACAATCCTTCATAGATCGTAGAGCCATCATCACTAATGGATGGGGATTTAAAAGGCTATCCCAACCTACGGCAGTGCCTCCAGCACCCCGCCGGCTCTACCAATCCGTTGGCGTGCAGAAGAGAAAAGATACAGCTGGCTTTTCCAGAGCCATTATAGATCTCATGGTCAACGTGGTTTGTACGGCGCTAGAATCACTGGACGGCATTGGTAATTTAATCCTAGGGTGATATAACCCATTGCAATGGAACCTCCACCATATCAACACATACCATGGTTCCATTGCCAGCCACATAGTCATATTTATAGTTGGAAAATAACATTTCATTTGCGATGCAGGAATGATAAGTATATAGCTTTGTATTAAAGTAGTAGAAAATAATCAAGTTGACATGAGCAAGGGTGAACTTGCCTGTGGACTGCGAGATAGTGCAGTTCAATGCAGTTGATGGAACCTGGACCTCGGGTTCTGTAAGAAGCATCATTGTCCGGTAAGGACAATGTTATAAAATCCAAATAATGCAATCATGGATGGATTATTTTATGTTGAATCCCTTTACGCCAATGAGTTATTACAATTTAAGGTTGTATTTAAGATTTATGTCTTTGACAGTAATTTACAATTGATTTAAAAGTATTAATCTTTGTAATTCACACAAAGTACAACAATTCAAAGTAAAATTATTTTACTTGATGATTACCTTAATCATTCCAAAAATAAATGAAAATTATAGAGTTACCTCTATAGTTTTTGGAATAAAAGGGAATATAGTATTTTTCTGAGAAAAATACCATTTTTCAAAAGAAATGACTTGGATTAGTAGAATTTCATTTTGAAATGTTTGAAAATAAGTATTTGAACTTATTTGAGATTTTTTCCTTGAATTTTAATTACAAGGAAATAATAATTTTAAATTCCAAGTTATTATTTAAATCCTGAACATTCATAATTTTGAATTTGTTTGATAAATTCCATTTCATATTTTATTCTTGTTAAGATTTATTTTTCATTCATAAATCCAATTTTTATTGGATTTTTTAGAGTTGTTTATGATTTATTAAAATTTGGTAAAGTTTTGGTCTTTTATTGAATATAAAAAGACCAAAATACCCCCTGGACTCATATTGGGCCCAGCCCAATAACTTAGGCCCATGGGACAGCCCACTAAGGCGTGCCCCATAGTGGCTCGGTGGAGCCGAACGGCCCACCGCTCTCTCACTCACTCGGCCCTCTCACTCACTCGATCTAACCCTAATCTCTCTCGCGACGCTCTGGCGACGACGTCGCCGCCATGGCCGCCGCCTCACTCCGGCCATCGCCGTGCTCCTCCGCCGTAGCTACCTACCGATCTAGAACCGCCGCGTGCAGATCTATCGATCTATCCGCGCAGTTTTCCCCATCTCGTCCTCTCCTGGCGAATCGCCTTCGATCTGGGTCTCGTGGAGAATCGCCTCGACGAACTCCGGCGAGATCTCGTCCTCGCCGACGATGTGTACGTGCCTAGGGTTGACCTGGCGCGGGTGCTGCTTGCAGTACTTGTGCCGTCGCCTCAGGTGCTGCTACGGTGGTGCTGGTTCGTGTCTGGGTTCGCCGGCGTAACGTCGGCGCCTACCCTGGACTTGCAGCTGTTAGGGCCGCGCGAGCACTGCCTCGCCATGCCCTAGCCTCTGCTTCCAGGCGCAAGTAAGTGTGCATCCCTCTTCTCTTCTGTGCGCCTCCCTCGCATCGTTCTTCTTCCTCCTCATGCTCTGCTGCTCTCTGGTGATCCTGTGATCACACAGAGCCATGCTATTCCTACGCAATTTGCCTGTGCTTCTGTTAATTGCAAGTTTATGGCCCAATTACCATTTACTGGTACTGGCACATGCTGCTATGCTTGCTGTTCATGCTGTGCTTACATCTCTGCTGCTCCTAGCATGCTCTACACTTGCCATGCTCTACTGTGCTTGCTCAAGAGCTAACTATGCCATGTTATGATTGGTTATGACTTGCTTATGCTTACTGGACTATCATGCTTGCTTGTCTAGGTGTACTTGTGTTGCATCTGTGACACTTGTGTGTGTGCCAGTGGTGCCTGTGATATGCTTCAGTACTACCTCTGCAAGCCAATGATCCATTGGATCATTCCTTGCTTGTTGGCTAACCTCCCTGTGTAGCTTGGCTTGCTATAATTGATCCATTTGATCAATTGATTGTCAGTGATAGCTTACTGGCTAATACTGTGGCTAAATGATTCAATTCTTTGGTGATGCTGATGCTCAAGCATCACTGTGCTGTTGCTTACTTGTGCTGTTGCTTATTTTTAGCTATCTAGACTTGCTCTAGTGGCTATGAATTAAATTGTGTTGCTTAACAGTATGCTACTGTCATGCTTAGCATGGATCTGTGATAAATTCATGCTTGTATTACTTAAATTATGATGAACTGCTTATGCAGTGATGATTTAAATGACTTGCTTGTATATGAATTTGCTGTTCATGATTCTTTTACAAGCAATTAGAGTCTGAATCCATTTCTGGATAGTGATGTGATCTATTTGGCTTTCTTTTAATTGGTGCTAAGTGTGATGTGACCTCAGTAGCCTTGCTACTGACTGGTTGCTCACCTATTTGGTTGGATCTTGTGGGCTACTCAACTTTGCTTGCATATTTGGGGATCATACTAACTATGAATGCCAATATGCTTGCCTGTGATGAAATCTAGGGTTTTACTGATGGTTATGTGCCTAGGATTTTATGTGTAGTCTATACTAGCTGCTATCTATTGCAATACATCTACTGGTGCTATCTGTGCATCGATCTTGCTTCAGTGCACAAGATCTCGTATCTGGATGGTTTCTATTTTGGTGGCTTTTTAGACTAGCGGTGATCCTTGGTGAAAACCAAGTGATGATTCACCCTGTTGAGCATCTGCTCAACCCCATGACTATGTCATGCATGTTTTATGGATTAGATCCATTGGATCTGCCTCCAGAACTTGGTATACCTTGTTCCAGCTCCTAGTATGAGATTTTGTGTTGATGCAGACTTGTGGTTTGCTCACAGCCCTTCACCTCCAGATCTTGGATGATCTTCTCAGGTCACCATGATTTCTGGTGGTTTGAGTGGTTGGGTGTATTGGTTCTGTTCTTGCTCAAGAACTGTATGATCGAGCTTGTTCTTGCTTCACCCTTACCTGGTGAATCTTATCCTGTCGATTGGTTATGATTTCTAGGGTTTGTGCTCCTTTTATATGAACCCCGCTTCTATCCTTGCATTGACACACAAGCCTGGCTTGCTTTGATGACTAAGCTGGTGCCTTGCCTTGTCGTGGCCTGCCCAGCACACATGAGCTGTGTGCTCTCATATGCTGAAACTTGAGCCCCTGGTGGTGCTCAGGTTTGGTCTGCTGCTGCCCTTATCTTGTGCTGTCCAGGTTTTGGACAAGCACAAGTGTACTGTGATAGTTTCACTGTCCAAACTGAACTTGGTGTTATTTCTGCTAACTGTCCAAACTGAATGTGGTTGCACTTGTATTCTGGTTAGGATTTGTTCTTTGTTTTGCAGGTTTTGAAGATGAATATGACCAGAAGATATACTTCAAGTCATTTAGTCTAGGTTTTTAGTTTAGGAGCAATATTGTAATCTTTATTTTCATTTCTATTTATCATTCATCAATTCTTGTATCAAGAATATTGTAAAGACTTTGTAATTTGTGTTGTGATATCAATAAAGCTCAAGTTTTTGTTTATGAACTTTTGCTTTATGTAATATTTATATTCTGGAATAAATATTGTATTTATTATTCACTTTGAAATTCAAAGTTGTTTGAATTCATAAGTTGTGTTTTAAATTATGAATTCTATTTGTATATTGTTCAATGCTTATTGTTAAATGTATTAACACTTGTCAACTGAAATCAATTCCCCAAATCAACAAGATACAAAAGAGATCATGTCGAAATTTCCCTAACTCACATTGCCTATCCCTAAGTGCAAAATGAGAGAGAACCTCGATCCCTCTTAGGTTTAGTTGCAATAAGGCGCGAAAATTTCCCCCGTTTTGCAATGAAATGCACATCCCATTTCTAAATCTACCCTTCGTTGTTCCTATGTTCTGGGTTATTACAGTGCCGCGCCTCCATAATGCGCTGTACGGGCTCCGCCAGGCTCCAAGGGCATGGAATTCGAAGCTGGACAACAGCCTCGTCGCGCTCGGCTTCGCCAAGTGCCCCTCCGAGCACGCGATGTACACGCGCGGCAAGGGCATGGAGCGGCTCCTGCTTGGGGTCTACGTGGACGATCTGATCGTCACCGGCGCCTCCGCCACGGCGATCGGTGAATTCAAGAAGGAGATGATGGGCCTCTTCCGGATGAGCGACCTGGGTCTGTTGTCCTACTACCTCGACATCGAGGTCACACAGCAGCCTGGGTGCATCAAGGTGAGGCAATCTGCCTACGCAGACAAGCTGCTCGACAAAATGGGGATGGCTAGCTGCAACGCCACCGCCACGCCCATGGAGCATCGTCTGAAGCTGAGCAAGAAAGGAAGCGGAGCGCCGGTGGACCCTTCCCTCTACCGCAGCATCGTCGGTGGGCTCCGCTACCTCGTCCACACTCGCCTCGACATCTGCTACGCCGTCGGCTACCTCAGCAGATACATGGAGGCGCCCACGAGTGAGCACTGGAGCGCAGTGAAACACTTACTGCGCTACATTGCTGGGACGAAGGACCACGGGTGCACGTATGCACGCCAGGACGTGAGAGCCAGGCTCGTTGGCTACAGCGACGCAGACTGGGCCGGCGATGTCGACGATCGGAAGAGCATGAGCGGAGTCCTGTACTTCCTCGGCAGCTGTCCCATCTCCTGGCAATCAGCGAAGCAGAAGATTGTCGCACTCTCCTCATGCGAGGCGGAGTACGTCGCTGCGACTGCCGCCGCTTGCCAGGGAATCTGGCTCAGGCGGCTCCATGATGAGCTGCTTGGTCGCAAGCATGGTGCGGTGGAGCTTCACGTCGACAACAAGTCAGCAATAGCGCTGATGAAGAACCCGGTCTTCCACGACCGAAGCAAGCACATCGAAATCAGGTATCACTTCATCCGTCAGTGCGTTGACAACAAAGACATCAACGTCCAGTTCGTGCGCACTGCGGATCAGCTCTCTGACATCCTGACGAAGGCACTCGGTCGTATACAGTTCCAGGAGCTGTGTCGTCGGATTGGCATCGTGAAGGTGAAGGACACATAGATTAGGAGGAGTTTGTTAGTTAATCTAGCGTGTCAGTAATAAGTGTCAATTTCTGTTTTTCGTCAGTTTCGTCAGTTAGTTTTAGCTTGGTCAGATAGTTTAGTTAGTTGTTCCGTCAGCTATTTGCTAGGAACAGATAAGTTAGGATTTGGTCGTTGTTTCTGATCCGATCCTTGCTTTGTGAGCTCGTGTGCTCGGTCGTGGGATGGCACGATCATCATGGGCAACGTGTGAGCTAGCACGATCGTTGTCTTGCTGAATAAAAGGAAGAAGAGAACAGAAAAGCTGTAGGCATTACACAGCAACAAACACCTGTCTTTGTCTCCTCTCTGTTCGTGCGCTAGTTCGTGTGTGTGATCGAGAGAGAAGAAAGTCTACAATAAACACGTACCCCGAGACCCGAATAGGTCATCGGTTCCGATCTACTTCGTCAACAGGTTACAGCTGAGGTTTTCAAAGACAGGCGAAGATGGGTGCCATGGATCGAGTAGCTGGAGGGGTGAAAAAAGAGGAAGAAAAAGGAGGGACAAACCTTTGGGCTGTTCTAGATTAGGTCTGGGTGGAGTGTGCCTCCTGGGGCACCTGTGGGTTTTGGTCAATTGCCTACCTTTTTCCTATTTCTCTGCTCGAAGTAGTTGTTTTCATTTGATGCTACTCTATGGTGGTTGCTTTGTAAGGTGGAATCTTGTTAGATGATGATATCTCTAAATGGGAATCGAGGAAACCCTTAACCCTTAATTCAAAGAAATACAACAACATAGCTGGGAAATGCAACTCCACAGCAACGTACATGTAGGGAGAACATATCAACTATTACCATACCTTGGGGTACTACCATGCTCCCAAACATGGCATGATAATTAAAAACATTTGCCAAAAACAAAAAGAAAGTTTAGTCAACCCACAAAGGAAATATTTCTATATTTATTTTTGTGGCCATATAAAATTTAAATTTAAAATTTAATCCAAACTAATGAACAAAAATACAAATTCAACCTCAGTAGTACAAATGTAAAGTTTAGGTCTTTATAGTGTATTTGGGTTACTACTAATTAATAAATTTTTATTTTTATTTCTTAATGCGTGAATTAAGCTTGGATTTGTAAAATAGCTTATTTTGTAAAATATTGTCATGTCCCTCCTACTTTACATAACATACCCAACCCTTCTTCCTCGACTAATTGTTCACATTTTTTGGTCATGATTAAAATTTTCCATCCCATAAAATTAGCACCTATCGATTTTAATGGATTACCTTTATACCTAGCCGGCACGGCCCGAGTTTGGTTTGAGAACTTGTCGGTAGGTTTCATCGGGAACCAAGAATACTTGCGGGCAATCTTTGTCAACCACTTACGTGCCTGCCGATGAGTAGTATGGTGCCCTATCTGGGGCACACCCATGGATCAGGAGTAGGGAGGCAGGGATATCATGAGTCCTTGGGGGTTTACACCTTCCGCATCCTCCTCAAAGAATGTTGGGCATTCAGAGGCTCGCAAGTATGCATCATCGACAAATTCTTTCTAGTGCTTCGAAGCGAAACAACTCTGTGTAAGTGTATGTTTATGCAGGAAGACCCTCACACCGTCCAGGAGCTCTATACGATAGCCGAGGGAATTAACCATGGTTTAGGCCCACGGGAAGCCGTATGAGAGGTCAGGACATCGACGTCATGGGAGTAGCTTCCTAAACATGGATAGGATGGCTCGGGGTGGCACGAATTCCACGCCACAGAATGCGGCAAACTAGTAATTCATCCAGCGCTTCGACAACAGCCTACGCGCCCCAGGAGGATGTTTTCAATAAGCTTCTCTCCCGCCTCTCTCTAGCGACCTGATCGAAGTATTCCATGTTGTGCACAGGGATGACAGGGGGCTGCGAACATGCAGATAGTGGACGGGCTTAGTTAAGGTGTCCCTATTAAAAATCCTTGCTCCTTTTGCATCATTACCCAAGTTTCACGTCTTCGTGGCTCGTTAGGGATGAAAGATATTTCTAGTTGTTTTGCAAAGGAAATATTGAAGTCAATTCTTCAAGAAATTGGACATGGTGTGTTTTGCTTGCTAGTTGACAATTCTAGAGATGTCTCGTGTAAAGAACAAATGGCAGTGGTGTTGTGCTATGTTGATAGTTTTGGAATAGTGAAGCAGAGCTCTGTTGGTGTTTATCATGTCAAAGAGAGACAACCTATTCTTACCTCAAGTCTTCAATTGATTCTCTATTTACAGACTATAAGTTGAGCTTCAAGCAAGTTAGAGGCCAAGGATATGATGGTGCTAGTAACATGCAATGTGAATTCAACGCCTTGAAGTAATTAATCTTGAGAGAAAGTAGCACAACTTACAATGTTCATTGTTTTGCTCACCAACTTCAGTTAGTTGTTGTGGCTGTAGTAAGAAATGACCGAGGTGTTAGTAATTTCTTTGGAATAATTTCTACCTCGTTGAATGTTGTGGGTGGATCAGCTAAGCGGAGGGACATGATTAAAGATATTAATCTTGAAGAAGTGAGTAAGGCCTTAGGCTGTGGGCAACTTGAAACTGGGAAAGCATTAAACCAAGAGCAATGCATTAAAAGGCCCGGGGACACTCGTTGGAGCTCTCAGTATAAAACACTTAAAAACTTGGTCGACTTGTTCCCAACAATTGTCAAAGTATTAAAATTTGTGGAGGAGGAGGACATAGACAGAACAAATAGGGATCAAGCATTGGACCTTTCAGTGTATTTTCAGTCATTCGATTTTGTGTTCTATTTGCAACTCATGTTGACTATTTTGATTGTAACAAACATCTTACCGCAAGCACTTCAGCGTAAAGATCAAGACATAGTGAATGCTATGAAGTGTGTGAAATCAACAAGGAGGCACTTAATTGAACTTTGTGGGAACATATGAGAACCTCTCCTATATGAAGTGTTTACATTTTGTGATGAACATGGTCTTGAGAAGCTGGAAATGGAAAAAGCCCATGTTAATTCAAAGAACTAAATCCAAAGAATTGGAATTACCAACAAGCACCATTTTCAAGTGGATTATTTCAATAACGTTCTTGATTGGCTAATTCAAAAGCTGGATAGCCACTTCAACGAGACAACCTCTAATTGCTCGTTTGGTCCACATCATTGAGTCCAAGAGACTCATTCCATGATTTTAATTTGGATAGTTTGATGAGTTTGGTCAAACTCTACCCCAAAGATTTTGATTCCGGAGAATCGAGGGATCTTAGTGATCATCTTTGTCTCTACATTGCAGATGTGCAACCCGACGAGAGATTCTCCAATATATAAACAATTGTTGAGCTTTCCCGAATGTTGGTTCAAACAAGAAAACATGTATGCTATCCTTTGGTTTATCGGCTATTGAGATTTGTACCAGTATTGCCTGATGCCACTGCCACAGTTGAGAGATGCTTTTCGACAATGAAGATTATAAAAAAATGAAATCGTGTCTAGGAGGTACTAGACACTTTTTGATATAGTAGAAACGGGACTTGGCGTGACAATTCCGAAATTCGTCCCTGACAGGAATCAAACTCCGGTCGTTAGGGTGCGCCACTGCGATCCCAACCACGCAATCTCCTCAAAGACGGAAGTTTAAGTGATAACCTTGTTTGCCATGTGGAGAAGTAAGAAATGAAGAAAGTCACTAATGATCCGGTGGTTGACCGCTTCATGAAATTGAGAGGTCGTAAATTCTAAAAGGAAAAGATAACATGCCAAATTTCTATGTTCATTGTACTGTATTGTCTAAACTTTTTTTTATTGAACCTTCTTCATATACGATGTGTATTTTATAGGTTTTTTGGCCAGCCGGACCGAACATATGGTGTTCT